>NC_091980.1:39681377-40041671 GCF_044704955.1 Pristiophorus japonicus
TTAAATGGGAAGCCCCTTAATCTAGGATCATGCCCTCTGGTTCTAGTCTCCCCTATCAGTGGAAACATTCTTTCTGCATCCACCCTGTCAAGCCCCCTCATACCCCTCATAATCTTATACGTTTCGATAAGATCACCTCTCATTCTTCTGAATTCCAATGAGTATAGGCAACCTACTCAACCTTTCCTCATAAGTCAACCCCCTCATCCCTGGAATCAACCTAGTGAACCTTCTCCGAACTGCCTCCAAAGCAAGTATATCCTTTCGTAAATATGGAAACCAAAACTGCATGCAGTATTCCAGGTGTGGCCTCACCAATACCTTATATAGCTGTAGCAAGACTTCCCTGCTTTTATACTGCAATAAAGGCCAAGATGCCATTGGCCTTCCTGATCACTTGCTGTGGCTTTCTTTGTATATTACCATGTAATCGGCCTAAATAATTATACAGAATATAATTTTGATTTATTAAATATACTGTACGATGTTGCTCTCAATTGTCTCAATTGCTACCTGGCCCCATTATGTTAGCATATCTGCTGCAATGGCTTTTCCTCCCACACCTACTGGTATTTTCAGAGGGTCGTGTTTATTTGTAACACCTAATGCTCTGATTAGGTCTTCTTGATCACATGACCTGATTGCTGATTGGTCCCCTTGGAGGATAAGACACACCCAGCAGTTTCGATGGAATGTATAATTAGAACCGCCCTGTCTACCTAACCAGTGACTTTGCAAAGTGTAATTTAAACCATTCTCACTACCAGACAGAACAGAGTTCTCTCTCATGGGTTAAGACATCCTGCACCTCAAACAAGTTCCTACCCCACCTACTCAACCCCCAGCCCACGTTCATGACCTACCCCACCCCCCACCCATATTCCTGATCAACTCCCCACCCCACCTCCCCTCACCTGTCACAGATAGGGCAGTGTTTGTGGGTGACGGATTGTTAACAGGTTTATTGGGTATGAAGTGAAAGTGGCAATGTCGTGACTTCTGGATTTCGATCAGTCTTACCATCTGGATCACGTTCTCACTCTCAACCACCCCCCCCCCCCCACTTTAGACTTGTATCATGTTTTTCCACCATTCCCACTGTGCTCTCCATTCTCTTTAACCCTCCCCCACGAGTTCCTGACCTCCTCTCCCCCCTCTCCGTCCCTCACCCTCCGAACTCAGCCACTCTCGCTCTCCCTCCCCTCTCTCTCTCCCACCCTCTCTCTCTTACCCCTCTGTCTCCCCCTCCCCTCTCTCTCCCCCTCCCCTCATTCTCCCATCCCTTTCTCTCTCCCTCCGATCTCTCCCATCTCTCTCTCCCCCCTTTCAATCCAATCATCTCTGGGACTTTCTTCCATGGACCCAGTGAGAGGCCATCACCTGTAGACCCAGTGAGAGGCTTTTTCCCATGGACCTAGTGAGAGGCCTTGTCCCATAGACCCAGTGAGATGCTTTGTCCCATAGACCCAGTGAGAAGCCTTTTCCCATGGACCCAGTAAGAGACCTTCTCCATTGACCCAGTGAGAGGCCTTGTCCCACAGACCCAATGAGAGGCCTTCTCCTGTAGACCCAGTGAGAGGCCTCCTTCCACTGACCCAGTGAGAGGCTTTGTCCTGTGGACCCATGACCTCCGATTCACAACCCCCTGATGCTCCTCCAGCTCCCAATCACCCCACTATCTGATTCTCTTCCGGCCCTCGATCGCCCTCTGACCCCTGACCAACGCCGCCCCCCACCCCCCTGCCGTTAAATTCGGCTGGGCCTCCAGGACTCTCTAGCCGCCACCCACACCTCCCCAACCCTCCCACCCCCCCCACACCCCATACCCCCCAACCCTGCCCAGCTCCTGACCCACCTCCATATTAAGATTCGAGCCAACATGTGTCTAACACAGTAGAGACATTAAGCCCCACATGCCTCATAATGCACAGAGAGTAGTGTGAAAAATGGTTGCTGGGCGTTTTTTCATCAGATTCTTCAAGCAATTATTAGTTAAGCTAGTGTTTTAGTTATTTTGCAAGAATCTGCTACAACTGTCTTTGATTAAACATGAATAATGTAAAGTTGCAGCAATAACACCTAAATTTCAATAGGCATTAGCTATAAGTGATACCTGGGTGGTGATATCACAACTGGCAATGATGCCTCAGTGGTAATGTATTAATTTATCTTCTTTGCACTGCTGGACTCAAAATCCATCCAGTTCTCTTGTTATTGATTGAACAGAATTATCCATATTATTTAAGTCAACAGACATAGATTGAAATGATGGGGAGAAATTGGCCTCCTTTGCACCTCCCCGTAGCGCCTCTGGGAGGGCGATAACAGGACGCTAACGGCTTACCTACCAGGAGCGGTGAAATTACCGACTTCCACGAACTTGCATGGTGGATTAGCGCTGGTGCTAAACCTTAGCGCCTCGATCTCCTGCACCCTGGAAATCGTGACGTCATCCAGTGTGCAGCACCCCGTTATCGCCCCAGAACTTAAATTTGCTTCCGTCCCCTGGAGCATCACGGGGCGTCAACAACGGCAGCTGGGGTCAGGTAGGCCAAAACGTTATCCTCACCCCTGTCTGCTGTCTTTTCAATTTTTCTCATTCCGCGATTGAGCAGCCCTGCACTCTCTCAGAGTGCTTGGGGCTGCTCTTCGTGGATTGCAGGTACCCTGGCCCACCATTCCGAGCCTTACCTTTAAATCACCTCAGCATTGGCCCTTCCCTTTAAGGGAGGGAAGGAGCCTGTGAATCTGGCAGTGCAACACAGGACATTGTGCAGACACCGCTGCTACCACCCATCTTGTTCCGTTTAGTGCTCCAAGGGAAGTGGTAGCGCTTGATTTAGCACTGTATTTCCCTCCTGGAGCACTAAACCGGAAGTTTGCATCCAATTGATTTGTATCGCGCCTGGTGATGCATTTGTGCTCCTGCAAAAGTTATCGCCCCAAACGGGCGCCACGTAATTTCTATAACTTTCTGTAACAATGAAGAAATTGTATTTAAAAAATTCTTACTAACAATTCACTACAAAATACTGATGAAAAATATTGCTGATAAATGGATACCACTCTGAGGCCACTTGGTTATTTAATGAGGAGGAACTGATTGTATTTGTAGTGTCCCTGCACCTTAATACAAATTCACACGAGGCATGTATTGCAGACACAGTCACAATGTGAACTTAACCTTTATTCCCAGGACCAAGGAGTGCTGACCCTGGGTGGGACCTCCCCTTTTATACCTGGAAACCCAGGTGAGGAGTGTCTCCCACAAGTTCACCCCCTGTGGTCATGGTGTGCATTTCTAGGGTATAAGTACAGTGTACAGGAGTTGCATGAAGGTTACAGTTACATGAAGGTTACCGTTGCATGATGGTTACATACATGACATCACCTCCCCCCTACGTCTTTTTGTGTCAAAGGTTAAGTCTTTCAGGTGGTCGACGCTCTCTCGTGGAGCGCTGCAGTTAGAGCTCTGGTGGCTGAGCCTTGGCATGCGTCTCTGTCACCTGAGGTGATTCTGGCCTGTCCGGGCTGGCCGCAGGGACTGTGCAAGCTGTGGACTGTCCTTGTTGCTCGTCCACTGGCAGTGGTGTGGGTGACATCTCATGCTCTTCTTCAGGTTCCTCCGTGTCTATGCCGAACTTTTTCTTTACTTGGTTCAAGTGTTTGCGGCATATCTGCCCATTGTTCAGTCTGACCACTATGACCCTATTCCCTTCTTTGCCAGTTACTGTGCCCTCAAGCCACTTGGGTCCCAAAACATGGTTAAGAACAAATACCGGATCATCCATTTCTATACCCCTCCCCCTTGAGTTTCGATTATGGAACTCGGTTTGGGACTGGCGCTTGCCCTCAACAATGTCTGCCAGGGCTCGATGAATGAGGGACAGCCGTGTTTTAAGCGTGCATTTCATGAGGAGTTCCGCTGGCGGGACTCCCGTGAGCCAGTGTGGGTGGGACCTGTAGGCCAGCAGGAGGCGCAATAGGCGGTACTGAAGGGAGGGTCCTTGGATGCGTAGCATGCCCTGTTTTATGACTTGGACCGCATGTTCCGCCTGGCCATTGGAAGCCGGCTTGAACGGCGCTGTCCGGACGTGTTTGATACCAGTGCCCGACATAAACTCCTGGAATTCATGGCTGGTGAAACACGGGCCATTGTTGCTGACCAGGATGTCCGGCAAGCCGTGGGTTGCGAAAACCGTACGCAGATTCTCCACAGTGATGGATGTCGTGCACGAGTTTAATATGGTGCACTCGATCCATTTCGAGTATGCATCGACAACGATCAGGAACATTTTCCCAATGAACAGGCCCGCATAGTCTATGTGAATACGTGACCATGGCCTGGTGGGCCTGGGCCACGGGCTGAGTGGGGCCTCCCTGGGGGCATTGCCCAGCTGGGCACACGTCGTGCACCTGAGGGTGAGGAAGTAGTGTCTCAAACGAGCATACTATGCTTAAAAAAAGGGGACTACAGTGGTATGAAGGCAGAGTTGGCTAAATTAGACTGGAAACACAGACTAAATGGTGGCACAATTGAGGAACAGTGGAGGACTTTTAAGGAGCTCTTTCATAGTGCTCAACAAAAATATATTCCAGTGAAAAAGAAGGGCAGTAAGAGAAGGGATAATCAGCCGTGGATAACCAAGGAAATAAAGGAAAGTATCAAATTAAAAACCAATGCGTATAAAGTGGCCAAGATTAGTGGGAAACTAGAAGATTGGGAAAATTTTAAACAACAGCAAAGAATGACTAAGAAAGCAATAAAGAAAGGAAAGACGGATTACGAAAGTAAACTTGCGCAAAACATAAAAACAGATAGTAAAAGCTTTTACCGATATATAAAACGGAAAAGAGTGACTAAAGTAAATGTTGCTCCCTTAGAAGATGAGAAGGGGGTTTTAATAATGGGAAATGTGGAAATGGCTGAGACCTTAAACAATTATTTCGCTTCGGTCTTCACAGTGGAAGACACAAAAACCATGCCAAAGATTGCTGATCACGGGAATGTAGGAAGGGAGGACCTTGAGATAATCATTATCACTAGGGGGTTAGTGCTGGACAGGCTAATGGGACTCAAGGTAGACAAGTCACCTGGTCCTGATGAAATGCATCCCAGGGTATTAAAAGAGATGGCGGAAGTTATAGCAGATGCATTCGCTATAATCTACCAAAATTCTCTGGACTCTGGGGATTGGAAAGCAGCTAATGTAACGCCTCTGTTTAAAAAAGGGGGCAGACAAAAGGCAGGTAACTATAGGCCGGTTAGTTTAACATGTAGTGGGGAAAATGCTTGAAGCTATCATGAAGGAAGAAATAGCGGGACATCTAGATAGGAATAGTGCAATCAAGCAGACGCAACATGGATTCATGAAGGGGAAATCATGTTTAACTAATTTACTGGAATTCTTTGAGGATATAATGAGCATGGTGGATAGAGATGTACTGATGGATGTGGTGTATTTAGATTTCCAAAAGGCATTCGATAAGGTGCCACACAAAAGGTTACTGCAGAAGATAAAGGTACGCGGAGTCAGAGGAAATGTATTAGCATGGATTGAGAATTGACTGGCTAACAGAAAGCAGAGAGTCGGGATAAATGGATCCTTTTCGGGTTGGAAATCGGTGGTTAGTGGTGTGCCACAGGGATCAGTGCTGGGACCACAACTGTTTACAATATATATAGATGACCTGGAAAAGGGGACAGAGTGTAGTGTAACAAAATTTGCAGATGACACAAAGATTAGTGGGAAAGCGGGTTGTGTAAAGGACACAGAGAGGCTGCAAAGAGATTTAGATCGGTCAAGCGAATGGGCTAAGGTTTGGCAGATCGAATACAATGTCGGAAAGTGTGAGGTCATCCACCTTGGAAAAAAAACAATAAAAGGGAATATTATTTGAATGGGGAGAAATTACAACATGCTGCGGTGCAGAGGGAACTGGGGGTCCTTGTGCATGAATCCCAAAAAGTTAGTTTGCAGGTGCAGCAGGTAATCAGGAAGGCAAATGGAATGTTGGCCTTCATTGCGAGAGGGATGGAGTACAAAAGCAGGGAGGTCCTGCTGCAACTGTACAGGGTATTGGTGAGGCCGCACCTGGAGTACTGCGTGCAGTTTTGGTCACCTTACTTAAGGAAGGATATACTAGCTTTGGAGGGGGTACAGAGACGATTCACTAGGCTGATTCCAGAGATGAGGATGTTACCTTATGATGATAGATTGAATAGACTGGGTCTTTACTCATTGGAGTTCAGAAGGATGAGGAGTGATCTTATAGAAACATTTAATATAATGAAAGAGATAGACAAGATAGAGGCAGAGAGGTTGTTTCCACTGGTCAGGGAGACTAGAACTAGGGGGCACAGCCTCAAAATACGGGGGAGGCAATTTAAAACGAGTTGAGAAGGAATTTGTTCTCCCAGAGGGTTGTGAATCTGTGGAATTCTCTGCCCAAGGAAGCAGTTGAGGCAAGCTCATTGAATATATTCAAATCACAGATAGATAGATTTTTAACCAATAAGGGAATTAAGGGTTATGGCGAGTGGGCCGGTAAGTGGAGCTGAGTCCACGGCCAGATCAGCCACGATCTTGTTGAATGGCAGAGCAGGCTCGAGGGGCTAGAGGGCCTACTCCTGTTCCTAATTCTTATGTTCTTATGTTCTTATGTTGTTATGAACCCAGTGTTCCAGGTCTGAGTCAATCCCGGCCACCATACATGTGACCGGGCAATGGCCTTCCCTTCCTTTCTGGGGCATGACTACCCAGCTGCCCCATAGCAGGCAGTCGGCTTGGATGGAGAACTCATCCATCTGTCTCTGAAACGGTCTGACCTCCTCGGGGCACGCCCCGTGTGCGGGCGCCCAATCCCCAGTCAGAACACATTTCTTTATCATGGATTGGAGGGGGACTCTGTTGGTCCAGAGATTGATCTGGCGGGCTGTGATAGGGGAGCCTGCAGTGTCAAAAGCCTCAACGGCCATGACCATCTCAGCGCTTTGCTCCGACACTCCCTCAGTGGTGGCCAGTGGGAGCCTGCTGAGCGCGTCAGCGCAATTTTCAGTGCCTATGCCAGTGCCATATGGTGTAGTCATACGCAGCCAGCGTGAGAGCCCATCGCTGTATGTGAGCTGATGCATTGGCATTGACAGCCTTGCTGTCGGACAACAGGGATGTTAATGGCTTGTGGTCCGTCTCTAACTCGAAGCGTCTACCAAAAAGGTACTGGTACATCTTTTTCACACTGTAAACACAAGCGAGTGCTTCCTTTTCGACCATGTCGTATCCATGCTCTGCCTGGGAGAGGGACCTGGAGGCATAAGCCAACGGTTGGAGTTGGCCGTCATCATTACCCTGCTGCAACACACACCCAACCCCGTAGGATGATGCATCGCATGTTAAAACCAGTTTTTTACAGGGGTCATACAAAGTCAACAGTTTGTTAGAACACAGCAGTTTCCTCGCCTTATTGAAGGCCCGTTCTTGACAGTCCCCCAAAGCCATTCACAACCTTTACGCAGGAGCATGTGTAACGGCTCCAACAAAGTGCTTACATTCGGCAGAAAGTTCCCGAAATAGTTCAAAAGTCCCAGGAATGATCGCAATTCCGAAGTGTTGCCGGGCCTGGGCGTCCGGTGGATCGCCTCCGTTTTTGATTCAGTGGGTTGTATCCCGTCTGCGGCAACCCTCCTGCCCAAAAACTTGACCTCTGGGGCCAAAAACACACACTTGGCCTTTTTCAGCCGCAAGCCTACCCGGTCCAGTCGGCGTAGCACCTCCTCCAGGTTATGGAGTTGTTCCTCGGTGTCTCGACCCATTATAAGGATGTCGTCTTGGAATACGATTGTTCCAGGAATGGATTTGAGCAAGCTTTCCATGTTTCTCTGAAAGATAGCTGCCGCCGAACGAATGCCAAACGGACACCTGTTGTAGATAAATAATCCCTTGTGTGTCATGATGGTGGTCAGAAGCTTGGATTCTTCAGCCAGTTCCTGAGTCATGTAGGCCGAAGTGAGGTCCAGCTTTGTGAACAGCTTGCCACCTGCCAGCGTGGCAAAAAGGTCCTCTGCTCTCGGGAGCGGGTATTGGTCTTGCAGCGACACTTGGTTGATGGTGGCTTTTTAGTCGCCACAAATCCTGACCGAGCCACCTGCTTTAAGGACAGGAACGATGGGACTTGCCCAGTCGCTGAATTCAACAGACAAAATTATGCCCTCTCTGAGCAGCCTGTCCAATTCACTTTCAATTTTCTCATGCATCACATACGGTACCGCTCTGGCTTTGTGGTGCACTGGTCTGGCTTCTGGAGTGATGCGTATCACTACTTTGGTGCCCTTGAACGTTCCGACACCAGGTTGAAACAGTGACCCGAATTTTTGTAGGACCTGTGAGCATGAACTTCGCTCCACAGGTGAAATGGCGTGCACATCTCCCCATTTCCAATTCATCTCGGCTGGCCAACTCCTCCCCAAGAGCGCGGGGCCATTTCCCGGGACGATCCAGAGTGCCAGCCGGTTCTGTGATCCATTATGTGTTACCACCAAGTTTGCACTGCCTAGCACTGGGATGATCTCTTTGGTCTACGTCCGTAGCTGTGTGTCAATGCATTCCAGTTTGGGCCTGCTAGCTCTGTGTGGCCATAGTCTCTCAAATTGTTGGGCGTCATAAGTGACTGGCTAGCTGCCGTATCCATCTCCATGCGCACCGGGATGCCATTCAATAAAACCTTCAGCATCATGGGTGGCGTTTTAGTTTATGAACTGTGGACGTCAGCCACATGAACCCACTGAACTTCAGCATCCATGGCTTTTCCCCAGGCATCATCCTGCATTGCAGGCCTCTCGTCTGGTTCCTCTGTCTCGCAGATTAGCCTCGCTACAGCCTTTTTGCACATCCTGGCCATGTGTCCACTGATGTTACAAATCCTACAGGTATATTGCTGAAACCTGCAGCTTTTCGCATGTATGTCTACCCCCGCACCTCCAGCATGAGCTGAGATTGTTGTTAACAAAAGGACTGTTACCAGGCATTTCTCTCTGATTGCCCATTTGGTTGTTTCTAAGCACTCTGATGGTGGGTGTTAATGGTCCCATCGCGGGATGCATTGTTCCTCGTGATGGCGTGAATTGCCGATTGTCCCTGTTGCGGGCCCACCCTAGAGCCTGGGCAGTTTCGAAATGCCCTTGCCTGCCTGCGGGGTCCCGAGCCACGTTCACCATGTTAACTCCCTGATCCAACGCCACGTTGGGACCAGGGCTGCACGCGTAAATTAGCTTGGTCTCCTCTTCCCCTGCCATGAAGGTCTGAGCTATCAACGCCGCCCCTTCTAAAGTCAAGCCCTTGGTCTCTATGAGCTTCCTAAAAATCCCGGCATGATTAATACCTTCAATGAAGAAGTCCCTTTCCATCTCCCCTGCAGGCGTCTGTGAACTTACAGAGACTGGCCAAGTGCCGCAGGTCTGCAACGATGTCCGAGATGTTTTGCCGCTCCCGACGCCGGTGTATGTAGAACCATTGCCAGGCTATGTGTACGCTACTCGCCGGCTTGAGATGCTCACTGATCAGCTGGCTGAGCTCTTCAAAGGACTTGTCCATTGGCTTTTGGGGTGGGAGCAGGTCTTTCATCAGAGCATACATCTGTGGTCCGCAGCTGGTCAGTAGATGCGCCCTCTGCTTGTCAGCCGCTGCCGCTCCCAGCCAGTCATTCGTGACAAAGCTCTGCTGGAGTCTCTCCACAAAGTCGTCCCAGTCCTCATCCACACAGTAACATTCCTCTGTGCTACGGTGGTCATCCTCGTGGTTCGGCGATTCCCGTTTCTCGTCACGAAATGTAGTGTCCCTGCACCTTACTACAAAATCACACAAGGCATGTACTGCAGACACAGTCACTACATGACCTTAACCTTTATTCCCAGGACCAAGGAGTGCTGACCCTGGGTGGGACCTCCCCTTTTATACCTGGAAACCCAGGTGAGGAGTGTCTCCCACAAATTCACCCCCTGTGGTCAGGGTGTGCATTTCTAGGGAATAAGCACAGTGTACAGGAGTTGCATGAAGGTTGCAGTTACATGAAGATTACCGTTGCATGATGGTTACATACATGACAGTATTATTATTTGATAATATGCACGTTCACTGACATAGCTCCAACAGACACAAGTGAGCTACATAACAAACCTTATATAGGCAGGATTAGGAATCTATCAGCTTTATATTGTTGGATAAACATTAACTGACTGAGATCACAGAGCTCGCTTGCAGCAAGATCTTACAAAAATAAAATTTGTGTGTCCTGAGGACTGAAGCATTCACAGATGATAATGAACAAAACCTGTATAAATCTACAGCAAACCCTTTAGCTATCTGAATGGAAGAATGATTTGAAAAGTGACAGAGAATCCTTCTTTCAGGAAAATCTGTTTTTTTCAACCATGCAATCTCAGAGAGAGGGAAAGCCAAAGACTTTAAGTAATGGCAAGATGGCATGTGCCCAAGTTAAATTCAAACAACATTTATTCTGTAAACAAAGTCCAGTTAAATATTGCTAATACTACTATTGCCTGTGAAGACATTTATTTATCCCAGCAATGAGTAACTGGATTGGCAGAAATGCCATGCAAAACGATGGAAAGTTACAATTTTTTTTACAATCAAGTCAATTTTTTTTTAACCCATGGATTGGTCCAGGGCAGATCCAAGAAAATGACTGTCTCCCTGGGCCAGCTAGTTTCTGAAGTCTTCAGTTCATCAACTGTGATATCTAAACAAGTACTAATATTATACCAATAAACCTGCTGAAGTCTCAGAAGTATTATTATGCAGGAGGAATATTACTTACTTAAATATTAACCATAAACTACAAAAATCAAATTTTAAAAATGCAATTACATAGAATTACATAAAACCTACAGCACAGAAACAGGCCATTCGGCCCAACTAGTCCATGCCGATGTTTATTCTCCACACGAACCTCCTTCCACTCAACTTCACCAAATCCTATCAGCATATCCTTCTATTCCTTCCTCCCTCATGTGCTTCCCCTTAACTGCATTGATTTTAAAATACTGTATTCGGTACTCTGGGGGAAACTTTTGAACAGTGGATAATTCGGGCAGGCGGTGGGCGGGACGTGAACTGCACCCACCCAAAGGAGTTAGCGTGGAGACCATGCCAATTTCATGGTCGGGCCAAATCGTAATTAAAATGGCAAACTGCCGGCACGAGATGTCCTCCCTATAGGTAGCTAGCTGATTATTAGGGTGGGAAATCTGGTGGAGTAGTTGATACATAAAGGCCTGGAGCATTTCCTTAAAGAGGAGGTGTTTTTCATCGTCGGGACAGCAACCAGCGAGATTTGCAGCAGCAGGTCGGCAGGGTGATTCCGAGCAGGCTCTCTTATGCAGCGGTGGAACAAGTTACCAGCAATAAGCAGGTCTTCTTGTCTTCGGATGGGTATCAGGTTCCAAGACAAATTACTCAGCAGGAGTGAGACGGCAGAAAATGTCAGTGCCACCAGCATTGTCCGCAGGACCGGGCTGCCGTGCAGAAGAAAATGTACTGATCTGACCAGGAATGGCAATGTAAGACTCCCCTTCATAGCTGTCATGCTCTCTGCTCAGCCCTGCACAACCCTACTTTAGTTCCAAACACTATCAAAGAATCATAGAATGGTTACAGCATGGAAGAGGGCCATTTGGTCCATCGAGCCCATGCCAGAATTTCACGATCAACCCTTCCCTGCCCCATTTCCCATGCCTCTCCTCAAATCAACAGGGCACACTTCACACCACCTCCATTCTGCTTGCACTCACACCCTCAAAACCCACCACTGCCCTCACAGCAGTTCCCCCCTCCTAACCCTGCTTGCTGCTTCATCCCATCACCATGCACACCATGTTTAGCTGCCTTATACATCTTGAAAACCCTTACACAAAGCACATGTTCATCCACTGTCACTGTTCTTGATGGAAAATTGTTACACAACAGGAGGCTGATTACCAGAATAGGATGTGGTCCAACCACACTACACACACTGACACAATGGAAAAGGCCACAATCAACAGCATTGGCAGAGAAGTGGCATGCACTGGAGCTCGACAGGCCGGAGGTCACGCACAGCCACAACATTTGGATATTTCTCTTCTCCATTCTGCTTTTACTTAATTCTCTCAGTCACGTGCTCACACAGTCAAACTCAGCATGACTACATAATGATTCACTTCACTGCTACTTATCTGCTCGTGTTTACACTTGCTAAACATTGTCCCTGTCTTTCCTTTTTCATGGTCCATCAGATGACTCGTGCTTTGCAGTCACACAGACTGAGGGGGCAGTCTCCAGGATACCCCTCACCACCCACAATCTTTGCCCCCATCCCCCCCTTTGCTGGCCAGTTGCCATTTTCTGCCTGAAATGGGTGAGCAGCTGACCAACAACATTCAAATGAGGCCCTGCAATTAAAGGTTTCCAGGCCTCTGACAAAGATTCTTGCAGAGAATTATCACCCACTTCCACTGGCTTCCTAACGGCAGTTAAAATCACCCCCACTAAATCTAGGGGCTAGACTTTCCACTTAGATCACTGGGGCCCCAAAAATGGGCAATGTTCCAGCCTTAGCGATGTTTCAGCCTTCAGGATCGTTGGAACATCGCCCATTTTTGGGATCGCGACATTTGGCTTTTTTTGGGGGACAATAGCCCAGCGATGTGAAATGAGCCTAAGCGATGTGGATGGCAAGGCTTCCCTAGCAACGGCCTTCTGCACATGTGTTTTTTTTTTGGCAAACAGGTTTTCCCGTGATTCGGGAGGTCAGGGGTCATCCACGCATGCGCAGAAGGCAAAGGGTGTGGGGGGAGAGAGAGAAAGAGAGAGGAGATAGAGAGGAGAGGAGAGCAGGAGAGACAAAAACAAAGAGAGAGAGAGAGAGAGAGAGAGAGAGAAAACGAGATTAGTTTCACTTAAAATAATAATGTCTGATTTAGAACATAGCCTTCAAGATGTGGCGAGGGGGAGGAGGAGGAGGGCCAAACCCTTCTCAGTTGAGGCAAACGAGGCCCTAGTCACGAGGTGCACTCCCATTGGAATTAATTCACCCGGGGTGGGCGTGGGAAACCTCCACCCCAGGCCTACCGTAAAATATGGGGCGAGATTGCCGACTTCGTCTCGTCTGCGTCCCACGAGGCCAGGGGATCTGACCAATGCCGAAAGCGCTGCGACAGCCTGGTTGCTTCAGCTAGAGTAAGTATAGATTTTAAATTGTAATGATGCAAATTGTAGTTATAATTATAAATCTCCAGGATTGAAATTAAGCTTGTTATTCTTGCATATATTCCCTGCTAAGATCTGGACAGGGCTCGGAACCTGCGACCTTTTTAAGTTTCACTGTGTCGGTCTCTCCGGTTGCTGTCACATACACAGTGACCCAGCCTGGACTGGGGGAGAGTTGCCGTTGCTCACTGTCTGTCCTGGGACACTTTGGGACATTAGCTCCTGTCATTGCCAAGGGGCAAAGTGTGTTAAAAAGATATACCTGAAGGCTCTGTGCCTCAATGTGAGGATATTCGTAATAAGGTGGACGAATTAACTGTGCAGGCAGCAATTAACGAATATGACATAATTGGCATCACGGAGACATGGCTCCAGGGTGACCAAGGCTGGGAACTCAACATCCAGGGGTATTCAACATTCAGGAAGGATAGACAGAAAGGAAAAGAAGGTGGGGTAACGTTGGTGGTTAAAGAGGAAATTAACACAACAGTAAGGAAGGACATTAGCTTGGATGATGTGGAATCTGTATGGGCAGAGCTGCAGAATACCAAAGGGCAGAAAATGCTAGTGGGAGTTGCGTACAGACCACAAAACAGTAGTAGTGAGGTTGGGGACAGCATCAAACAAGAAATTAGGGATGCGTGCAATAAAGGTACAGCAGTTATCATGGGCGACTTTAATCTACATATAGATTGGGCTAACCAAACTGGTAACAATACGATGGTGGAGGATTTCCTGGAGTGTATTAGGGATGGTTTTCTAGACCAATATGTCAAGGAACCAACTAGAGGGCTGGCCATCCTAGACCGGGTGATGTGTAATGAGAAGGGACTAATTAGCAATCTTGTTGTGCGAGGCCCCTTGGAGAAGAGTGACCATAATATGGTAGAATTCTTTATTCAGATGGAGAGTGACACAGTTAATTCAGAGACTAGGGTCCTGAACGTAAGGAAAGGTAACTTCGATGGTATGAGACGTGAATTGGCTAGAATAGACTGGCGAATGATACTTAAAGGATTGATGGTGGATAGGCAATGGCAAACATTTAAAGATCACATGGATGAACTTTAACAATTGTACATCCCTGTCTGGAATAAAAATAAAACGGGGAAGGTGGCTCAACCGTGGCTAACAAAGGAAATTAAAGATAGTGTTAAATCTAAGGAAGAGGCATATAAATTGGCCAGAAAAAGCAGCAAACCTGAGGACTGGGAGAAATTTAGAATTCAGTAGAGGAGGACAAAGGGATTAATTAGGAGGGGGGAAATAGAGTATGAGAGGAAGCTTGCTGGGAACATAAAAACTGACTGCAAATGCTTCTATAGATATGTGAAGAGAAAAAGATTAGTGAAGACAAACGTAGATCCATTACAGTCAGAATCAGGTGAATTTATAATGGGGAACAAAGAAATGGCAGACCAATTGAACAAATACTTTGGTTCTGTCTTCACTAAGGAAGACACAAATAACCTTCCGGAAAAACTAGGGGACTGAGGGTCTAGTGAGAAGGAGGAACTGAAGGAAATCCTTATTAGTCGGGAAATTGTGTTAGGGAAATTGATGGGATTGAAGGCTGATAAATCCCCGGAGCCTGATAGTCTGCATCTCAGAGTACTTAAGGAAGTGGCCCTAGAAATAGTGGATGCATTGATCATTTTCCAACAGTCTATCGACTCTGGATCAGTTCCAATGAACTGGAGGGTAGCTAATGTAACACCACTTTTTAAGAAAGGAGGGAGAGAGAAAACATGGAATTATAGACTGGTTAGCCTGAGATCAGTAGTGGGGAAACTGTTGGAATCAATTATTAAAGATGAAATAGCAGTGCATTTGGAAAGCAGTGACAGGATCAGTCCAAGTCAGGGAAATCATGCTTGACAAATCTTCTCAAATTTTTTGAGGAATTAACTAGTAGAGTGGACAAGGGAGAACCAATGGATGTTGTGTATTTGGACTTTCAAAAGGCTTTTGACAAGATCCCACACAAGAGATTAGTGTGCAAAATTAAAGCCCATGGTATTGGTGGTAATGAATTGACGTGGATAGAGCACTGATTGGCAGACAGGAAGCAGAGCGTCGGGATAAATGGGTCATTTTCAGAATAGCAGGCAGTGACTAGTGGGGTGCTGTAGTGCTCAGTGCTGGGACCCCAGCTATTTACAATATACATCAATGATTTAGATGAAGGAATTGAGTGTAATATCTCCAAGTCTGCAGATGATACGAAGCTGGGTGGCGGTGTGAGCTGTGAGGAGGATGCTAAGAGGCTGCAAGGTGACGTGGACAGGTTAGGCGAGTGGGCAAATGCAAGGCAGATGCAGTATAATGTGGATAAATGTGAGGTTATCCACTTTGGTGGCAAAAACATGAAGGCAGAATATTTTCTGAATGGCGACAGATTAGGAAAAGGGGAGGTGCAACGAGACCTGGGTGTCATGGTACATCAGTCATTGAAAGTTGGCATGCAGGTACAGCAGGCAGTGAAGAAGACAAATGGTATGTTGGCCTTCATAGCTAGGGAATTTGAGTATAGGAGCAGGGAGATCTTGCAGCAGTTGTACAGGGCCTTGGTGAGACCTCACCTGGAATATCTTGTTCAGTTTTGGTCTCTTAATCTGGGGAAGGACGTTCTTGCTATTGAGGGAGTGCAGCGAAGGTTCACCAGACTGATTTCCGGGATGGCTGAACTGACATATGAGGAGAAACTGGATCGACTGGGCCTGTATTCACTGCAGTTTAGAAGGATGAGAGGAGATCTCATAGAAACGTATAAAATTCTGACAAGACTGGTCAGATTAGATGCAGGAAGAATGTTCCCGGTGTTGGCGAAGTTCAGAACCAGGGGACACAGTCTTCGGATAAGGGGTAAGCCATTTAGGACCGAGATGAGGAGAAACTTCTTCACTCAGAGAGTTGTTAACCTGTGGAATTCTCTACCGCAGAGAGTTGTTGATGCCAGTTCATTGGATATATTCAAGAGGGAGTTAGATATGGCCCTATGGCTAAAGGGATCAAGGGGTATGGAGAGAAAGCAGGAAAGGGGTACTGAGGAGAATGATCAGCCATGATCTTATTGAATGGTGGTGCAGGCTTGAAGGGCCGAATGGCCTACTCCTGCACTTATTTTCTATGTTTCTATGTTTCACCAGCTATCCTGATTCCCACCACCCCCGGGGGCCCTTTAGTGGAGATTGTAGTGGAGAAAGATGTCTGTGTCAAGCATTAGATCCTAAACATGACCTTTGTTATAACCATGCATTAATTGTGGATACAAACCCTATTAGCATATAATGTTGGAAAATGTTGCCTTTCCATGATAGTACCTCATTGGCTCATGCCATGTTCTTGTCACGTTTGCAGAGGAAGTTAGCTAAGAATCGGGCTGAGCGCAGATGCACCGGAGGAGGGCCCGCACAGCTAACTCAGCTCACTGAGTTGGAGGATCGCGCTGCAGCTCTGATCGGCAGCCACACTCGGTCCGCCACCCGTGGTGAGGCAGAGCCCTCTCTTGCGTCACGTGAGTAATGCATCAAGCAGCGTTATAGTAATGTAATGTAATTTAATTATAATATACGAATTATGTCATGTTATGCATGCAGCTACCCTGATTCCCATGCAGCCTCTGTGCTACTCTCAGGTTGACTACATAAGAAATAAGAGGAGGAGCAGGCCATCTGTCCATGTGTCCCCTTCTCTGTCTGCTCCCCATAAACCTTCACTCCCTTATCATTCTATCTCCGACTGATCCAGCCTCCACAGCTCTCTGGGTCACTAAATTTCAATTTGGATTTTCTACCATACGTATTACCGTGTGATGCATTATTATGTAACATGTCTTGGTCTCATTTATAGTAGTAGTGCTGCTCCTCCTTCATATGCCAGCGCAGTGCAAGAATGTGTACCTTTCTGTTCTCATAAGCTTCATCAGCTCAATTGTGTTTTGCAGGTCCAACAACACCCATGCACAGCGAGGCATAACCGGGACCGCATCGTTGTAGGTGGTCATTGTTGTAAGGCTGTCTTGCTCTTTTCGCTTCGTTGCTTTAAATGTCGAATTACATGCACATACTCAGTTGTAGCAAAGGCTGGATGGCGTCTTTTATTCAGACATTCATATGAGCCACAAAACTTCACAAGCCAACTCTCTGCTTGCAAAGGCAGCTCTCCAAGAAGTGATACACCTTTTGAGATTCCAGTGTCACTGGTGTCCAGTGTCTAAACTCTCATCTTTATACTAAAAAAGCCTTTGGACTCTTATAGTACATTTAGACCATTAACATGCAGACGATGTAGAATTGTCCTGAAATCACGGCTAATTGCTTTCTGAATCATTTAACATACAGATGATGTCATCAAATGATTATTTGCATAGTAACAAGGTACACTCAAATACAGACGATGTCATGAATTACAATACACAACGCAGATGATCAGCAGAGGGGTTTCTTTGATTCCATGCATAGATTATTATTTGCATAGTAATAAGTTACACTCATACTTAACATTTCAATGGCTAAAAGGCACCCTATCATCTAGCAGCCTCTTTCGATCCAATCTTGAATCTTCCAACTTTTAACCCTTTCAATATTTCCAGACCACAGCCAAAGCAAAGTGTTCAGAAATGTGGGCTTGTGCTACCACAGTCGTCACCACGGGTGGGGAGGAGGAAGAAGACGATGAGGATGATGAACAGACAATGGAGCAGGAGGAGGAAATCTTGGTTCGGGAGGAGGATATCCCTAGCACTGCTCTGATGGAACTATCACTTGCCGGACCTGTGGCCATAACATCGGTTTCAACAGAAGAAGTAGCAGGACCAAGCGAGTTGCAGCCGGCGATGCCAAGGCACATGTTAGTGCTCCAGCCGACCCCACAGAGATCGAATCAGTGAAGTCAGCACTCGCCTCCACTGGTCGATCGTATCGAGGGCTTGACCAGACTGTGCATGGAGAGTACAGTAGTAGTGATGTTGGGGAGGGCATCAAACAGGAAATTAGGGGTGCATGCAATAAAGGTGCAGCAGTTATCATGGGTGACTTTAATATGTATATAGATTAGGCTAACCAAACTGGAAGCAATACGGTGGAGGAGGATTTCCTGGAGTGCATAAGGGATGGTTTTCTGGACCAATATGTCGAGGAACCAACTAGGGGGGAGGCCATCTTAGATGGGTGTTGTGTAATGAGAGAGGATTAATTAGCAATCTTGATGTGCGAGGCCCCTTGGGGAAGAGTGACCATAATATGGTGGAATTCTACTTTAGGATGGAGAATGAAACAGTAAATTCAGAGACCATGGTCCAGAACTTAAAGAAGGGTAACTTTGAAGGTATGAGGCGTGAATTGGCTAGGATAGATTGGTGAATGATACTTAAGGGGTTGACTGTGAATGGGCAATGGCAGACATTTAGAGACCTCATGGATGAATTACAACAATTGTACATCCCTGTCTGGCGTAAAAATAAAAAAGGGAAGGTGGCTCAACCGTGGCTATCAAGGGAAATCAGAGATAATAGTAAAGCCAAGGAAGTGGCATACAAATTGGCCAGAAATAGCAGCGAACCTGGGGACTGGGAGAAATTTAGAACTCAGCAGAGGAGGACAAAGGGTTTGATTAGAGCAGGGAAAATAGAGTACGAGAGGAAGCTTGCAGGGAACATTAAGACGGACTGCAAAAGTCTCTATAGATATGTAAAGAGAAAAAGGTTAGTAAAGACAAACGTAGGTCCCCTGCAGTCAGAATCAGGGGAAGTCATAACGGGGAACAAAGAAATGGCAGACCAATTGAACAAGTACTCTGGTTCGGTATTCACTAAGGAGGACACAAACAACCTTCCGGATATAAAAGGGGTCAGAGGGTCGAGTAAGAAGGAGGAACTGAGGGAAACCCTTATTAGTCGGGAAATTGTGTTGGGGAAATTGATGGGATTGAAGGCCGATAAATCCCCAGGGCCTGATGGACTGCATCCCAGAGTACTTAAGGAGGTGGCCTTGGAAATAGTGGATGCATTGACAGTCATTTTCCAACATTCTATAGACTCTGGATCAGGTCCTATCGAGTGGAGGGTAGCCAATGTAATCCCACTTTTTAAAAAAGGAGGGAGAGAGAAAACAGGGATTTATAGACTGGTCAGCCTGATATCAGTAGTGGGTAAAATGATGGAATCAATTATTAAGGATGTCATAGCAGCGCATTTGGAAAGAGGTGACATGATAGGTCCAAGTCAGCATGGATTTGTGAAAGGGAAATCATGCTTGACAAATCTTCTGGAATTTTTTGAGGATGTTTCCAGTAGAGTGGATCAGGGAGAACCAGTTGATGTGGTATATTTGGACTTTCAGAAGGCTTTCGACAAGGTCCCACACAAGAGATTAATGTGCAAAGTTAAAGCACATGGGATTGGGGGTAGTGTGCTGACATGGATTGAGAACTGGTTGTCAGACAGGAAGCAAAGAGTAGGAGTAAATGGGTACTTTTCAGAATGGCAGGCAGTGACTAGTGGGGTACCGCAAGGTTCTGTGCTGGGGCCCCAGCTGTTTACATTGTACATTAATAATTTAGACGAGGGGATTAAATGTAGTATCTCCAAATTTGCGGATGACACTAAGTTGGGTGGCAGTGTGAGCTGCGAGGAGGATGCTATGAGGCTGCAGAGTGACTTGGATAGGTTAGGTGAGTGGGCAAATGAATGGCAGATGAAGTATAATGTGGATAAATGTGAGGTTATCCACTTTGGTGGTAAAAACAGAGAGACAGACTATTATCTGAATGGTGACAGATTAGAAAAAGGGGAGGTGCAACGAGACCTGGGTGTCATGGTACATCAGTCATTGAAGGTTGGCATGCAGGTACAGCAGGCGGTTAAGAAAGCAAATGGCATGTTGGCCTTCATAGCTAGGGGATTTGTGTACAGGGGTAGGGAGGTGTTGCTACAGTTGTACAGGGCCTTGGTGAGGCCACACCTGGAGTATTGTGTACAGTTTTGGTCTCCTAACTTGAGGAAGGACATTCTTGCTATTGAGGGAGTGCAGCGAAGGTTCACTAGACTGATTCCCGGGATGGCGGGACTGACATATCAAGAAAGACTGGATCAACTGGGCTTGTATTCACTGGAAGAATGAGAGGGGATCTCATAGAAACGTTTAAAATTCTGACGGGTTTAGACAGGTTAGATGCAGGAAGAATGTTCCCAATGTTGGGGAAGTCCAGAACCAGGGGTCACAGTCTAAGGATAAGGGGTAAGCCATTTAGGACCGAGATGAGGAGAAACTTCTTCACCCAGAAAGTGGTGAACCTGTGGAATTCTCTACCACAGAAAGTTGTTGAGGCCAAGTCACTAAATATATTCAAAAAGGAGTTAGATGTAGTCCTTACTACTAGGGGGATCAAGGGGTATGGCGAGAAAGCAGGAATGGGGTACTGAAGTTGCATGTTCAGCCATGAACTCATTGAATGGGGGTGCAGGCTCGAAGGGCCGAATGGCCTACTCCTGCACCTATTTTCTATGCTTCTATGTTTCTATAAGTCACGAGCTCCTCCAGGCGTTCGTGGTATGCACGAGGGACATGTCCCGGGTGTCTGCTCACAATTCGAAAGATATGCAGCAGATGATCCGGGAGATGCGTGTGACGACCGCCTCTGTCGATGCCTTGCGGCATGCGATAGTGGCGGGACACGGCACTGCACTCCAAGGTGCCATCGTACATACCACCAGCACTCAAGCGAGTCAGGACGAAGCACTTCCTTCTGACTCGGAAGGCGATTCCGCAGCTACGTCTTCCCCTCCAACACCCCAACTGCCAATCCAGCCACCGTTACCCCTCCCCCCACCCCACGGCAGGAAGTCTTGCCGTCGCTCACTGCACGCCTGACTCGTCTCGGTACCCGGGGACTAAAATGGGTAGGGTTTAAGACACGGGGGGAAATGTGGCCACAGGTAGGGAGAGGGGTACTTTATTGTTGTTTTATTATTGCTGTTGTTATTGTTTTTATTTTTGTTGTTTTTAAAATTTATTGTTGGCTCACTGTTGCGGTGGGTTGGGAGTGGGGGAGGGGGTGAGTGGGTGTTACAATGAAATTATTATTACCTTTTATTGTTGAATCATTAAAAATTTTTATTTTACTTTACAATTGTTGTGCAGTGTCTTCTAATAACGTAAGGTAAGGTAAAACCTGAATACAACTGTTGGAAAACAATGGCCAGGCCAGACCAGACCAGGCAAGGATGAAACGTAACGCAATTGCAACTGTTGTCTTTCTGTAACTGTAACTGTGATTGTCCCTAATGTAAGTTCATGCAAAGCGTTCATTTATGAGCTGCTTGTGCAACAGTTTTGCAGCCGCGTAACTCTCAGGGGTTTTTTCTGTTTTGAGGGGCGGCGTGGGGCCATGGATTCATTGCCAGGCTGATTGTCCTCCCCGAGGTCCTCACCAGCCTCCTCCTCCTCCTTGTCTGCCTCTTCTGCCTCCACTCCTTCCTGAGGTGGACCGGCAGTCCTATCTGGCAATTATTGTCCTCTCCTTTTAGCTAGGTTATGCAACATGCCACACACCTCAATAAACTCAGTGACCTGGTCAGGGTGGTATTGTAGGCTGCCTCCAGAGTGGTCCAGGCATCTGAAGCTACTTCAGCACTCCAATTGTCTTTTCGACGATATTGCGTATAGCTATATGGCTTTCGTTGTAACGCTTCTCGGCTTCCGTCTAGGGATTACGCAAGGCGGGTCATGAGCCAGCTGGCAAGGCCATATCCTTTATCCCCCAGCATCCAACCATGACCTTGTGGCTGACTGTTAAACAAGTCAGACACAGCACTCTCACGCAGGATGTGCGCACCATGGATGCTGCCTGGTAGATTAATATTTGCTGCCATGATTATTTGGTTGTGGTCAACAACAAGCTGCACATTCAGGGAGTGGAATCCCTTTCGGTTGCGAAACACCTCCGCATCCTGTAAACGTGCTTTCAGGGTGATGTGTGTGCAGTCTATTGCACCCTGCACCTTGGGGAAGTTTGCTATTCTTGAGAAACTCAAAGCCCTCCTGGTCTGTGCCTCCCTGGTCATAGGGTAGTTTATAAAGTCCATGCTGCGAGCGTAAAGGGCTTGAGCCACCTGGCGTGCTGAGAGATACCACAGATATCACCAGCTGAAGCCTGAAAGGAGCTCGATGTGTAGAAGGATATTGCCACAGTAACCTTTACCTCAACGGGCAGTGTGGTCCTGATGGTGCTGGTAGGCTGCAGATCTCCCTTGAAGAGGTGGCATATCTCATCGATTATCTCCTTTCGGAAGCAGAGCCTCATAAGGCATGTGTTATCAGACAAGTTGAGGTATGATTGCTTTTCCCTGTAAGTTCATCGGGTGCATGTCCTCCGTCTCAGCATTAGTCTGCCACCTCTTTGATTGGGCCCTTCACTAAGCCCTACTTCAGACTCCAGCATGTGAGCATTTATAAGTAATGGTAGAGAAATTACAGACCCATCACTATCACTATCATTATCACTGTTGTTATAAATGCCCTATGTACTAAAATAAATATAAATATAAATATAAATATAAATATAAATGTGAGTGGATCAATCAGTAACTAAGGCATTTAAATAATTCACAAATTATAAGCCTCTTCTTTAAGCAGTCTCTCACTTCCTCCTACGTTCAAAATGGCATCTGTAGTGACGAGTTCTGTGAGGAGTGCCAGGTAAGAACAGTTTTTCTCCAGCGATGTCCAGCGATCTTCTCGGTGATCGATGTGTGGGCGATGTGCTGAAAGTTGCGGTGGGCGATGTGTGGGCGCTCACCTCGGCAATGTGACACAGAAGCTGGGCCGGCAATTTTTCGCCGATGTTCCGGCCCAACTTTCCACTTCTAAAGTAAAATGGGCGATAACCTGACTTTTTGGGCGATAAATGGGCAATAGCCGCACGATCTCTGGTGGAAGGTCCAGCCCCTAGGTGCTCTTGCCTGAGATATGTTGTAGCCCAAGTCTCCCAATAGCAATAACATTTCTCAGAGAATGAAAGGACACCTTGCTCTAAGAAATGTATTCACTCTTAAAGTGGGCACTGGCAGTCCAATTGAGCGGGCTGCCCACTGTAAAGTCCTTACTCTACAGCATGAAGCCACACGAGGCACATTCCAGGGACAAGGCCACTCTTTGACCTTAACTCTTTATTACAGGACTCCAGAAGTGATGACCCTCTTTATATACCTGTGTGATCAGCTAAAGAGTGTCTCCCACAAATTCACCCCCTGTGGCCAAGGTGTGCATCTAAGTTGAGTGTATACAGTAATACAGTGGTGTTACATTGTAGTAACAAACATGACATCACCTTCCCCCCCGCCCCCAAAATCTTACTGGGATCATAGGTTTACTCTTTCAGGTGGTCTACGCTCCCTCGTGGAGCGCCGCAATTGGGGCTCTGGCTGTTGGACACTGATGTGAGTGTCTGTCACCTGTGGTGATTCCGGCCTGTCCGGGCTGACCTTAGGGACTGTGCATTCTTCTGATTGCTCTTGTTGCACGTTCGCTGGCTGTAGTGTGAGCTCCATCTCATGGTCTTCTTCAGGTTCCTCCGTGTCCATGCTGAACCTTTTTTTTACTTGGTCCAGATGCTTACGGCATATCTGGCCATTATTGAGTTTTACCACGATGACCCTATTCCCCTCTTTGTCAATTACAGTACCCTCAAGCCATTTGGGCCCCATGGCGTGATTGAGGACGAATACAGGATCATTTATTTCTATACATCTCCCCCTTGAATTACGGTCATGGTACTCATTTTGTGACTTGCGCTTGCCCTCAGCTATGTCGGTCAGGACTGGGTGAATGAGGGTCAACTGAGTTTTGAGTGTCCATTTCATGAGTAGCGGGACTCCCGTGAGCGAGTGTGGGTGGGATCTATAGGCCAGCAGGAGGCACGATAGGCGGCATTGTAGGGAGGGTTCTTGAATCCTGAGCAAACCTTGCTAAATGATTTGGACTGCCCGGTCCAGCTGGCCATTGGAGGCTGGCTTGAACAGCGCAGTCCTGACGTGGTTGATGCCTTTGCCCGACATAAACTCCCGGAATTCATAGCTCATAAAACACGTGCCATTATCACTAACCAGGATGTCCGGCAAGCCATGGGTTGCAAAGATCGCACGTAGGCTTTCCACTGTGGTGGATGACGTGCAGAAATTCAGGATGATGTACTCGATCCAATTCAAGTGCGCATCTACTATAATGAGGAACATCTTCCCCATGAACTGGGCCCACATAGTCAACGTGAATGCGTGACCATGGCTTGGTGGGCCAGGGCCACGGGCTGAGCGGGGCCTCCCTGGGGGCATTACCCAGCTGGGCACAGGTCGTGCACCTGCGAACACAGTGTTCCATGTCTGAATCAATTCCAGGCCACCAAACGTGTGACCGGGCAATGGCCTTCATCATCACAATGCCTGGGTGCTCGCTGTGGAGTTCCCTGATGAATGTCTCCCTCCCCTTCTGGGGCATGACTACCCGGCTGCCCCATAGTAGGCAGTCGGCTTGGATGGGGAGCTCACCCATCCGCCTGTAGAATGGTCTGACCTCCTCAGGGCATGCTCCGTGTGCGGGCGCCCAATCCCCAGTCAGGACATATTTCTTAATCAGGGATAGGAGGGGATCTCTGTTTGTCCAGATTTTGATCTGGCGGGCTGTGTTGGGGGAGCCTGCACTGTCAAAGGCATCGACAGCCATGACCATCTCAACGCTTTGCTCAGCTGTCCCCTCGGTGGTGGCCAGTGGGAGCCTGCTGAGCGTGTCAGCGCAGATTTCAGTGCCGGTCCGGTGCCGAATGGAGTAGTCATAAGCAGCTAGCGTGAGAGCCCACCGCTGTATGCGAGCTGATGCTTTGGCATTGACAGCCTTGCTGTCTGACAACAGGGATGTGAGTGGCTTGTGGTCCGTCTCTAAATCAAACTTCCTACCGAAGAGGTACTGATACATTTTTTTTACACCATAGACACATGCAAGCGCTTCCTTCTCGAACATCCTATAGCCCCGTTCTGCTTGAGAGAGCGACCTGGAGGCATAAGCCGCAGGTTATAGCTGACCCTCAGCATTACCCTGTTGCAACACACACCGAACCCCATAGGATGATACATGTCAGAACTAAACGTTTACAGGGGTCGTACAGGGTCAACAACTTGTTTGAACAAAGTAGGTTTCGCGCCCGATCAAAAGCCCGTTCCTGACAGTCCCCGCAAAACCAATCGGAAACATTACGCAGGAGCACGTGTAGCTGCTCCAACAGCGTGCTCAAGTTCGGCAGAAAGTTCCCGAAATAGTTCAACAGTCCCAGGAATAAACGCAGCTCCGATGTGTTACAGGGCCTGGGTGCTCGTCGAATTGCCTATGTTTTGGATTCGATGGGCCGAATCCCATCTGCAGCAACCCTCCTGCCCAGAAACTCAACCTCGGGAGCTAAAAACACACATTTAGACTTCTTGAGTCGCAGGCCTACCCGGTCCAGTCGGCGTAGCACCTCCTCCAGGTTGTGGAGGTGTTCCTCGGTGTCTCGACCCATGATGAGAATGTTGTCCTAGAATACGATTGTTCCCGGAATGGATTTAAGCAGGCTTTCCATGTTACGTTGAAAAATCGCGGCCGCTGATCGAATGTCAAACAGGCACCTGTTATGCGCAAACAGCCCCTTGTGCGTGGTGATGGTGGTCAGTAGTTTGGATTCGTCGGCCAGGTCCTGGGTCATATAGGCTGAAGTGAGGTCCAACTTGGTGAACAGCTTACCGCCCGCCAGCGTGGCGAAGAGGTCCTCCGCTCTTGGGAGCGGGTATTGGTCTTGTAGGGATACCTGATTGATGGTGGCCTTGTAGTCGTCACAGATCCTGACAGAGCCATCCACTTTTAGAACGGGAATGATGGGGCTCGCCCAGTCGCTGAATTCAACAGGCGAGATGATGCCCTCTCGCAACAGCCGGTCCAATTCGCTCTCGATTTTTTCCCGCATCACATACAGCACCGCTCTGGCTTTGTGGTGCACTGGCCTGGCGTCCGGGGTGATGTGTATCACTACTTTAGTGCCTTTGAAAGTCCCGACGCCCGGTTGGAATAGTGACTCGAATTGCTGTAGGACTTGTGAGCATGAACTTCGCTCCACCGAGGACGTTGCGTGAACATCCCCCCATTTCCAGTTCATCTCGGCTAACCAGCTCCTCCCCAACAGTGCGGGACCATTGCTTGGGACAATCCAGAGTGGCAGCCGGCTCACTAACCCATTGTGTGTGATAGCCATCATTGCACTGCCTAGCACCGGAATGATTTATTTGGTGTAAGTCCGTAATTGTGTCTCAATACGTTCTAATTTGGGTCTACTGGCTTTGAGTGGCCATAGCTTCTTGAATTGATGAACGCCCATGAGTGACTGGCTGGCCCCAGTGTCCAGCTCCATGCGTACTGGGATACCATTCAACAAAACCCTCATCATCATTGGTGGCGTTTTGGTGTATGAACTGTGAATATTCGCCGCATGGACCCGCTGAACCTCGGCGTCCATCGACTTGCTCCAAAAGTCATCCTGACTCACAGAATCCTCTTCTGGTCCATCCGCCTCATATATTAGTCTGGTTGCAGGTTTTCTGCACATTCGAGCTAAATGGCCACTGAGATTTCAGTTTCTGCAGACAAACTGTTGGAATCTGCAAGATCTGGCTACACCTCCAGCATGAGTTAAAGCTTCCATTGTTGGGGACAAAGGGATTATGGCCAGGAATTCCACGCTGACTGTCCCTTTGACTGCTCTTAAGTACCGTATTAGTGGGTGTCAATGGCCCCATCCCGGGGCGCATTGTCCACTGTGATGGCGTGAATGTCCGTTCAGCCTGCCATTGTCTCTGTTGAGGTCCTGCTCTGGGGTCTATTGCTGCCTGGTAAATGTCGGACTGCCTCTGCCTGCCTGCGGGGCTCTAAGTAGCATTGATGATGTTGACTCCCTGATCCATCGCCGCGTTAGAGGCAGAATTGCACGCGTAAATCATTTTCGTCTCTTCCTCCCCCGCCGTGAAAGTTTGAGCTTCGAAGGTCAAGTCATTGGTCTCAATTAACTTGCGAAAAATTCCCGCATGACCGACACCCTCGATAAAGAAGTCCCTTAGCATCTCCCCCCTGCAGGTGTCTGTGAACTTACAGAAGCTGGCCAAACGCCGGAGGTCCGCTACAAAGTCCGGTATGCTCTGTCCTTCACGACGTCGGTGGTGTTGAATCGGTGTCGAGCCATGTGTGTGCTGCTCGCCGGTTTGAGGTGCTCCCCGATTAATTTGCTAAGCTCTGCAAAGGTTTTGTCCGATGGCTTTTCGGGTGCCAGTAAGTCCTTCATGAGCGTATAAGTCTTTGGCCCGCAGCTGGTCAGGAGGTGAACCCGTCGCTTGTCGGCCGCTGCATCCCCCAGCCAGTCTTTCGTAACGAAGCTTTGCTGAAGCCTCTTGACAAAATCGTCCCAGTCTTCCCCAACACAGTACCGTTCCTCTGTGCTACCGGTGGCCATTCTCGTGGGCCGTCAATTCCCGTTTCTCGTCGCCAATGTAAAGTCCTTACTCTACAACATGAAGCCACACGAGGCACATTCCAGGGACAAGGCCACTCTGTGACCTTAACTCTTTATTACAGGACTCCAGAAGTGATGACTCTGCGTGGGACCTCCCTTTTTATACCTGAGTGATCAGGCAAGTAGTGTCTCCCACAAGTTCACCCCTGTGGTCAAGGTGTGCATCTAAGTTGAGTCTATACAGTAATACAGTGCATTACATTGTAGTTACAAACATGACATCCACCACTTCAGGAAATATGTGGGCAGCCCATTAATGAAATGTAAATGAGGCCCGACCATCAAAATGGTTGGGGCCTCTCGCTGTTGACATTGGGTGGGCAGCCCAATTGCCTGCCCGAAAACTCCCCAAAGTGAACCCCTGTGTTTTCTCCCATAGTGTGGTGAATACATGTAACAAATCTCAAGAAAAGGCAATACATAGGGCATTGATTAATTCATTTCCTCGAAAAACAAACTGAATAAAAAGACACTTGGAAGAGGGATTGAAAGTTATGGGGATCAGTATGGACAGAGGTAATCAAACAATGTATGAAATATGATCAGTCTTGTGCTGTTGTGATCAGGGAGATGTGTAGAAGGCAGTTGGGTCGGGTTGAGTAGCGAGGATGTTCTGGAATTCTACTTGATTGCCTTTAGGAATTTCGAGAGTTTTGCTGAACTTCCCCTCAGGAGATTAAATGGGTGAGGTAGACTCTGTGATAAGACAAACTGTTCATGGTCTGCAGAAGGAGTCAGCTTGATGAGATAAGTGTCCTATTCTTGTTTAATTCATTCTCATATTTAAAACTTACTTCCATGCTGTTTGGGAGAATGAGACTCCTTGTTTGCTTGCCTTAGCTACCATTTCCTGCTCCCATGCTATCCCTGGCATCAGGGATATACAGAAATCAGCAAGAGCACTCTTTCTAATAGCTCATCGCTGTCTGGAGTCTTCATCCGATCAAGTATTCCTGAAGACAACCAGATATTTCATTACAATTTTGACATTTTGCAACATTCAGGCATTTATTTGTGAAATATAAGGCTTAAAAATTATTTTCTATTTTATTATACGTGCATTGGTAAACTGAATTGCTTTTCCGGGCTCATATATGGTAACCCTGTATTCATAAGTGGACCTTCAGCAGTCAATCTCGTTTTTCTGAGACCTTCAAAGTTCGCAATCAATTTGATTAATGGAAGCCTTTGATTTGCTTAATTACACACTGACATGTTTACTTTATATGACTGTGAATAGTTCCTAAAAATGTATCTCCATTACTGAACTAACCACTGTATTTAACAACCACCTCAATGTGTCTCATCGCAATAAATAAGAGCCGGTCAACTGTTGTGCATTGGCAACATGAACCTTTGCCAGCATATGGTAGAAGTGGTTCAATTGGTACACATCACTACTGGAACTGTCAGGACCAGCCAACGTTTGAGGCAGATCACGTGACTACCACTTACACTGCTGCCTAACAATATTGCTGTAAAGCATGAGCCAGGGGACCTGACCACAGAAAGATAACTCAGACTGGCTCAGGCCTCCACTGATCTGAGTAATGTTATTCTGAAATATTCATTGAAGTAATTAAAGTTACATTTTTTTATCTCACTCATTAGAAACTGTTAAATAACACCATGGTTGGATTTCATGAGTGAATGAGGCTCATAATGGGAATCTGTGGAATTATCATCAGCAGAGGTTTGGGGGCTAAATTCAATAGTACCCGAAAACAGGCACAGGGATCACGATGCGCGATTAACCCGTTTCCATTGATTCCGATGCAAACACCACTCAAACTGTGTGCTGCCTACTAATTTGAATGATCGCAGCGTGCAGCCAGCGCTAAATGCATTGTTGAGTGGCTGCACGCCTCAGCAAGGGGCCCAAGTCTGTGCGATGCGAGCACCACTTAAAGCTAGCCTGCACTACATAAAGCCAGCCTGCACCTCTTAAAAGGGAGGTTCAGACTGGCTAGAGCAGGTGCTGGAATTGTTTGTGGAAGAGAGTCTGAACAGGAAGAAAACTGAATTCTGGCACAACAGGGAAGAGAGCATACTCCAAGGTTTTCTGACGTGGCACTTGAGGCCTTGGTGGAAAGGGTGGACAGTCGAAGAGTGATCCTCCATCCACAGGGAGCCAGAAGGCCTTCCAGACAATCTCTGCAAAGGCAGTGGGAGCAGATAGCCATGGTGGTCAATGCCAGGGGTCAAGCCCTGAGGACCTGGATGCTGTGCAATGACCTCACATGAGTGGTCAAGCTCAAGGTCAATTGCCATATCACAACAACTGCACCACTCGCCTAACACACTGCTCAACGCACCACACTCCTATCACTCACCTACCAACAATTTCTACCAAACATGACTCACATGTTATAGCTTTAACTCACCCGCACACACTTACCATTGCTGCAAGCCTCACGCCAACATCTCACAGCTTGCACGCACTGCCAGCTATTCAGCCATGACAGGCTTATCACCCAAAAAGATAGCACCGCTCTCACTGACACACTCCTCTCTCATGCAGAACAAGTTGGCGCATAATCGGAGGAAGCAGGAGCTAATCGATGGGGGACAGGCAAGGCTGCATGCCCTTAGCCGATGGGGGAGATGGTGGTCGGCATCATTAGAGCCCATCGCTGAGGCCTTGGCCAGTTGCGGAGCTGAAACCATCCTGCTCACATCCCGCGATCCCACAATCTCTTCTGATTTACCAGCTGCAAATGGTGTAAGCGTGCACCTCTTGCTTCCCCACTCCACCGCACCTCCCCCCCACACCCACGCCCCCACCATCCATCCCTCACCACAACCCCACCCTTGGAATTATCATCAGCAGAGGTATTGGGGGCTAAATTCAATAGCACCCGAAAACAGGCGCAGGGATCGCGATGCGCGATTAACCCGTGTCCATTGATTCCGATGCAGACACCACGCAAACTCTTTTCTCTTTTCAGATACTTAAGAACTGCAACCTGGCTAGGCAGAGGTGGAAGAGCAGGAAGACTAATGAAAAAGAAACATGTCATTTGATTTCACACTGGCAGCCACCAGCTAAGATACTGACACTGCGCATAATTTACAGGATAGTTTAGAGGCAGGTTCTGCATGTGGTGAGACACCGGGCATGAGTGGCCTGCAGCCAGGGCTGGGGACAAGGGTAGCGCAGGTGTCAGCTTTCTGGAGGGGGAGGTCGCACATGAGTTCTGCTGCAGAAGGCTCAGATGAACACTTTGATGGGGCAGGCTACATCGGAGTGTTAGCCTAGATTTTGTGTACGACCTCGCCCTCTGGGGAGCTGGCACCTGCACTACCCTTGCCCCCTGCCCTGACTGCAGGCCACTCATGCCCGGTATCTCACCACGTGCAGATCCCGCAATAAAGCTATTCTCTAAATTACGCGGAGTGTCAGTCTCTGAGCTGGTGGCTACGACTGTGAAATCGAGTGACGGTGTTGTGTCTTCATCATCACTGCCTTCTTCCTCTTCCACCTTTTGCTCCTCCATCCCTGCCAGGCCAGGTTGCAGTTTTTGGGTATCTGAAAGGAGAAAGGCTCAAGGGTAGTGTTGCGGTGACTTTTGTATGCAATATGGCATTATTTTATTTATAAATTTGGTTCGGAATGTTTATTTTGTGTTGGCTTTTATTTTTGCATTGTGGCCAAGCGAATGCGGTGCTGGTCAGCGATAGCGGGAAGGTAAGGTGTGGTAAGCTGAACAGGAAATTGGGATTGCGTTTGCTGGTATTGCAGTCAAATGAGTCAGTTATGGACAGCCCAGGCAGATGGAGTCTGGCTAGGTCGCCTCCTCCCTTCCTCCTCCTCCTCCTCAGCTGATCGCCATATCACTGATGGCAAGGGCTGTGCCCTCATGATGACGAGGTTGTGCAGCATTCAGTAGACCACCACAAATCTTGACACCCGCTCTGCCAAGTACAGCAGGGCTCAGGCAGTGGAAGGGTTGCTTCAGCACGTCAATGGTGTGCTCGATAATATTTTGTGTGGCAGCATGGCTTTTGTTGTATTCCTGCTGCTCACGAGTGCATGGGTTTCACTCTGGAGTCATGAGCTATTTTTTTAATGGATATCCCTTGTCACCCAATAGCCACCCTCTGGTTTGCTGTGGTGACTCAAATGCAGATGGCACAGTGGACTGCGGCAGAATGAAGACATCACGACTGCTGCCAGGATACCGGGCATTGACCTGCATGATGCGCTGCCTATGGTCGCACGCCAGCCGGACATTGAGGGAGGGGAATCCCTTTCGGTACATCTCAGAGTTCACACGCAGCGCCCGCAAAGCGACCATGCACCTTGGGGACACCTGCAATCCACAGCGTGCTCACTCCACCTGCTGCTCCCTGGCCAGAGAGAAGGAAATGTATTCAGCTCTCTTGGAATACAGAGTTTCAGTTACTTCCCTTATGCAACAATGCTGGGAGATGTTGCAAATGTCTCCTGATCCAGCTTGGAAGGAGCCCAACGCCTAAAGGTTCACAGCCACCATTACCTTCACAGCCCCTGGCAATACAGTCCTTGCCCCGCTCTGAGGTTGCAGTTGTGGCTGCAGCAGGTGGCAGATTTCAGTGCAGACGTCCGTCGTGAAGCGCATACAACTGATACACTGTACCTCGCTGAGGTTCAGGTAGGAGTATTGCTCCCTGAAGACCCTGGGCTGCTATGGTCTCCTGCTCAGCAATATGCCCGCTTTTCTTTCGGGTGAGCAGCCCATTCAGATTTCCGCGCAGGTGCAGTTTTTCCATTTAAAAGCTGTTGAACGGCCTGCGTGGGTCCTCCAGACTGGCCACACAGCTTAACAGGAACATTGCTGCTGAGAGCCCTTCTCCCACTCGTTCTCCCCCCTCTGCCAGCAGCCAGTCCTGCTCTTTGTCACCTCTGCTCATTCTCCACAATGTAGGTCAAGTGGAATGCCTACTGATGCACCCATGTCTAGGAGCAAGTAGTCTGTGCAGAATCCTTGAATTCAGGACAAAGTTCGATAAAGTCCTTCCCTGTCGCCTTTAGCAATTTTAAAGAACTCTAGAAACCACCAAACACTGTTACAAATGCAGCAACAGCCAGTAGAAATCAATCAGCAACTAACATGCAAGTATGTGATGATCCCTTTAAATAACGCTGGTGAGGGTCCTTCATGCTGCTGAGCGTCTGTTCAGCTGTGCGAGCTTAAGACATTGCGTCAGCTGGAGCATGGAGCTCCAAAATGTCAGGGCTGGCATCAAATCAGCATTGCACACTGATAGAAACACAGAAACATAGTAATTTGGCCCTTCAAACCTGCACCACCATTCAATAAGATTATGGCTGATCATTCCCTCAGTACCCCTTTCCTGCTTTCTCCCCATACCCCTTGATCCCTTTAGCCATAAGGGCCATATCTAACTCCCTCTTGAATATATCCAATGAACTGGCATCAACAACTCTCTGCGGCAGGGAATTCCACAGGTTAACAACTCTCTGAGTGAAGAAGTTTCTCCTCATCTCAGTCCTAAATGGCCTTCCCCTTATCCTAAGACTGTGTCTCATGGTTCTGGACTTTCCCAACATCGGGAACATTCTTCCCGCATCTAACCTGTCCAGTCCCATCAGAATCTTATACGTTTCTCTGAGATCCCCTCTCATCCTTCTAAACTCCAGTGTATAAAGGCCCAGTTGATCCAGTCTCTCCTCGTATGTCAGTCCAGCCATCCCTGGAATCAGTCTGGTGAACTCCCTCAATAGCAAGAACGTCCTTCCTCAGATTAGGAGACCAAAACTGAACACAATTTTCCAGGTGAGGTCTCACCAAGGTCCTGTACAACTGCAGCAAGACCTCCCTGCTCCTATCCTCAAATCCTCTAGCTGTGAAGGCCAACATACCATTTGCCTTTTTCACCGCCTGCTGTACCTGCATGCCAACCTTCAATGACTGATGAACCATGACACCCAGGTCTCGTTGCACCTCCCCTTTTCATAATCTGCCGCCATTCAGATAATATTCTGCTTTCATGTTTTCGCCCTCAAAGTGGATAACCTCACATTTATCCACATTATACTGCATCTGTCATGCATTTGCCCACACACCTAACCTGTCCAAGTTACCCTGCAGCCTCTTAGCGTCCTCCTCACGGCTCACACCGCCATCCAGTTTAGTGTCATCTGCAAACTTGGAGACATTACACTCAATTCCTTCATCTAAATCATTAATATATATTGTAAAGAGCTGGGGTCCCAGCACTGATCCCTGCGGCACTCCACTAGTCACTGCCTGCCATTCTGAAAATGACCCGTTTATCCCGACTCTCTGCTTCCTGTCTGCCAACCAGTTCTCTATCCACATCAGTACATTACCTCCAATACCATGTGCTTTGATTTTGCACACCAATCTCTTGTGTGGGACCTTGTCAAAAGCCTTTTGAAAGTCCAAATACACCACATCTACTGATTCTGCCTTGTCCACTCTACTAGTTAAATCCTCAAAAAATTCCAGAAGATTCGTCAAGCATGATTTCCCTTCATAAATCCATGCTGACTTGGACTGATCCTGTCACTGCTTTTCAAATGCGCTGCTATTTCATCCTTAATCATTGATTCCAACATTTTCTCCACTACTGATGTCAGGCTAACCGGTCTATAATTACCCGTTTTCTCTCTCCCTCCCTTTTTAAAAAGTGGTGTTACATTAGCTACCCTCCAGTCCATAGGAACTGATCCAGAGTCGATAGACTGTTGGAAAATGATCACCAATGCATCCACTATTTCTAGGGCCACTTCTTTAAGTACTCTGGGATGCAGACTATCATGCCCCAGGGATTTATCAGCCTTCAATCCCATCAATTTCCCTAACACAATTTCCCGTCTAGTAAGGATATCCTTCAGTTCCTCCTTCGCACTAGACACTTGGTCCTCTAGTACATCTGGAAGGTTATTTGTGTCTTCCTTCGTGAAGACCGAACCAAAGTATTTGTTCAATTGGTCTGCCATTTCTTTGTTCCCCATTATAAATTCACCTGAATCCGACTGAAAGGGACCTATGTTTGTCTTCACTAATCTTTTTCTCTTCACATATCTATAGAAACTTTTGCAGTCAGTTTTTATGTTCCCGGCAAGCTTCCTCGCTACTCTATTTTTCCCCTCTTAATTAAACCCTTTGACCTCCTCTGCTGAATTCTAAATTTCTCCCAGTCCTCAGGTTTGCTGTTTTTTCTGGCCAAGTTATATGCCTCTTCCTTGGATTTAACACTATCCTTAATTTCCCTTGTTAGCCACGGTTGAGCCACCTTCCCCGTTTTATTTTTACTCCAGACAGGGATGTACAATTGTTGAAGTTCATCCATGTGATCTTTAAATGCTTGCCATTGCCTATCCACCGTCAACTCTAAAAGTATCATTTGCCAGTCTATTCTAGCCAATTCACGCCTCATACCGTTGAAGTTACCTTTCCTTAAGTTCGGGATCCTAGTATCTGAATTAACAGCGTCACTCTCCATCTTAATAAAGAATTCTACCATATTATGTCTTGATTGATTTCACAATCTGCGTAATCTGCATACTTGCAGAAGACGTTCCCTGCGGACGTGCTAAAGCCCTACCCAAGCTGGCGTCCAGCACAGCCTGCACCAGACATGTGTGCACTGCCATTTAAGAACCCAAACACCACTCGTAGCGCCTAAACAATGGATGCCAGGGAGCCAAATTTTGCGGCCATAGTCATTTATCTTTCCCTTTTATTCTAAACTGAAGATGCGCAGTGAGTTAGTGTGATAGGTTTGCAACTTACCATAAAACTGGTGGTCATGGATCGACCGCCCCTTATTGAAACTGCCCAATTTTCATTTCCATTCAAATCAACGGAAATGAAGACGGATGGCCCATCTGCAACGTTAGGTCAGCAAGTTGAAAATCTACCCCAGTGCCTCCCATGTTTCATGTTGTGCAATAGTATAATGTGCACTCATAACTCCGTTTCCTTAGGAACTGAGTGTCTTGATGACAGTTTGATCTGCAATGGAGGGCAGGCTCTTCCTGACAGCTGATTGGTGAATGTTATAGTTATCAGCGTAGGAAAAGAAAGAAAACATTTGTCGCAGAAATGCGTCTTAAAGGATGTCCAATCCTCTTTTTTCTGAATTGATTATCTACAAGCCTAAAATATTAAAAATGGCTGTTGTCATGAGAACTGAAATTCCTCCATGTGAATATTAGATTAATTCAAGTAGGCAGTAGAGTTTTGAAGTTTAAAGTAATGGCTTCAGCAATGACTAATTTTTTCAATAAGAATATTTTCAACAGTTTGAAGCAAGAAATATAGATCACTACAAATGTAACTCTTTATGGTATTTTGACTTCATATTAAGTATTCCCTATTTGTTCCAATGGGGTGAAAGGCCCCTACTGTTCCTTCCTATTGGATATATGCTGCAGTGATCATTTTATATTGCAGCCGCAACAGTTAACTTAAGTTATCCGAGTCCAAATTGTCAACTATTGGGTGGAGGTGGAGGGAGGGAGGAATTTTTCTGTTTGTGCTGAGGGTCTGTGCATTACTTACAATGCCCTATCATGAAGTTGAACTAACAGTCCATTTACAGGAAAGATGCGAGTGCACTGGAAAGAGTGCAGAGAAGATTTACAAGAATGTTGCCTGGAATGGAGAATTTTGGCTATGAGGAAAGATTGGAGATAGAATCATAGAATCATGTAAATTTACAGCATGGAAGGAGGCCATATCAGCCCATCATGTCCACACCGGCCAACAAGAGGCGATCCAGCCTAATCCCACTTTCCAGCTCTCGGTCCGTACCCCTGCAGGTTACAGCACTCCTCGTGCATATCCAAGTACTTTTTAAATGTGGTGAGGGTTTCTGCCTCTAGCATCCTTTCAGGCAGTGAGTTCCAGACCCCCACAATCCTCTGGGTGAAAACATTTCTCCTCAAATCCCCTCTTAACCTTCCACCAATTACTTTAAATGTATGCCTTCTGATTGTTGACCCCTTCTCTAGGGGAAATAGGCCCTTTCTACCCACTGTATCTAGGCCTCTCTTAATTTTATACAACTCAATATGGTCTCCCCTCAAGTAAAACAAACCCATCCTATCCAATCTGTCCTCATAGATGCTGGGTCTATTTTCTTTGGAACAGAGGAGGCTGAGGGGAGATCTGATTGAGGTGTATAAAATTATGAGGGGCCTGGAAAGAGTGGATAGGAAGGACCTATTTCCCTTGGCAGTGGGGTCAACAACCACGGGACAATTTGCTAGAATTCTTTGAGGATGGAACAAACAGGGTGGATAAAGGGGAAGCAGTGAATGTGGTATATTTGGACTTCCAGAAGGCATTTGACAAGGTGCCACATAAAAGGTTACTGCACAAGATAAAAGTTCACGGGATTGGGGGTAATATATTAGCATAGATAGAGGATTGGCTAATGAACAGAAAACAGAAAGTAGTGATAAATGTTCATTCTCGGGTTGGCAATCAGTAACCAGTGGGGTGCCGCAGGGATCAGTGCTGGAACCCCAACTATTTACAATCTATATCAACAACTTGGAGGAAGGGACCAACTGTAATGTAGCCAAGTTTGCTGACGATACTAAGATGGGAGGAAAAGTAATGTGTGAGGAGGACACAAAAAATCTGCAAAAGGACATTGACAGGCTAGGTGAGTGGGCAAAAATTTGGTAGATGAAGTATAAAGTTGGAAAGTGTGAGGTCATGCACTTTGGCAGAAAAAAAATCAAAGAGCAAGTTATTATTTAAATGGAAAAAGATTGCAAAGTGCTGCAGTACAGCGGGACCTGTGGGGTACTTGTGCATGAAACACAAAAGGTTAGTATGCAGGTACAGCAAGTGATCAGTAAGGCCAATGGAATCTTGGCCTTTATTACAAAGGGGATGAAGTATAAAAGCAGGGAAGTCTTGCTACAGTTTACAGGGTATTGGTGAGGCCACACCTGGAATACTGCGTGTGGTTTTGGTTTCCATATATACGAAAGGATATACTTGCTTTGGAGACAGTTCGGAGAAGGTTCACAAGGTTGATTCCAGAGATGAGGGGGTTGACTTATGAGGAAAGATTGAGTAGGTTGGGTCTCTACTCATTGGAATTCAGAAGAATGAGAGGTAATCTTATCGAAACGTATAAGATTATGAGGGGGCTTGACGGGGTGGATGCAGGGAGGATGTTTCCACTGACTGGGGAGACTAGAATTAGAGGGCATAATCTTAGAATAAGGGGCCGCCCATTTAAAACTGAGATGAGATGAAATTTCTTCTTTCAGATGGTTGTGGATCTGTGGAATTCGATGCCTTAGAGAGCTGTGGAAGCTGGGACATTGAATAAATTTAAGACAGAAATAGAGAGTTTCTTAAACGATAAGGGAATAAGGAGTTATGGAGAGCGGGCAGGGAAGTGGACTTGAGTCCATGATCGGATCAGCCATTGTCATGTATGTAACCATCATGCAACGGTAACCTTCATGTAACTGTAACCTTCATGCAACTCCTGTACACTGTACTTATACCCTAGAAACGCACACCCTGACCACAGGGGGGGTGAACTAGTGGGAGACACTCCTCACCTGGGTTTCCAGGTATAAAAGTGGAGGTCTCACCCAGGGTCAGCACTCCTTGGTCCTGGGAATAAAGGTTAAGGTCACAGAGTGATTGTGTCTGCAATACATGCCTCGTGTGAATTTGTAGTAAGGTGCAGGGGCACCACATTTGGTGACGAGAAACAGGAATCACTGAACCACGAGGATGGCCACCGGTAGCACAGAGGAACGTTACTGTGTGGGTGAGGACTGGGACGACTTCGTGGAAAGACTCCAGCAGAGCTTTGTCACAAAGGACTGGCTGGGAGCGACAGTGGCTGACAAGCGGAGGGCGCATCTACTGACCAGCTGCGGACCACAGACGTATGCGCTGATGAAAGACCTGCTTGCACCACAAAAGCCAGCGGACAAGTCCTTTGAAGAGCTCAGCCAGCTGATCAGTGAGCATCTCAAGCCGGCGAGTAGCGTACACATGGCCCGGCACCGGTTCTACACACACCGGCGTCTGGAGGGACAAAACATCTCGGACTTCGTTGCGGATCTGCGGCGCTTGGCCAGTCTCGAGAAGTTCACAGATGCCTGCAGGGGGAAGATGTTAAGGGATTTCTTCATTGAGGGCATTAATCATGCCGGGATTTTCAGGAAGCTCATAGAGACCAAGGACTTGACTTTAGAATGGGTGGCGTTGATAGCTCAGACCTTCATGGTCTGCCCTGGTCCCAACGTGGCGATGGACCAGGGAGTTAACATGGTGAAGGCGGCTCGGGACCCCGCAGGCAGGCAAGGGCATTTCGAAACCGCCCAGGCAGCAACAGACTCTAGGGTGGGCCCGCAGCAGGGACAATGGAAAGGGGATCGGCAATTCACACCATCATGAGGAACAATGCGTCCCGCAATGCGACCATTAACACCCACCATCAGAGAGCTTAGAAACAACCAAATGGGCAATCAGAGAGGAATGCCTGGTAACAGTCCCTTTGTTAACAACAATCTCAGCTTATGCTGGAGGTGCGGGGGTAGACATACTGCGAAAAGCTGCAGGTTTCAGCAATGTACCTGTAGGATTTGTAACGTCAGTGGACACTTGGCCAGGAGATGCAAAAAGGCTGTAGCGAGGTTAATCTGCGAGACAGAGGAACCAGACGAGGGGTCTGCAATGCAGGATGATGCCTGGGGAAAAGCCATGGATGCTGAAGTTCAGCGGGTTCATGTGGCTGATGTCCACAGCTCATACACTAAAACCCCACCCATGATGATGAAAGTTTTATTGAGATGGATACGGGAGCTAGCCAGTCACTTATGACGCCCAACAATTTGAGAGACTATGGCCACACAGAGCTAGCAGGCCCAAACTGGAATGCATTGACACACAGCTACGGACGTACACCAAAGAGATCATCCCAGTGCTGGGCAGTGCAAACTTGGTGGTAACACATAATGGATCACAGAACCGGCTGCCACTCTGGATTGCCCTGGGAAATGGCCCCGTGCTCTTGGGGAGGAGTTGGCTAGCTGAGATGAATTGGAAATGGGGGGATGTGCATGCCATTTCACCTGTGGAGCGAAGTTCATGCTCACAGGTCCTACAAAAATTCGGGTCACTGTTTCAACCCGGTGTTGGAACGTTCAAGGGCACTGAAGTAGTGATATGCATCACTCTGGACGCCAGACCAGTGCACCACAAAGCCAGAGTGGAGCCGTATGTGATGCGTGAGAAAATTGAAAGTGAATTGGACAGGCTGCTCAGAGAGGGCATAATTTTGGCCGTTGAATTCAGCGACTGGGCAAGTCCCATCGTTCCTGTCCTTAAAGCAGATGGCTCGGTCAGGATTTGTGGCGACTACAAAGTCACCATCAACCGAGTGTCGCTGCAAGATCAATACCCGCTCCTGAGAACGGAGGACCTTTTTGCCACGCTGGCAGGTGGTAAGCTGTTCACGAAGCTGGACCTCACTTCGGCCTACATGACTCAGGAACTGGCTGAAGAATCCAAGCTTCTGACCACCATCACGACGCACAAGGGATTATTTATCTACAACAGGTGTCCGTTTGGCATTCGTTCGGCGGCAGCTATCTTTAAAAGAAACATGGAAAGCTTGCTCAAATCCATTCCTGGAACAATCGTATTCCAAGACAACATCCTTATAATGGGTCGAGACACCAAGGAACACCTCCACAACCTGGAGGAGGTGCTACGCCGACTGGACAAGGTAGGCTTGCGGTTGAAAAAGTCCAAGTGTGTGTTTTTGGCCCCAGAGATCGAGTTTTTGGGCAGGAGGGTTGCCGCAGACGAGATCCGGCCCACTGAATCAAAAACGGAGGCGATCCGCTGGGCGCCCAGGCCCGGCAACATGTCAGAGTTGCGATCATTCCTGGGACTTTTGAACTATTTCGGGAACTTTCTGCCGAACTTAAGCACATTGTTGGAGCCGTTACACGTGCTCCTGCATAAAGGTTGTGAATGGCTTTGGGGGGACTGTCAAGAACGGGCCTTCAATAAGGCAAGGAACCTGCTGTGTTCTAACAAACTGTTGACTTTGTATGACCCCTGTACAAAACTTGTTTTAGCGTGTGATGCATCATCCTACGGGGTTGGGTGTGTGTTGCAGCAAGGTAATGATGACGGCTGACTCCAACTGGTGGCTTATGCCTCCAGGTTACTCTCCCAGGCAGAGGAAGCACTCGCTTGTGTTTACGGTGTGAAAAAGTTGCACCAGTAACTTTTCGGTAGACGGTTCGAGCTAGAGACGGACCACAAGCTGTTAACATCCCTGTTGTCCGACAGCAAGGCTGTCAATGCCAATGCGTCAGCTCACAAACAGCGATGGGCCCTCACGCTGGCTGCGTATGACTACTCCATATGGCACCGGCCAGGCACCGAAAATTGCGCTGACACGCTCAGCAGGCTCTCACTGGCCATCACCGAGGGGGCGTCAGAGCAGAGCGCTGAGATGGTCATGTCCGTTGAGGCTTTTGATACTGCAGGCTCCCCCATCACAGCCCGCCAGATCAAACCCTGGACCAACAGAGATTCCCTCCTATCCATGATAAAGAAATGTCTCCTGACGGGGGATTGGGCGCCCGCACACAGGGCGTGCCCCGAGGAGGTCAGACCGTTTCAGAGACGGATGGATGAGCTCTCCATCCAAGCCGACTGCCTGCTATGCGGCAGCTGGGTAGTCATGCCCCAGAAAGGAATGGAAGCGTTCATCAGGGAACTCCACAGTGAGCACCCTGGCATTGTGTTAATGAAGGCCACTGCCCGGTCACATGTATGGTGGCCGGGGATTGACTCAAATCTGGAACACTGTGCACAACGTGTGCCCAGCTAGGTAATGCCCTCAGGGAGGCACCACTCAGCCCATGGCCCTGGCCCACCAGACCATGGTCACGTTTTCACATAGACTATGCGGGCCCGTTCATGGGAAAAATGTTCCTGATCGTTGTCGATGCATACTCGAAATGGATCGAGGGCATCATATTGAACTCGTGCACGACATCTGTAAAGTCCTGTCCCTGCAGTACAGACTCACACGAGGCATATGCTGAAGTCAAGGTCACTCAGGACCTGCACCTTTATTACACAGCTCTCGAATGGCACACTTGCCTGAGACCTGTCTTTACATACCTGTGTAGAACATAAGAACATAAGAACATAAGAATTAGGAACAGGAGTAGGCCATCTAGCCCCTCGAGCCTGTTCCGCCATTCAATAAGATCATGGCTGATCTGGCCGTGGACTCAGCTCCACTTACCCGCCCACTCCCCGTAACCCTTAATTCCCTTATTGGTTAAAAATCTATCTATCTGTGACTTGAATACATTCAATGAGCTAGCCTCAACTGCTTCCTTGGGCAGAGAATTCCACAGATTCTCTGGGAGAAGAAATTCCTTCTCAACTCAGTTTTAAATTGGCTCCCCCGTATTTTGAGGCTGTGCCCCCTAGTTCTCTTCTCCCCGACCAGTGGAAACAACTTCTCCGCCTCTATCTTGTCTATCCCTTTCATTATTTTAAATGTTTCTATAAGATCACCCCTCATCCTTCTGAACTCCAACGGGTAAAGACCCAGTCTACTCAATCTATCATCATAAGATAACCACCTCAAACTCCGGAATCAGCCAAGTGAATCGTCTCTGTACCCCCTCCAAAGCCAGTATGTCCTTCCTTAAGTAAGGTGACCAAAACTGCACGCAGTACTCCAGGTGCCCTATACAGTTGCAGCAGGACCTCCCTGCTTTTGTACTCCATCCCTCTCGCAATGAAGGCCAACATTCCATTCGCCTTCCTGATTACCTGCTGCACCTGCAAACTAACTTTTTGGGATTCATGCACAAGGACCCCCAGGTCCCTCTGCACTGCAGCATGTTGTAATTTCTCCCCATTCAAATAATATTCCCTTTTACTGTTTTTTTTCCCAAGGTGGATGACCTCACACTTTCCGACATTGTATTCCATCTGCCAAACCTTAGCCCATTCGCTTAACCTATCTAAATCTCTTTGCAGCCTCTCTGTGTCCTCTACACAACCCGCTTTCCCACTAATCTTTGTGTCATCTGCAAATTTTGTTATACTACACTCTGTCCCCTCTTCCAGGTCATCGATGTATATTGTAAACAATTGTGGTCCCAGCACCGATCCCTGTGGCACACCACTAACCACCGATTTCCAACCCGAAAAGGACCCATTTATCCCGACTCTCTGCTTTCTGTTCGCCAGCCAATTTTCTATCCATGGCTGTCCCTCATTCACCCAGCCCTGGCAGACATTGTTGAACAGGTATCCAGTGTCTCCTGCAAGTGCACCCCTGGTAGTAAGGTAAGCTTGTGGTTACAGGTCATATCTGGTTACAGTCATGTATAGCATGGTAAGATACAGTTATGTACAGTAGTATGAGATACATGACAACATCCAGCACCGTGGAGAGTCTGCGTACGGTTTTCGCGACCCACGGTTTGCCGGACATCCTGGTCAGTGACAATGGCCCGTGTTTCACCAGCCATGAATTCCAGGAGCTCATGTCGGGCAATGGTATCAAACACGTCCGGACAGCGCCGTTCAAGCCGGCTTCCAAAGGCCAGGCGGAACGTGCGACCCAAGTCATAAAACAGGGCATGCTACGCATCCAAGGACCCTCCCTTCAGTACCGCCTATCGCGCCTCCTGCTGGCCTACAGGTCCCGCCTGCACTCGCTCACGGGAGTCCCGCCAGCGGAACTCCTCATGAAACGCACGCTTAAAATGCGGCAGTCCCTCATTCACCCAGCCCTGGCAGACATTGTTGAGGGCAAGCGCCAGTCCCAAACCAAGTTCCATGATCGAAACTCAAGGGGGAGGTGTATAGAAATGGATGACCCGGTATTTGTTCTTAACCATGCTTTGGGACCCAAGTGGCTTGAGGGCACTGTAATTGGCAAAGAAGGGAATAGGCTCATAGAGGTCAGACTAAACAATGGGCAGATATGCCGCAAACACTTGGACCAAGTAAAGACAAGGTTCAGTATAGACACGGAGGAACCTGAAGAAGAGCATGAGGTGTCACCCACAGCACTGCCAGTAGATGAGCAACAAGGACAGTCCACAGCATGCACAGTCCCTGTGGCCAGCCCGGACAGGCCGGAATCACCTCAGATGACAGAGACGCGCGCTGAGGCTCAACCACAAGAGCTCCAACTGCAGCGCTCCACGAGAGCACGTCGACCACCTGAAAAAGTTAACCTTTGACACAAAGAGATGTAAGGGGGGTGGTGATGTCATGTATGTAACCATCAGGCAACGGTAACCTTCATATAACTGTAACCTTCATGCAACTCCTGTACACTGTACTATACCCTAGAAATGCACACCCTGACCACAGGGGATAAACTTGTGGGAGACACTCCTCACCTGGGTTTCCAGGTATAAAAGGGGAGGTCCCACCCAGGGTCAGCACTCCTTGGTCCTGGGAATAAAGATTAAGGTCACGTTGTGACTGTGTCTGCAATACATGCCTCGTGTGAATTTGTATTAAGGTGCAGGGACACCACAGCCATGATCGTATTAAATGGCGGAGCAGGCTTGAGGGGCTGAATGGCCTACTTCTGTTCCTATTTCTTATGTTATTATAGATTTAAAGTAATTGGGGGAGGTTTAGAGGAAATATGAGGGGAACCTTCTTCACCCAGAGGGTAGCGGGGGCTTAGAACTCACAGCCTGAAAGGGTGGTAGAGGCAGAAACCCTAACTACATTTAAACAATACTTGGATGTGCACTTAAAATGTCATAACCTACAGGACTACAGACTAAGAGCTGGAAAGTGGGATTAGGCTGGATAGCTCTTGGTCGGCCGGCGCAGACACGATGGGCCGAAATGGCCTCCTTCCGTGCTGTAAATTTCTAAGATTCGATGAACTCCACATTCCTACCTTTCAGAAGCAGTCATTCTTTCAACAAAGATTTCAGTTGGTTGCAGAACAGTCAGTTACTTATTTAACAATATTCACACATTGCAGTGTGGGAAGAAGGAAAAGCCAAACAAAATCTGATAAGAATCAATGCTTCATTTAATGCTGTTGACAATTTTGACTATAAAAGGAAAGCAAGGTTGTTAAGTGTTGCTTGAATATTTGAACTATGTGAAAACATAATCTATGTTTAAACTTACAAGCTACCGCTCCATTATCCAGTCCAAAAAATGCAGTCAGCAATTCTGAGTAATTTCTCAAAAAAGGCAATCTCACATCTGTACAACTTCATGTAAAAAAGCTAGAAATTAGAATGGTTAACTCTAACAACCTTTCCCTTGATATATTTTTGTCATTTTAAAACATGTCATCAACTATAGGATGATATGATAAGTGTTGAGTGTTGTGGAGTGCCCACAATGAAAGACTGAGGGTTGGATATGAGTGCAAACTCTGCGACCTTTACAATCGGAACCACGCTATGTCGCTGGCTGCCAAGCAGAGGTTGTCTCACCACGATACAGAGAAAATTAGAGGAGATGATCAAGTTTGACCAAACCCTAACACTTCTGAGTAGCTGGCTAATAAGTGGGCTGAGAACAGGCCATCCCTTCATCTGCCATCATAACAGCAGAGGGGTGCCGAGGCTAGGCAGCCTGAAAATGGAGGATAATTTAATTAATAAGTAAGTCCGATCAATGTTTATGGGAATGAATATTTGTCTTCTGATTTTTGACTCTATTGCTCTGAGTTTGTTGTGTATGCAATAACTGTTAGAGTACTGTTTAACTCCAAGAGGTATGACCTTGTCTCTGCTTTATTAAGGCCCAAAGTGACTAATAGACAAAATGACTGGCCTTTTATACTTGGGCTGCACACACGTGTGTGCAGCCCAATGGCCTCCAACAGCGACGCCATCTAGAGGCTAGTGATTCCAAAAGTACATACAAGACAGTGTTATATCACTTTTAGTTACGGGTTCAACCAGAGAGTCCACTTGCTGTTACTCTTGCTTTTTTCTCCTATGGCTGAGAAACCCAACCTATTCTTAGGCTGTGTTTCACGCCATCAAGCTCTCAGGAGTTAACTACAAGTGAAATGTGGATTATTCTGCCTTCAATACCCAATCGGCACATGTGCGGAAACACTCCTGGGTTCTTTGGGAACTCCCATGAGGTCCCATGAGATTCTGAGGGGGTTTGACATGGTCGATGCAGAGAGGATGTTTCCCCTTGTGGAGGAATCTAGAAATAGGTGCCAAAATTTCAGAATAAGGGGTCACCCATTTAAAACGGAGATGAGGAGGAATTTCTTCTCTCAGAGGGTCGTGAATCTGTGGCATTCTCTGCCCCAGAGAGCTGTGAAGGCTGCGTCATTGAATATATTTAAGGTGGAGATAGACAGATTTTTAAACAATAGTGGAGTCAAGGGTTATGGGGATCAGACAGGAAAGTGGCGTTGAGGCCAAGATCAGATCAGCCATGATTTTATTGAATGGCAGAGCAGCTCGAGGGGCCAAATGGACTACTCCTGCTCCTATTTTTTATGTTCTTATATAGAAGGTAACTTGAATCTGTGTCCTTCTAATTGCGTGACTCAGATCATGTCTGTGACATATTCCCTCTGACTGTCACATATGTCACTAAGCAAGGCATGCCTCAGGCTATTGAACCCATTACTGGTAAAGAGGGTGGAATAACAGGAGAGCTGTGGAATTACCAAAATGTCTCCCAATTAACTTCTTGCTTGGCATGTCATCAAAGAAGGACTGATAAGAAACGCATTCATTTTTTTATTTAACCTCTCTTCTCTCACATATTTGAACTGCTGCTCTCAGTGGGGCTAGGCTCCAACATGCATACAGTGCCACTCAGGGAGTACCATACAAGGCCAACTGCAACTAACCCCTGTTTATCCATTCAGCCTGACTTTTCATCCTCAGTTTAACCCCAGCATTGGCTGTGTACCTTGTCTCAATATTGCCAGCTGGCCATTTGAATATTTTAATTTGACTTCAGAGAACCTCTGCCTCTGAGCCAGAATGACCCACAAAAAACAAGGCTTCGAAATCTTTGTTTTGCATAGCCCACCAAATCAATCGATCAATATAATAGTTTTCAGAGTATCTGTCACACTCCAGGCATCACACTTTGTATAAAATCACAACGAATCACAACTGAACAATCTTAAATATAGGAAAACAGGAAGAAACAGTTATTTCCTGCTGTTTGGTTCTGACCTTACAATAGCCTGGCAAATTTGTTCAGATAACAAGGAGAGGAGCCAAGCAGCTGCCAATCTCCAGAAACTTCTAACAAAAACAATGATTAGCCTCTAATTGACCTCAAGACTACCTCACTTCTCACCAGGTAGTATCTGAGCTGTGATCTTAAAGGGAGAGACCAGGTTAGTAGATAACCACTACAACCATGCTCCCACTGTGAGCAATGACACCAGCTATTATAGAGGCAGTTTTAACCCTGTCCATTGGGTAGAAACTGGGACTCACCCGCTGACATCCTGCTCTCTTCCCGCAAGCTACAATAAGCTGCTCTTCTGAGCAGGCGAGAAAGACATCCACCGGAAATCGGCAGGGTCCTTCTTAGCGACTACACTCCAAAAGTACTTCATTGGCTGTAAAGTGCTTTGAAATGTCTGCTGATCATGAAAGGCACTATATAAATCCAAGTCTTTCTTTCTTTCTTTCTTTATTAACAGAGTGCTCTCCGATGTCATCATTGCAGCCCAACTGCTATTTTAACCAAGGGCCTGAGTGGGAAAGCAGTTATGGCATTCTCCCCAGGTCAACTGAGAGGAAAGAGGAGCTTAGGGCCAGAAGAGGACCAAAGAGATTATTTTTCAAAACTTTTTTCTTACTTTCCTTGTGGGGCCAGGAGGAGCAAGAGTATAAATACAAGATAGTCATCAATAACTTTAATAGGGAATTGAGGAGAAACTTCTTTACCCAAAGAGTGGTTAGAATATGGAACTCGCTACCACAGGGCTTGGTTGAGGTGAATAGCATAGATGCAATTAAGGGGATGCTAGATAAACACATGAGGGAGAAAGTAATAGAAGGATATGTTCATAGGATTAGATGAAGAGAGGTGAGAGGAGGTGCGTGTGGAGCATAGACGCTGGCAGAGAGCACTTGGGCCAAATGGCCTATTTCTGTGCTGTACCCTCTATGTAAATTTACGTAAGAGCAAGGGAGTTCTCCCTGGTATCTTGCCAGCATTTATCCCTCAACCAACATCACTATAAAAACAGATTAGCTGATCCTCATCTCATTGCTGTTTGTGGGACCTTGCTGTGCGCAAATTGGCTGTTGCATTTCTCTACTTTACAAGTGAATACACTTCAAAAGTACTTCATTCACTATGAAGTGCTTTTGATTGTCTTGAGTTCATGAAAGGTGCTATATAAATGCAATTTATTTTATTAGTTTGGTTGATATGAGTGTAATGAATTGGGCAGATTTGGGGATTTGAAGGAAAGTTACAATGCATGATATAATTTGTCACTCTTTAGCTGTTAGGTGGAACATTAGTATCTTGGAGCACATGTACTTTATGCAGTTTGGCAAGTGTCTTACCATAGGTGGTGGTGGTGAGGAGGCTACAAGGGAAGGGCAATATTGACTAGCTCCATGACAGATAGAGGAGCTGAAATCATAGGCAGTCCCTTGGAATAGAGGAAGACTTGCTTCCACTCCTGAAGTGAGTTCTTTGGTGGCTAAACAGTCCAATACGAGAGCCACAGACTCTGTCACAGGTGGGACAGATAGTCATTGAGGGAAGGAGTGGGTGGGACTGGCTCACCGCATGCTCTTCCCACTATCTGTGCTTGATTTCTGCATGCTCTCGGCGTTGAGACTCGAGGTGCTCAGATGCACTTCCTCCACTTAGGGCGGTCTTGGGCCAGGGACTCCCAGGTGTCAGTGGGGATGTTACACTTTATCAGGGAGGCTTTGAGGATGTCCTTGTAGAGTTTCCGCTGCCCACCTTTGGCTCGTTTGCCATGAAGGAGCTCCGAGTAGAGAACTTGCTTTGGGAGTCTCGCGTCTGGCATGCGAACGATGTGGCCTGCCCAGCGAAGCTGATCGAATGTGGTCAGTGCTTCAATGCTGGGGATGTTAGCCAGAGTGAGGACGCTGATGTTGGTGTGCTTGTCCTCCCAGGGGATTTGTAGGATCTTGCGGAAACATCTTTGGTGATATTTCTCCAGCAACCTGAGGTGTCTATTGTAGATGGTCCATGTCTCTTAGCCACACAGGAGGGCAGGTATTACTGCAGCCCTGTAGACCATAAGCTTGGTGGCAGTTCTGAGGGCATGGTCTTCAAACACTCTTTTCCTCAGGCAACCGGCACACTGGAGGCGGTGTTGGATCTCGTTGTCGATGCCTGCTCTTGTTGATAGGAGGCTCACGTGATATGGGAAGTGGTCTACGGTGTCCAGGGCCACACCGTGGATCTTGATGACTGGGGGGCAGTGCTGTGTGGTGAGGACAGACTGGAATAGTGAAGTCACCACAGACACTTATCGTATTGAAACCGAGACACTAATGTCTTCTGTAAAGGTGGAGAGTTAGTGCTAAGCAGGCAGCAATGCAGAAAGCACTCTGAAGGTGAGAGCAGTGGAAGGACAAGCTGGGTCTATCTAACTCTTCAAGGGGAAATCACACCAGCACTTGCACCAGCCCATTCCCTGCCACAGAGCTCTCTCCAGCTGATAGGAGACTTCTTTCTCCGTGGCTGATATGTCTCCCCACTAAATATCAAGCACAGACTGGAGAACATGGAGAAGAAGAATTCTTTCCCTTGCACCATTACTCCAACCTTTCTGTTTCCCTTTTCCCATCCCCTCATCTCACACCATCTCCTCTCCTCTTCCCTTCCTCTCTCACTCTCTCCCCTCCCCCATCCTCTTCCCTAATCTGATCCCCTCCGCCATTCCTTCCACTGCCGACTCTCAGCCCCTCCCTCCCATCTGTCTTCCTCCCATTCACCCCCTAACACTACTTGATCTGGGAGAATGAATGGTAATAGTAATAATTTTCAAAACTTTCCCTCCAGCATTTAATCAAATTGGCTGCAAATTGACCAAAATAATTTTTTAATGAGTGGTACATTTCTGGTTTTATTAAATTGCTTACACTTCAGTGAAGTTCAAATTTTAGGTTAACATTTTAGTAGTAATTCCACAAACCCAGGGTCAGAGAATCAGTGGTAAGATGATGAAATCCTATTTCTGATCCCATTGCAAGTATCTCCTTCCTTAAATACGGAGACCAAAACTGTGCAGGCTCGAAGAGCCGAATGGCCTACTCCTGCACCTATTTTCTATGTTTCTATGTTTCTATGTACGTACTTCAGGTGTGGCCTCACCAATACCCTGTACAGTTGTAGCAGGACTTCTCTGATTTTATACTTTATCCCCCTTGCAATAAAGGCCAACATTCCATTTGCCTTCCTGATTACTTGTTGTACCTGCATACTAACTTTTTGTGTTTCATGCACAAGGACCCCCAGGTCCCTCTGTACTGCAGCACTTGCAATTTTTCTCCATTTCAATTATAATTTGCTTTTCTATTTTTTCTGGCGAAGTGGATAACTTCACATTTTCCCACATTATACTCCATCTGCCAATGTTTTGCCCATTCACTTATCCTGTCTATATCTCTTTGCAGATTTTTTGTGTCCTCCTCACAATTTGCTTTTTCACTCATCTTTGCATCATCAGCAAACTTGGCTACATTACACTCGTTTCCTTCATCCAATGTTGCACTTTTTCAAGGAGGCTTTGAGGGTGTCCTTGAAGCATTTCTTCTGTCCACCTGGGGCTCGCTTGCCGCGTCAGAGCTCTGAGTAGAGCACTTGTTTTGGGAGTCCAGTATCGGGCATGCGGACGATGTGGTCCATCCATCGGAGCTGATCCAGCGTGGTCAATGCTTTGATTCTGGGGATGTTGGCCTGAGTGAGAACACTGACGTTGGTGCGCCTATCCTGCAATGGATTTGCAGGATCTTGTGGAGGCAGCATTGGTGGTACTTCTCCAGTGTTTTGAGGTGCCTGCTGTACATAGTTCATGTCTCTGAAGCATATAGGAGGGCAGGTATCACTACTGCTCCATAGACCATGAACTTGGTGCCTTGGTTTGAGGTCCTGGTCTTCAAGCACTCTCTTCCTCTGCCGATCAAAGGCTGCACTGGCACACGGAAGACAGTGTTGGACGTTGTCATTGATGTCTGCCCTTGTTGACAGTAGGCTCCCAAGGTTTGGAAAATGGTGCACGTTGTCCAAGGCCTCATCATGGATGTTGATAATCGAGGGGCATGCTGTGTGGCAGGGGCAGGTTGGCAGAGGATCTTTGTCTTACGGATGTTTAGTGTAAGGCCCATACTCTCGTACGGTTTGGTGAAGATGTTGATGATGGTTTGGAGTTCGACCTCCGAATTTGCGCAAATCCAGTGTCGTCTGCATACTGTAATTCAATCACAGAGGATACGACGACCTTGAATCTGGACTGGAGGTGACGGAGGTTGAACAATTTCCCGTTTGTTCTGTAGATTAGCTCCATTCCAATGGGGAGCTTATTGAGGGTGAGATAGAGCATTGTAGCAAGGAAGATTGAGAAGAGCGTTGGTGCGATGACACAGCCTTGCTTGACCCCAGTCTGCACATATATTGGGTCTGTGGTGAATCTGTTGGTCAGGATCACGGCTTGCATGTCGTCGTGAAGGAAGCGGTGCCAAACTTTTGAGAGTAGCCGAATTTGAGGAGGACACTGCAAAATTCCTCACAGGTTACATTGTCAAAGGACTTTGTGAGGTCAAAGAAGGCCATGTAGAGAGATTGGTGCTGCCCCCTGCATTTTTCGAGAATTTGACGTGTGATAAAAATCATGTCCATTGTGCCCCTTAGTGGCCTTAAATCCACATTGTGACTCTGGGAGGAGCTCTTCAGTCACTGGGAGAACGCCATTGAGGTAATGCATTTGGAGAGGTCTAACAAGGCAAGAGAATATACATTAAATGGTACGACACTGAAAAGTGTAGAGGAACAAACGGACCTTGCAGTGCAGGTCCACAGATCCCTGAAGGTAGCAGGCCAGCTAGATAAGGTGGTTAAGAAGGCATATGCAATACTTGCCTTTATGAGTCGAGGCATGGAATACAAGAGCAAGGAGGTTATGCTTGAACTGTATAAGACAGTGGTTAGGCCGCAGCTAGAGTACTGTGTGCAGGAAAGATGTGATTGCACTGGAAAGGCTGCAAAGGAGATTTACAAGAGTTTTGCCTGGACTGGAGAATTTTGACTATGAGGAATGATTGGAGATGCTGGCTCTGTGTTCTTGGGAATAAAGGAGACTGAGGGGAGACCTGATTGAGGTATATAAAATTATGAGGGGCCTGGATAGAGTGGATAGGAAGAACCTGTTTCCCTTGGCAGAGAGGTCAACAACCAGGGAACATAGATTTAAAGTAATTGAGGAGAGGTTTCTTCACCCAGAGGGTAGTGGTGGTCTGGAACTCACTGCCTGAAAGGGTGGTAGAGGCAGAAACCCTCACCACATTTAAAAAATACTTGGATGTGCACTGAAAGTGCCGTAACCTACAGGGCTACGGACCAAGAGCTGGAAAGTGGGATTAGGCTGGATAGCACTTGGTCGGCTGGTGCGGACACGATGGGCCAAAATGACGTCCTTCTATGTTGTAAATTTCTATGGGGCTAGAATTTCCAAACAGCCCGCCAGCGCCCGATTGCTGCCCAAAATACTGCTAAGATTCTCAAATTTATCGCCAGCAAAAAATTCCTCCCAAGAAAGAAAAGGATCCGCCCAGCAAAATAATGGGTGTTGCATCCCGATTCTCGACAGAAACGTGGAATCTTGGGCCGATTTGGCACTTCCTAAGTTTACTAAAAATTTACACCGAGGCTGCAGGTTGGGAGGAGAAAAACACAAAAAATATTTTTTCAAAAACATAAAATAAAAAATCCTAAAAACATTCTCAGGATGCTTTTCACTTAAATTACTGCAAGAGAATTCTAAAATAATTAATAACAAACCAATTACTTAACTTCTTGCAGGGCTACTCACCTATCGCCCAACTCTGCTGATTCTCGTGGGTGTTTTTTTTTATACTTACCTGCGGGTCATTGCTGAGCCAAAAATCGCGCCGTGGCGATCTGTGGACATGCACACCGGCGGTCTACTCCCCAGCGGTACTTCGAAACCACCGGCAGAACTCAGCTGGAGAATTTCTCGACCAAAATGGCCAATACCGCTCAGAAACCGGCGGTGAACTAGTGCAAATTCTAGCCCTATGATTTTATGATTTTATGACATCATCAGACATGCTTTCTTTTAATTGGCTGGAAACCTCGCAGGGCGGGCTTTACAAGCCCCAGTTACGTAACATCACTTGGACAGAGGTGGATGAAGAAGGGAGCGGAATTCCAGGGCAGCCAATATATGGGATTGTAGAATTACCCCATATATTTTAGAAATCATCAACATTTAATTAAACTGCCTGCAAACTGTAACAGAAATACTGGAAAGAGAGCAATTGATAATATGTGATTGTTCACATTCGTTGTTGATCAAGATTTAATAACCTGATTATATTTTAGTATTAATCGTCACTTTGCAAAGATCAAATCACTTGCTGATTTCCTGATTGTGATTGGCTCAACCGTGCTTATTTCCTTAAATACCCATTGAAAAAACATGATCTGATTTTAAAAAAACAATTCAATTTATTAAATGGTTAAGATAAGCCACCAGCAACCATCACAAAACCAGCCAAATTGCACAGATCAGATTTATTTTTGAAGCCACCATTAATGACTCAGCAAGTACCACAAAACCAAACATTAAAGTCACTCCATTTTTCATAACGTCTTTAAATAGTCTGACTATATAGACCTAAAAAAAATAAAATTCCTAATATAATAAGCAGATTAAAAGTTAAACGTTTTCATAAAATTTCCCAATCTCTATTGGAAGTCCAAAGGGGTAGAAACTCCTTTGGGCCCTGCTGTTTTTTAGAGCGCAAATTCACCTTTGGACTTACAAATTATGCAGTCGGATGTCCTGTGCCAGTGGTATGCACACAATGTGGCACTGCCATATTGGTAAAGGCCTCCACCTGAAACGAACACTGTCCTTGTTAAAATATGTTAATAGTGGTTGTGCGCTTGAATTAGGATGCCTTTACAAAATTGGTGCCTGGGAGCCTTTCATTAACGCTTTCTTATACATGCCCAAACAAACATGGTATCAACACTCAGGAAATGGCGGCAGCAGTGCTATTAAAGAAGTCCCTATCTCTATTAAGGTCAGTACCTGGCAAGTTGGTTTTGGCTACTGGGGGCTTTTTGAAGTCAATTTATTTTGGTTGATCTTTAGCAGTAGTTCAGGGTATGGAACAGTTGGACTGCTTTTGGCTGCAGCTGCACTGTTTGACTCCATTGCTTGTAGGAGGCCCAGAAAAGATGGAAATGCTGCTGGGATCACCAATGAGGCTGCAACAGTAGTGGAGAAAATGTTGGAATCAATTATTAAGGATGAAATAGCAGCGCATTTGGAAAGCAGTGATAGGATCGGTCCAAGTCAGCATGGATTTATGAAGGGGAAATCATGCTTGATAAATCTTCTGGAATTTTTTGAGGATGTAACTAGCAGAGTGGACAAGGGAGAACCAGTGGATATGGTGTATTTGGACTTTCAAAAGGCTTTTGGCAAGGTCCCACACAAGAGATTGGTGTGCGAAATCAAAGCACATGGTATTGGGGGTAATATGCTGACGTGGATAGAGAACTGGTTGGCAGACAGGAAGCAGAGAGTCGGGATAAACGGGTCCTTTTCAGAATGGCAGGCAGTGACGAGTGGGGTTCCGCAGGGCTCGGTGCTGGGAACCCAGCTCTTTACAATATACATCAATGATTTAGATGAAGGAATTGAGTGTAATATCTCCAAGTTTGCAGATGACACTAAACTGGGTGGTGGTGTGAGCTGTGAGGGGGACGCTAAGAGGCTGCAGGGTAACTTGGATAGGTTAGGTGAGTGGGCAAATGCATGGCAACTGCAGTATAATGTGGATAAATGTGAGGTTATCCACTTTGGCGGCAAAAACACGAAGACAGAATATTATCTGAATGGCGGCAGATTAGAAAAAGAGTAGGTGCAACCGAGATCTGGGTGTCATGGTTCATCAATCATTGAAATTTGGCATACAGGTACAGCAGGCGGTGAAAAAGGCAAATGGTATGTTGGCCTTCATTGCTAGGGGATTTGAGTATCGGAGCAGGGAGGTCTTACTGCAGTTGTACAGGGCCTTGGTGAGGCCTCATCTGGAATATTATGTTCAGTTTTGGTCTCCTAATCTGAGGAAGGACGTTCTTGCTATTGAGGGAGTGCAGTGAAGGTTCACCAGACTGATTCCCGGGATGGCTGGACTGACATATGAGGAGAGACTGGATCAACTGGGCCTTTATACATTGGAATTTAGAAGGATGAGAGGGGATCTCATAGAAACATATAAGATTCTGATGGGACTGGACAGGTTAGATGCAGGGAGAATGTTCCCGATGTTGGGGAAGTCCAAAACCAGGGGACATAGTCTTAGGATAAGAGGTAGACCATTTAGGACTGAGATGAGGAGAAACTTCTTCACTCAGAGAGTTGTTGATGCCAGTTCATTGGATATATTCAAGAGGGAGTTAGATATGGCCCTTACAGCTAAGGGGATCAAGGGGTATGGAGAGAAAGCAGGAAAGGGGTACTGAGGGAATGATCAACCATGATCTTATTGAGTGGTGGTGCAGGCTCGAAGGGCAAAATGGCATACTCCTGCACCTATTTTCTATGTTGCTACGTAAGAGCAATTGCAACAACAGCAGCAACTGCAGCAGGAACAGCAGCAGCAAAGACTCATGTAGGGTCCAAGAATATGATGAAGGAGGCAAGGCCAAAGATATATTACAACATGCGAGTGTTCTGCAACAAGACAGCTTACGTCAACATGTCAGAGGAGCATTGTGTGAGGAGGGTGCACTTCAGCAGACATGCAGTCCCTGACCTATTTCATCTGTTGAAGCAGAAATTGGAGCCAAACACCAGGGCACACACAGCACTGCCTCTAGCTGTGAAGGTTATGGTGGCTCTCAACTTCTGTGCCACAGGGTCATTCCAGGTTGCAGCAGGTAACAGCAATCAATTTGCTGTGCATACGGCCATCAAACAAGTGTTGGTTGCCCTTTTTGCAAGGAGAGAGCAATACATCATCTTCCCCATCAGGGATGGATTGAGGGTGCCTCGGTCCCCGGGCGGTATCCCGGCCGTGGGCCCCCTACTCCCATTCACATCCTGCAGTAAATTATATTAGTGAGCTGAGTCACAAGGCACTATACTGAGTATGCATCAGGTCAAGGTCAGGTCAAGTCTACATCTCAGGTTATGTTCTCATTGATACTATGATGACACTCATTTAATATTTTATTATGTTTCGAAACAATCAAACTGATACCTTGATATAACCAGTAAACAACAACACTTTAATTTTTTTAAATCCTTACATTTTTGAAACAAAATCTACAATGACAACAATTTAGAACAAGATAGTGCAATTTTTTTGGAAGACCATCATTTGTCATTTGCATTCCATTTTCTCCACAGGGGCAACGACAAGTATAACATTACATTGGTCTTTTTCTAGATTTTTGTTGGCTAAACTCGTCAATGATTTTCGAGAAGTCAAGTCCTCTCGGTATTTTGCTCTCGATGCTCATGATTGAAAGACTATCAATTCGATCTTGTCTCATTCGATTCCTGACATGAAAGTCCAGCGCCTGTTCAGTTCCTCAGATACCATACTAACTACAAGAACTGGGACCAGACCTTTAAACTAGTACCTCTTATGTATGTATTATGTACATTCTTCACCAATAGGTAAACAAATAGCGTCTGAAGCAGTGATAATAACACTACAAAATAATGACAAAATGTTATTAGATAATTCTACCATCATTAATGTTGGATTAGGTCATGTCTTTTCAGTACAACACACTGGGCCAGAAGTATTGGTTGGCACCACCCTGCCAGGCACTGCAGGCATCTCGAGTCTGTTTACATCATCGAGAATAACATGCGCCTGAATCCTTGTGGCTTCGCTCCGCTCTTGCTACGTCACTTATGTCAATACTGTTTACGCTTACCCCCTTAACCCGACCCTGTATGGGCCCACTCAATGCTTGAGCCCCGGGGTGACCACCCCATCTGTTCCCCCCCCCCCTTAATCCATCCTTGTTCCCCATAGAAGTTGCTGATCATGAGGAAAGAGTTCTCTGTTGTGCTCACATCACTGCATTTCCCACATGCAAGGTCTCATTCACTGCACACACATTGCCTGCATTCTCCTCATCGCAAACCAGCCATGATTTATTACTGGAAATGTTCCACTCCTTGAATGTTCAGCTGGTGTGAGACCACAGGCAGCAAATAATGCAGGTCTGTCCCTGTCAACCTAGCAGTAATCATGACTGCGCCAGTCTTCAAATCCCCCCTGGCTTTGACCCAGACTAGCGGGTGTCTGACTGGCTCCTTGGAGACTGGGGGTATCCCTTCTACATCTGGCTCATGGCTCCTGTCAGGAACCCGGGCAGAGATGTGGAGCACCAATACAATGAGAGCCACACAGGAATAAGAGATCTCATTGAGCAAACCATAGGCGCCTCAAAGGAAAGTCCTGAAATGTGGCCTTAATGAATCTGCAGCTTTGCAATGTGCTCACTTCACAACTACGCCAAGTGGAGGGGCTAAGCCTTGCAGCCACCACAGGATGAATAAGTGCATGAGTAAGATGAAAAAGGGAAAGAAGAAGATGATGAGGAAGACCAAGGTCGAGTAGTGGTGTCAGCTGCCAGAGCTCTAAAGTAACAAATTATTGAGGAGAGATTCTCCTAAGTAAACCCTCCCCCCCCAGCACATCAACAGTCCCACCATTTGGCCCACTCCTTCCACCCACCTCCTGAATGCTGTCCAACACTACTATCTCACTGGATCTAATTCATCCATGGGATGACAATCGAGCAGGTTCTACAATGGACAGGCGGTTTGCTCTGGAAGGGTCGGGGGAGCAGTAGTTCACCTTGACATCTCTGGTGAGGTCATTGAATTTCTTCCACCACCTCAGGCTCAAGGAGGTGTCACTCACTGCCACTGCAACAATCCTGCATTAGGTCCAGATATTTGTCATAAGTTTCTTGCCCCCGACTCCAAACTGCCCATCCCTCCTGCTACGTATCTCCATAAGGGGGACATCCAGGTCAGGCTCCCTAAATTTCACTGTTCTTTTTGCCCTTGCTGTCACCCTTCTTGCCGAGGTTGTCTGCTTCCTCCAGTGATGGCATTTCCCCTTTGCATAGCAGCAGATTTTACATCCTGCATCTGCATAGGTCTCCACGTCTCACATCTCTATTTTCTGTTCCCCCATTCCCGCTTCCCGAATGATAACCATTCTGGCAATTTGGGTCCAAAGTGCTTATTTTCCAATGCATATACAAAATGTTGCAGACTTCAGTTACACAGCCTGCACATCTCTTCACTTTCGAATTACCTGACCCCACAATGCAGGATGAGGTTAGTACCAGGTCATCATGGTGCATGAATGTCTTGCCCCGCCTTACATCCGGTGGTGCAACAATGTCATCAGAATATTGGAGCCTAAGTCACTTGTAATCTGAACAAGTATAATCAGAATGCATACGCAGGTTTTATGCAAACAAAAATAAATGAATGAAAAATCTGAGCCCCTTTCCATTTTGCCAGAGTGGACATAGAACAGAGGTGGTCAAATACCACCAGCTGAATGGAATTTATTCTAGTCAGGAAGGAAGTGATACAGAATGAACCAGAAACCAACAAACTCAAAGTAGCTCATATCAAATAAGTAAGAAGGAGCATTAAGTTTAAGGAGGAACTTGCTCACCAGCAGTACCTGTCAAGTCAATGATACTGTTTCAGATATTGTGTCCCTTAAATAATAGAGAAGATGCTTGGCAAGACATATACTAGTTTCTTTGCATCACAAAGCTGTAGCCTGTAAGAGGTTTTTCAATACTTTTCCTTCACAAGGGTAAATTTACCAATATCTGATTCCACCTCCCCCGCCTTTTTTATTTCAAATCTGTTCAGTCCTCAGTTTTAATGTCTAGATTGTTAGTTTACTAAAAGAAAACACTTCAAGACTATATTGTTACTCTATATTGTTACAAAGCTGTCCCTTTTGAACAAGCTCTGGGTCCAGAATTCCCTCGGCATGGGATATTGCAGCTGCGTAAATTATTTTCCACACATATACTGAGGACATAATGAGGACACTTCTTCTTTAAATAGTCAGACAAATTGTAATCATAGAATCATAGAATGGTTACAGCACAGAAGGAAGCCAATCAGCCCGTCGAGCCTGTGCCGGCTCTCTGAAAGAGCACTTCAGTTAGTCCCACTCCCCCCTGCCCCTTTCCCCAAAGCCCTGAAAATGTTTTTTCTTCAGGTATTTATCCAATTCCCTTTTGAAATCCACAAATGAATTTGCCTCCACCACCCTTTCAGGCAGTGCGTTCCAGATCCTAAACACTCGCTGCATTAGAAAGATTTTCCTCATGTTGCCTTTGGTTCTTCTGCCAATCACATTAAATCTGTGTTCTCTGGTTCTCGACTCTTCCACCAATGGAAACAGTTCCTCTCGATCTACTCTGTCTAGACCCCTCATGATTTCAAACATCTCTATCAAATCTCCTCTCAACATTCTGCTCCAAGGAGAATGACCCCAGCTCCTCCAGTCTATCCATGTAACTGAAGTCCCCCATCCCTCGAACCAATCTTGTAAATCTTTTCTGCACCCTCTCTGAGGCCTTCACATCCTTCCTAAAGTGCAGTGCCCAGAATTCGAAACAATACTCTGGTTGAGGCCGAACCAGTTTTTTTATAACTCATCATAACTTCCTTGCTTTTGTACTCTAGGTCTCTTTTTATGAAGCCCAGGATCCCATATTCTTTTTTAATCACTTTCTCAACCTGCCCTGCCACCTTCAACAATTTGTGCACATATACCCCCAGGTCTCTCTGTTCATGCACCCATTTTAGAGTTATACCCTTTAATTTATATTGCCTCTCCTCATACTTCCTACCAAAATGTATCATTAGCACTTTCCTGCGTTAAATTCAAACTGCCACATGTCCGCCCATTTCACCAGCCTGTCTATGTCTTCTTGAAATCTGTTACTATCCTCCTCACTGTTCACGATACTTCCATGTTTTGTGTCATCTGCAAATTTTGAAATTGTCCCCTGTCCAAGGGCTAGAACCTCCACTTTTTTTGCCTGCTTAATGCCCACTTAACTGCTGAAATGATGCCCAGATAGCGCCCATTTTGACACAAAATGGAAACTGACAGACTTTTTTAGGAGACTTATCGCCGAGCGTTATTTTCCCAATGGGCTTAATGCCAAGAAAAAATATTACCGCCCGCCCAATTTTTTTGTGCGGAATCAACAGAATGGGTGATTTCAACGCGCATATTATCACCCAGCATTACTTTCCTCACGGACTTAACGTCGAGATTCACTAATAATGCCCGGCGACTGTTTTTGGTCGTAAAGAGCATATTTACCCAAACTAGTGGCCATGGAGATCGCCCACCATCAATTTCACCATCTCCCACACATATCACCCGCTCAAAAAAGCCGGCCACAAAAAGTGGAACTAACCGGGACGGACGCCAGTGGTGTGGCTGGCATTTGTTAAATCCCACTTTTACATGAGGAGTTGATATCGGAAAGATTTGCCTGAAAGAGCGCTGATGTGAGTGACAATGCTGACACACACTGTGTGCAGCTCAGACATCAATGGCACCCATCACCTTGGTGCAAGTTAAAGTTTACGTTGATTGATGTTAAGTTGTATTTAACCCTTTCATGGTAAGGAATCACCAGTGTGTAACGGTCCAGCTATCTGAGATGATGCACAACAAGGTTATGTTCAATAACAAAAGTTTAATACCAAATTTGGTCTGAAATCATAAGTAACACAGCCAATAACACCCAATCCCCACCCACATTCCACTTTTTCCACCATTGACATAAATCACATGGCCACCATGTCCAGCAACACAATACAAAGCAGGACGTGGTCCCCAGCCCCCATACATTGCAACAAATTGCATACATCCAGATGGAGATATAACACAGTCATCACCTACACACATGCACCTCACTTTCCTTTCCTCCTCTCCTTCTTCTCCCCACCTCTACCCCTTCCCCTCCTTGCTCCACAGTGCATGGCCGAGGAGCTCCTCAGGCGGTGCCTCATTGGGGAGGGTGAAGGCAGATGCGTTGGTTGGACAGGTACTGGAGCGGGGGCTGTCGAGGGGGCAACATTCTCTGATGCAGAAGCAGGATCTTGGTCCTTGCTCGCATCTGTTCGCAGTGGTGGTGCGGAACCTAGTGGTGGAGTGCCGCGCTCTGGGACCATTGGGAGGGCTGTGGCAGCAGTGTTCCTGGCTATCGCATCTAGGGACTCTACCATGCATGGAATGTATTCGGACATGGTGGTCAGGTGTCGGGATATGCCCCCCAATGCTTTGATGAGCTGGTCACCAATGTCTACAGTCCTCCTGCACAACTGAACCATCTCTCCTCTGTCATGTCGCGCTCGTGGAACTGACCTGCCGCATCCATGAGGCCTCCGCGGTGTCGCAGCCGCCCTGGGGACAAATGGGGTGCCCTAAAGAGAGGTGCTTGGGGCCGGCACCTCCAAAGTGGAGGCAGGAATGACCGGAGGACCAATAAATGGCCTTGGGCTGGAATGGGTTCTGGAGCATGGCGATGCAGGTTCTTCGAAGTCCGTGCTCTCATCCGTCGAGAACAGACCCAGCGGATTGACAGGCGACAATCGGAGCTCCTCAGCACCAGAAGTAGTAGGATCGTTTGCCGACTCCTGCCCCGCACCCCCAACTTCTGGCCTCTGTGGCCTTGCCTGGGGCCATGCTGCTGGCTGAGCAGCAAGACACAAATGAGGTTGTTAGAAGAGAAGAGGGTGATTGGGTGACAAGATGAGTCCAACGCTACACACAGCATATGCACAACAAAAGGACCACCACTCTCAAAATCATCGCAGACATCACATTTCATGACCATGAACACATTGTGGATTGCAATGATTTTCATTAGGCCAGCATTATTTCTATGACACTTTTAGAAATCATCTATCATATATGATTGTGGGGATATGAGTTGGTGTGGCATCTATTGATTTTACATCATGCAATACTGTAAGCTTTACTCATGTGGCATCACTTCAGGGTCTGCAGATGCGTCCGTGGCTGTCCGGGGGTGATTCCCCACACTCGCTCCTCCAGTGATGTCAGTGATGTCGCTGGGGACTGGTGGCCCCCCACCCGTTCGCCTCTGCACGGACCTCATCGTCGATAGCTTCTTCTGTAACAGGTGACAGGACAACATGGCATGAGATCATTGCATGATATCATTGCTAGGTACTGTCACAGACATTGATACAACACATAATAATCATGATTTCATCTGTCGGTTATGATTATTATCATTCTTTACCTGAAGACGTACACCGTGATCGCAGGCTTTGACTACAACATTCCCGGTAAAAGTGCAAGACCTCACATCTGCTGATAGTCACTCATGACTGTTACAAATCAAATTATATAACTACATAAGTACATGTAAATCAATGTAATACTTACTCTTGCGGATCCCACAAGCCGTTCCATCGTTTGCGGCTTTGGTTGCCTTATGCACCTCGTTGGTCACCGATGAGACCACCTCTGCTATCTCGGTCCAAATCCTCTGGTAGGCCTTTGAGGTCTAGTATTACATTGATTTACATGTACTTATATATTTATATAATTCCCTGTGTCAAATCACCCCAGCATGATTCAACCTCCTGCGGGAGGGAGGCATTTGCCTCGTCCAAGAACCTCCTGGCTCTTTTGCGGCCTCCAATTTGCTCCTCTCCCACCTCACTACTCTCTCCAGTGCCAGTCTCAACAGTGTGCTTCCTCTCCCTCCATTATAGGGCAAATTCGGTCAAATATGTGGCTGTTAACAGCTACTTTTTGTTTGCCTACTTGCTGTGAAGCTCTAAAGTCTCCCTCCTTCCTCCCAAAGCAGCCACACCACACGCAGCCACGCGTTCAGTCCCTCTGAGCTCCCTCTTTCTCTGTCTCCTCTTCTGCACATGTAATGGTGACCTCCAGACCTCCAAAATCGCGGGAATCGAGCATTGCCATGCTTTACGGCAGAAGGTCAAAAAAATTTAACGCTACCGCCCATTTGATATCGCTCACGGTAACGGCCATTTTCAAAAATGTAAACTAGGCGTTTTGAGAATGGGCGAGAAGCCAGCGATCTGGAAACTCTTTTTTACCGCCCATGCCAGAAATATCGCCCATTTGGGCGATAAGCTCAAAAGTGGAAGTTCTAGCCCCAGGTCATTAATATATATCAAGAAAAGCTGTGGTCCTCGTGCCGACCCTTGGGGAACACCACTGTCATCATCATCATAGGCAGTCCCTCGGAATCGAGGAAGACTTGCTTCCACTCCTAAAATGAGTCCTTAGGTGGCTGAACAGTCCAATACGAGAACCACAGTCTCTGTCACAGGTGGGACAAATAGTCATTGAGGGAAAGGGTGGGTAGGACAGGTTTGCCGCACGCTCTTTCCGCTGCCTGCGCTTGATTTCTGCATGCTCTCGGCGATGAGACTTGAGGTACTCAGCACCCTCCCGGATGTACTTTCTGCACTTAGGGCAGTCATTGCCCAGGTGTCAGTGGGATGTTGCACTTTATCAGGGAGGCTTTGAGGGTGTCTGTTATGTATGTATGCTTGGAGTTACTAGCCACCAGGTGGCACCACTGTCGGAGGTCATTGGGCTGTACGCATGCGTGTGTGGCCCAGTATAAAAGGCAAGCCATCATGTAATGTAATCACTTTGGGTCCTAATAAAGCAGAGCCAGATTTGTACCTGTGTTAGTTTACAGTATTCAGTCTATCGAGTTATTACATGCATAACATTTGGCGACGAGGTAACTTAAGAACCTTCGCATGCAAAAATGAGCACAATTGGAATTCTGGAGTGATTCGTGGAGGGAGAGGACTGGGCAGATTTTGTAGCTCACCTGGGGCAGTACTTCGTGGCCAACAAAATGGAGGAACCCACTGATGCAGTTAGGCGCAGGGCAGTTATCCTCACGGTTTGCGGTCCGAAAATCTATGGATTCATAAAGAATCTTCTCTCGCCTGCAAGTCCAACGGACAAGGATTATGAGGAATTGTGTGCTCTGGTACGTGACCATCTCAAACCAGAAAAAGGCATTATCATCTCATGATATCGATTCTACACGCACGTTCGTTCTGAGGGCCAGGATGTGTCGGAATTCGTTGCCAACCTAAGACGTCTAGCTGGACTGTGTAAGTTCGAAAATGCGCTGCGGGACATGCTGCGGGACTTTTTTTGTAATCGGCATCAACCACGAGGTGATCCTGCGTAAACGACTGGCGGCGGAGATGCTGGATTTGAGCAAGGCCATCACGATTGTCCAGGCATGCATGACGATGGACGAAAACTTAAAGCAGATATCATCGAAAAATCGGAACTTGGCAAGTACTGTAAACAAGATTATATCGTCGTTTGGCAGAGCTGCATATGGCAGGGCCTACTCGACTGCATATGCGAAACCCGTGGCTGCCCAAAGTCCGCCAATGGGAATGAATCCAATTTCACCATGTTGGCGTTGTGGGGGCAATCATCGGCCTCATCAGTGTTGGTTTAAACAGTATATTTGTAAAGACTGTTTGAAACTGGGGCACTTCCAGCACATGTCCATAACTGACCAAGCATGCTGTGACACACCATGTGGAGGATGATGACCAGTACAGCGCGGATCCGGATACGCAATCCAAGATACCAGAGGTGGAAGTGTATGGACTGTATTCGTTCCTAACAAAGAGCCAACCGATAATGGTTAATGTGAAACTTAACGGTGTGCCGGTACCGATGCAATTGGACATGGGTGCGAGTCAATCAATAATGAGCCAGAGGATATTCGACAAGTTGTGGGATACTAAAGCTGTGAGGCCCAAGCTGAGTCCAGTCAATGCCAAGTTGCGTACGTACACTAAAGAACTCAAAACGGTGATTGGCAGTGCATTAGTCAAGGTGTCGTATGATGGTGCGGTTCATGATTTACCATTATGGATTGTTCCAGGCAATGGTCCAACGCTGTTCGGCAGGAATTGGCTGGAAAAAATCAAATGAAATTGGAATGATATCAAAGCGTTATTGTCAGAGGGTGATACTCCATGTGCTCAAGTGCTGAGCGAGTTCCCCTCATTGTTTGAACCAGGCATCGGCAATTTCAGGGAGCCAAGGTACAGATCCATATGGACTTGGATGCAAGTCCCGTCCATCATAAAGCTCGGGCGGTTCCGTATTTGATGAGGGAGAAGGTCGAAATCGAACTGGACAGATTCCAGCATGAAGAGGTCATATTACCTGTCGAATTTAACGATTGGGCCAGCCTGTGTTGAGGAGTGATGGCACTGTCAGGATTTGTGGAGACTACAAGGTTACGATCAACCGAGTTTCAAAACAGGATCAATACCCGTTAGCCGGGGAGAAGTCGTTCACTAAACTGGATCTGACGTCGGCCTACATGACACAGGAGCTGGTCAAGACATCGAAGAAACTTACATGCATCAACACTCACAAAGTGTATCTACAACAGGTGTCCTTTCAGAATTCGCTTGGCTGCAGCCATATTTCAGAGGAACATGGAGAGTCTACTGAAGTCCGTCCCTAGGACCGTCATGTTCCAAGATGACATCCTGGTCACAGGTCATGACACCGCCGAACATCTGAACAACCTGGAAGAGGTTCTACATCATCTGGACAAAGTGGGACTCAGACTGAAACATTCGAAGTACGTCTTCATAGCACCGGAAGTCGAATTCCAGGGGAGGAAAATTGCTGCTGACGGCATCAGGCCTACGTACTCGAAAACCAAGGCCATCAAAAATGCACCCAAGCCTCAGAATGTGTTGGAGCTTCATTTGTTCCTTGGTCTACTCAACTACTTCGGTGATTTCCTACCTAGATTGAGCACTTCATTAGAGCCACTGCACATGCTGCTAAGAAAAGACGACACTGGGTTTGGGGTGGGTCTCAAGATAGAGCTTTTGAGAAAGCAACTAATCTGCTTTGCTCTAACAAGCTGCTGGTACATTATGATCCGTGTAAGTGTCTAGTATTGGCCTGTGATGCTTCGTCATATGGAGTTGGTTATGTGCTCCAATGAGCTAATGAGTCGGGTAAACTACAACCTGTTGCGTATGCTTCTAAAAGTATATCAAAGGCGGAAAGAGCCTACAGCATGGTAGAAAAACAAGCATTAGCCTGTGTGTATAGGGTTAAAAAGATGCATCAGTGCCTGTTTGGTCTTCAGTTTGAACTGGAAACAGATCACAAGCTACTCATTTCATTGTTTTTGGAAAACAAAGGTATAAATACCAATGCACGTCCCGCATCCAGAGGTGGCTGCTGACATTATCTGCCTATGATTATGTCATTTGCTGTAGACCTGGCACTGAGAATTGTGCCGATGCATTGAACCGACTGCCGCTGGCCACACCGGAGGTGGAGACGCCACAACCTGTAGACCTACTGTTAGTTATGGATGCTTTTGAAAGTGAAGGAACCCCTGTTGCAGCTCAACAATTTAAGACCTGGACCAGCAGGACCCGATATTATCGGTTGTGAAACGTTGTGTCCTTAGTGGTGATTGGTCTGTCATACCCAAGCAAATGGGTGATGAGACTAAACCTTACAACTGTTGCAAAAACGAACTATCCATTCAGTCAGATTGTTTACTGTGGGGTAATCATGCTGTTATGCCTAAGAAAGGCAGAGAGAAATTTGTACATGATCTACATAGCACTCAACCCGGTATTGTCATGATGAAAGCCATTGCCAGGTCTCATGTATGGTGGCCTGGAATTGACTCTGATCTGGAATCATGTGTGCATCAGTGCACCACTTGCATGCAGCTAAGTAAAGCACGAGCGGAATCGCCGCTGAGTCTGTGGCCATGACCATCTAAACCAGGGTCCAGGATCCACATCGACTTTGCAGGTCCCTTCCTGGGAAAGATGTTTTTAGTTGTGGTCGATGTATATTCCAAGTGGATAGAGTGTATAGTCATGTCATCCAGTACATTCACAGCTACCATTCAGAGCCTTCGTGTCATGTTTGCCATTCATGGTCTGCCTGACATCGTTGTAAGCGATATCGGACCTTGCTTAACTAGTCTATAGTTTCAAGAGTTCATCAAACTCAATGGAATCAAGCATGTGAGGTCAGCACCATTCAAACCCGCATCTAATGTTCAAGCAGAGTGTGCTGTCCAAACCATCAAGCAGAGTATGAAACGTGTAACTCAAGATTCACTGCAGACTCGCTTGTCATGCATATTGCTTAGTTACAGGACAAGACCCCACACGCTTACCGGGGTCCCCCCTGTTGAACTATTGATGAAGAGAGGTCTCAAGACCAATCTCTCTCTTGTCCACCCTGACTTGAACGATCATGTTGAATACAGACGTCAAAGTCAGCAATGGTATCATGATCGCGCTGCTGTGTCACGCGACGTTTCTGTTAACGATCCTGTGTATGTACTAAATTATGGTCAAGGTCCCAAGTGGATCGGTACTGTTATGGCCAAGGAGGGTAACACAGTGTTTATCGTCAAGCTCAAGAATAGGCAAACATGCAGGAAATATGTTGATCAGATAAAGCTGTGGCACACAGATGAACCGGAACATTCTGAGGAAGACACAATCAGTGACCAACCAACCTACCCTCAGTCATCAGAGGACCCCGCTGTCATCAATGAATCTGGACTTTCAATCCCTGACATGGTCATTGCCACTCCCATCAGATCGGCTACCCAACCCCCAGTCATAACAGACTCAGAACGCTCGTCCAAGGCTGGAGTTGAACTGAGACAATCAACTCGGGAGCGGAAAGCCCTGGACCGTCTCAATTCGTAAAAAGACGGTTACGAACATCTTAAAGGGGAATATTGTCATGTATGTATGCTTGGGATTACTAGTCACCAGGTGGCGCCACTGTCGGAGGTCATTGGGCTGTACGAACGCGTGTGCAGCCAAGGTATAAAAGGCAAGCCATCATGTAATGTAATCACTTTGGGCCCTAATAAAGCAGAGCCAGGTTTGTACCTGTGTTAGTTTACAGTATTCAATCTATCGAGTTATTACATACATAATAGTGTCCTTATAACATTTCCTCTGCCCATCTTTGGTTCATTTGCCATGAAAGAGTTCCAAGAAGAGCACTTGCTTTGGGAGTCTCGTGTCTGGCATGCAGACAATGTGGCCTGCCCAGCGGAGCTGATCAAGTATGGTCAGTGCTTCAATGCTGGGGATGTTGGCCTGGTCGAGGACGCTGATGTTGATGTGTCTGTCCTCCCAGGGGATTTGTAGGATCTTGCGAAGACATCGTTGGTGGTATTTCTCCCTTTTTATCTCTTTTTGAGATTTTATCTCTTTTTGTCTCACCCAAGAGATTGCACGAGTGCGTTGGCAATGTCTGGATGGGGAAGGCTTGAAGGACCAATTGCTCCTTCTTTCTATGTTTTATTCCATATGTTTTATGTTCATATTTTAATATATTTCATGTTGTTTGGTGGCGAGGGGGATTTTAAATACCTTTTTGAGCCTCTACCGGCCACTTCCTCATTAGATTGGCCTCGTGGAAAACTCACTGCCGCTTCCCACTCAGGTCACCTAATAAAAATTGCTGTCGGATCCTGATGATGTGATCGGGATCAGACATGCATATGTTAAATAGGACCCCCTCAGCTTTGCAACGATGTCTTTGGAGGTGGCTAAAATCGCAGCAGGTTAGCTTCCACCGGCTCCAGCATGGGCAAGTCACCCGAGCGAATTTAACTGCCCACCCGCCCGCTTTCTGCTCCCTTGGATTTGATTTTTGCTGCTATTTTCGAAAAAGAGGCAGAGACTTCTTTTTATCCCCTTTGAAGAATGAAGCAATGAAAATGTGACATACTTGCAAGCAGTGCTGAAAGCAGGAAATATCAGGAAGAAAGAGATATGTTAATTATAAAACTCCTTCTGAAAAGCAGACTTGTAATTCAGAAGCTTCATAGCAAGGGGGCGTGCCACCTACAAGTCTCATGAATTTCACTTCTTTCCCAGAGGGCATGTCGCTCATGAGGCTCACTAATCAGTTGCATTATACTTTGGGTTTGCCTCCTTTAGGTATATAGTTTGTAGACTGCTGTAAAACAGAGGGATGTGTATATCAGATTGAAATACAATGGATATTTAAAAACTAACAGTTTAAAAAACTGATTTACTCGAGACGTCAGATGAGCTTTTGTTAAACTGCGGGTTTCTTTTATATGGATGTCATAAACAGTTATTTCAAAGTTTAGGAACTGTAATAAATGAATTAATATAACATATGGTAAACATCAGTCTGAGTGATTCACGCTTTAAAGCTCATCTGGGACACCAAAAGCACCCATTTCCTTGAAGTGTGTTTTTTCCGCTTCCTGTTAATAACAGAACACCAGCTGCCACGAATAAATGTCTATCTTTATGTGCAGCCCTCCAAGCACATCCCAAAGGCCCAACTCCACCACACCTGCAATGCTTCCAATATCTTAAAAATAATAAGAAAGGCAGTTTTAAAAATGCCTGAATTACATCACAAAAGAAAGTGGAGGGAGAATCATATAATAGGCTCTTTATTTTTTTCAGCAGAGTATCTCAGTCCAGAATTAATTTTAAAGCCAAAGTAGATTTCTCTGTATAAAAGGGGTCAGGTATAAGGGTATTAAAATAGAAAGAAAGAATTACATTTATATAGCACCTTTCACAACCACCTGACGTCCCAAAGCATTTTGCAGTCAATAAAGTGCAGTCACTTTTGTAATGTAGGAAACGTGACAGCTAACTTGCACACAGCAAGCTTCCACAAACAGCAATGTGATAAGGACTAGATAATCTGTTTTTGCTTTGTTGATTGAGAGATAATTATTAGCCAGGACACCGGGGATAACTCCCCTGCTCTTCTTAGAAATAATGCCATGGGATCTTTTACATCCACCTGAGAGGTCAGATGGGGCCTCAGTTTAATGTCTCGTCCAAAAGACGCCACCTCTGATGGTGCAGCACTCCCTCAGTACTCTACTGGAGTGTTACCCTAGATTTTTTGCGTTCATAAGAACATAAGAACATAAGAATTAGGAACAGGAGTAGGCCATCTAGCCCCTCGAGCCTGCTCTGCCATTCAACAAGATCATGGCTGATCTGGCCGTGGACTCAGCTCCACTTACCCGCCCGCTCCCCGTAACCCTTAATTCCCTTATTGGTTAAAAATCTATCTATCTGTGACTTGAATACATTCAATGAGCTAGCCTCAACTGCTTCCTTGGGCAGAGAATTCCACAGATTCACAACCCTCTGGGAGAAGAAATTCCTTCTCAACTCGGTTTTAAATTGGCTCCCCCGTATTTTGAGGCTGTGCCCCCTAGTTCTAGTCTCCCCGACCAGTGAAAACAACCTCTCTGCCTCTATCTTGTCTATCCCTTTCATGATTTTAAATATTTCTATAAGATCACCCCTCATCCTTCTGAACTCCAACGAGTAAAGACCCAGTCTACTCAATCTATCATCATAAGGTAACCCCCTCATTTCTGGAATCAGCCTAGTGAATCGTCTCTGTACCCCCTCCAAAGCTAGTATATCCTTCCTTAACTGCACGCAGTACTCCAGGTGTGGCCTCACCAATACCCTATACAGTTGCAGCAGGACCTCCCTGCTTTTGTACTCCATCCCTCTCGCAATGAAGGCCAATATTCCATTCGCCTTTCTGATTATCTGCTGCACCTGCAAACTTTTTGGGATTCATGCACAAGGACCCCCAGGTCCCTCTGCACCGCAGCATGTTGTAATTTCTCCCCATTCAATTAATATTCCCTTTTACTGTTTTTTTCCCCCAAGGTGGATGACCTCACATTTTCCGACATTGTATTCCATCTGCCAAACCTTAGCCCATTCGCTTAACCTATCCAAATCTCCTTGCAGCCTCTCTGAGTCCTCTACACAACCCGCTTTCCCACTAATCTTTGTGTCATCTGCAAATTTTGTTACACTACACTCTGTCCCCTCTTCCAGGTCATCTATGTATATTGTAAACAGTTGTGGTCCCAGCACCGATCCCTGTGGCACACCACTAACCACCGATTTCCAACCCAAAAAGGACCCATTTATCCCGACTCTCTGATTTTTGTTAGCCAGCCAATTCTCGATCCATGCTAATACATTTCCTCTGCCTCCGCGTACCTTTATCTTCTGCAGTAACCTTTTGTGTGGCACCTTATCGAATGCCTTTTGGAAATCTAAATACACCACATCCATCGGTACACCTCTATCCACCATGCTTGTTATATCCTCAAAGAATTCCAGTAAATTAGTTAAACATGATTTCCCCTTCATGAATCCATGTTGCGTCTGCGTGATTGCACTATTCCTATCTAGATGTCCCGCTATTTCTTCCTTAATAGTTTCAAGCATTTTCCTGACTACAGATGTTAAACTAACCAGCCTATAGTTACCTGCCTTTTGTCTGCAGCCTTTTTTAAACAGAGGCGTTACATTAGCTGCTTTCCAATCCGCTGGTACCTCCCCAGAGTCCAGAGAATTTTGGTAGATTATAACGAATGCATCTGCTATAACTTCCGCCATCTCTTTTAATACTCTGGGATGCATTTCATCAGGACCAGGGGACTTGTCTACCTTGAGTCCCATTAGCCTGTCCAGCACTACCCCCCGAGTGATAGTGATTGGCTCAAGGTCCTCCCTTCCCACATTCCTGTGACCAGCAATTTTTGGCATGGTTTTTGTGTCTTCCACTGTGAAGACCGAAGCAAAATAATTGTTTAAGGTCTCAGCCATTTCCACATTTCCCATTATTAAATCCCCCTTCTCATCTTCTCAGGTACCAACATTTACTTTAGTCACTCTTTTCCATTTTATATATCTGTAAAAGCTTTTACTATCTGTTTTTATGTTTTGCGCAAGTTTACTTTCTAATCTATCTTTCCTTTTTTATTGCTTTCTTAGTCATTCTTTGCTGTCGTTTAAAATTTTCCCAATCTTCTATTTTCCCACTAACCTTGGCCACCTTATACGCGTTGGTTTTTAATTTGATACTCTCCTTTATTTCCTTTGTTATCCACGGCTGGTTATCCCTTCTCTTACCGCCCTTCTTTTTCACTGGAATATATTTTTGTTGAGCACTATGAAAGAGCTCCTTAAAAGTCCTCCACTGTTCCTCAATTGTGCCACCATTTAGTCTGTGTTTCCAGTCTACTTTAGCCAACTCTGCCCTCATCCCACTGTCCCCTTTGTTTAAGCATAGTATGCTCGTTTGAGACACTACTTCCTCACCCTCAATCTGTACTACAAATTCAACCATACTGTGATCACTCATTCCGAGAGGATCTTTTACTAGGAGATCATTTATAATTCCTGTCTCATTACACAGGACCAGATCTAAGATAGCTTGCTCCCTTGTAGGTTCTGTAACATACTGGTCTAAGAAACAATCCCGTATGCATTCTATGAATTCCTCCTCCAGGCTACCCCGTGCGATTTGATTTGACCAATCGATATGTAAGTTAAAATCCCCCATGATTACTGCCGTTCCTTTTTCACATGCCTCCATTATTCCCTTGATTATTGCCCACCCCATCGTGAAGTTATTATTTGGGGGCCTATAAACTACGCCCACCAGTGACTTTTTCTCCTTACTATCTCTAATCTCCACCCACAATGATTCAACATTTTGTTCATTAGAGCCAATATCATCTCTCACAACTGCCCTGATACCACCCTTTATTAGCAGAGCTACCTCACCTCCTTTCCCTTCTTGTCTATCTTTCCGAATTGTCAGATATCCCTGTATGTTTAATTCCCAGTCTTGGTCATCCTGCAACCACGTTTCTGTAATGGCCACCAAATCATACGCATTTGTAATGATTTGTGCCGTCAACTCATTTACTTTATTTCGAATGCTGCGTGCGTTTAGGTAGAGTGTTTTAATACTAGTTTTTAAACCATGATTTTTAGTTTTGATCCCTCCTGCAGCCCCTTTATATTCAGTGGCCCTTTTTGTTTTTTGCCTTGGGTTTCTCTGCCCTCCACTTTTCCTCATCTCCTTTTGTCTCTTTTTTGTTTCCCTCTGTCTCCCTGCATTGGTTCCCATCCTCCAGCCATATTAGTTTAACTCCTCCCCAACAGCACTAGCAAACACTCCCCCTAGGACATTGGTTCCGGTCCTGCCTAGGTGCAGACCGTCCAGTTTGTACTGGTCCCAGCTCCCTCAGAACTGGTTCCAATGCCCCAGGAATTTGAATCCCTCCCTGCTGCACCACTGCTCAAGCCACGTATTCATCTGAGCTATCGTGCGATTCCTACTCTGACTAGCACGTGGCACTGGTCGCAATCCTGAGATTGCTACTTTTGAGGTCCTACATTTTAATTTAGCTCCCAGCTCCTTAAATGCGTCTCGTAGGCCCTCATCCCTTTTTTTTACCGATATCGTTGGTACCAATGTGCACCACGACAACTGGCTGTTCATCGTCCCTTTTCAGAATGTCCTGCACCCGCTCGAGACATCCTTGACCCTTGCACCAGGGCGGCAACATACCATCCTGGAGTCTCGGTTGCGGCCGCAGAAACGCCTATCTATTCCCCTTACAATCGAATCCCCTCTCACTATCGCTCTCCCACTCTTTTTCCTGCCCTCCTGTGCAGCAGAGCCAGCCACGGTGCCATAAACTTGGCTGCTGCTGCCCTCCCCTGATGTCATCCCCTTCAACAGTACTCAAAACGGTGTATCTGTTTTGCAGGGGGATGACTGCAGGGGACCCCTGCACTCCCTTCCTTGCACTGCTCTTCCTGCTGGTCTTCCATTCCCCAGCTGGCTGCGTACCCTTCACCTGCGGTAAGACCAACTCGCTACACGTGCTATTCACGTCATTCTCAGCATCGTGGATGCTCCAGAGTAAATCCACCCTCAGCTCCAATTCCACAATGCGGACCGTCAGGAGCTGGAGGCGGATACACTTCCCGCACACGTAGTCTTCAGGGACATCGGAAGTGTCCCTGAGTTCCCACATGGTACAGGAGGAGCATATCACGTGACCGAGCTCTCCTGCCATGACTTAACCCTTAGATACACTTAAATTGGCAACAACAATGTTAAAGTTTACTCACTGTTCAAGTCTCTGGAGTGGGACTTGAATGCACAACCTTCTGACTCCGAGGTAAGGGTGCTGCTAACTGAGCCTTTGGCTGCTACTGATCCCAATGAGCAAGTTTGCTAAAATTTCACAACAAGGATATGTGTAAAAAGTTTAACAATGAGATATTTTCAACAATCCCTCTTCTGTTAATTCTTTAAAACAGAAATAAAATCTTACCCGAAGACGTAAGGCATGTGATGGCCTTATATCTCGCAACTGGAGAAGAACTTGGAGTGGGAGGGGGAGTATCCAGTTGTCATGGTCCATGTAGGAACCAATGACATAGGTAGAACTAAGAATAAGGTTCTGCTGAGGGAGTTTAAGGAGCTAGAGTCTAAATTAATAAGCAGAACCTCAAGGGTAATAATCTCTGGATTACTATCTGAGCCATGTGCAAATTGGCATAAGGTCAAGCCAATCAGAGAGTTAAATATGTGGCTCAAAGAGTGGTGTGGTAGGAAGGGGTTTCAATTCATGGGGCACAGGCACCAGTACTGGAGAAAGAGGGAGCTGTTCCGTTGGGACGAGCTTCACTTGAATCAGGCTGGAACCAGCATCCTGGCGAATCGAATAACTAGAGTTGGAGATAGGGCTTTAAAAAATGTGGGGGGGGGGCGGTGTCAGGTGAGGGGAAATTTAGATATCTAAAGAGAAAGGTCAATGCAATAAAGCAGTGTAGCGATTTGGGTAAACATAGTGTGACAGGAAGGGACAGAGAGTTTAATGATAGCAGTGCAGCAGAGAATAAGGTCAAAGCAGGGAATAATAGTAAAACATTAAATTAAAGGCTCTTTATCTAAATGCACGGAGCATTCATAACAAAATAGATGAACTAGTGGCACAAATAGAGATAAATGGGTTTGATTTAATAGCCATTACAGAGACGTGGTTGCAAGGTGACCAAAGTTGGGAACTAAATGTTCCAGGGTACTTGATGTTTCAAAAAGACAGGCTGAATGGTAAAGGAGGGTGTTTGGGGGGGTGGGCGGTAGCTCTGATAATAAAGGATGACATAAGGACAGTAAAGAGAAACGATCTTGGCTTGGAAGATCAGGAAGTAGAATCAGTATGGGTGGAGGTAAGGAAAAAAAGGTGCAGAAAACACTGGTGGTAGTAGTATATCGGCCCAATAACAATAGCTACACCATTGGACAGAATATTAATCAAAAAATAGTAGGAGCTTGGAACAAAGGTAATGCAATGATCTGTGGGGGACTTTAATCTTTATAGTCTGGACAAATCAAATTGGCAACGGTAGTCTGGAGGACGAGTTCATGGAATGCATTCAGGACAGTTTCCTAGAACAATAAGTCATAGAACCAACCAGGCTATTTTAGATCTTGTATTGTGTAATGAGACAGGGTTAATTAGCAATCTCATCGTAAAGGATCCTCTGGGGCAGAGTGATCATAATACGGTAGAATTTCACATCACATTTGAGAGTGACTTGCCTCAGACTGAAACTACTGTCTTAAAGTTAAATAAAGCCAATTACATAGGTATGAAGGGTGTGTTGGCTAAGATAGATTGGAAAAAATAGATTAAAAGGTATGGCAGTAGATAAGCAGTGGCTAACATTTAAAGAAATATTTCATAATTCTCAACAAAAATACATTCCATTGAGAAACAAAAACTCCACAGGAAAAGTGATCCATCCGTGGTGAACTAAACAAGATAAAGATATCATTAGATTGAAAGAAGAAGCTTATAATGTTGAGAAGAAGAGTAGTAAGCCTGAGGATTAGGAGAGTTTCAGAAAGGATAACCAAAAAATTGATCAAATGTAAACAAATAGACTGTGATAGAAAACTACCAAGAAATATAGAAACAGATTGTTAGAGCTTCCAAAAGTATGTAAAAAAAAAAAGAGAGTAGCAAAAGTAAGTATTGGTCCCTTAGAGGCTGAGGCAGGAATAAGGAAATGGCAGAAATGTTAAACAAATATTTTGTATCTGTCTTCACAGTAGAAGATGCAAAAAGCATACCAAAAATGGTGGGGAAGCAAAGATCTAATGAGGGTGAGGAACTTAATGTAATTAATTTAAGTAGGGAAAAGGTACTAGAGAAACTAATGGGACTAAATGCTGACAAATCCCCTCAATCTGATGGATTACATGCAAGGGTTCTAAAAGAGGTGGCTGCAGAAATAGTGGATGCATTGGTTTTGATCTTTAGATACTGGAATGGTCCCAGCGGATTGGAAGTTAGCAAATGTATCACCGCTATTCAAGAAAGAAGGGAGAGGGAAAACAGGGAACAACAGGTCAATTAGCCTGACATCAGTCACCGGGAAAATGCTGGAAACCAATGTTAAGGAAGTGGTATCAGGGCACTTAGATAATCATAACATGGATTTATGAAAGGGAAATCGTGTGGGACAAATTTATTTGAGTTTTTTGAAGATGTAACTAACAGGGTAGATAAAGGGGAACCAGTGGATGTAGCATATTTAGATTTCCAAAAGGCATTGAATAAAGTGCCACATAAAGGTGTATTGCACAAGATAAGGGCTCGTGGGATTGTAGGTAATATATTAGCATGGATAGAGGATTGGTTAATGGACATAAAACAGAGAGTAGGGATAAACGGGTCTTTTTCAGGATGGCAGGCAGTAAGTAGTGGGGAGCCGCAAGGATCAGTGCTGGGGCCTCAGTTACTTACAATCTATATTAATGATCCAGATAAAGAGACCGAGTGTAATGTATCCAAGTTTGCCGATGATACAAAGCTAGGTGGGACAGTAAGCTGTGAGGAGAAGACAAAGCATCTGCAAAGGGATATAGATAGACTAAGTGAGTGGGTAGTAAGGTGACAGATGGAAACACAGAAACATAGAAAATAGGTGCAGGAGTAGGCCATTCAGCCCTTCGAGCCTGCACCACCATTTAATAAGATCATGGCTGATCATTCACCTCAGTACCCCTTTCCTGCATTCTCTCCATACCCCTTGATTCCTTTAGCCGTAAGGGCTATATCCAACTCTCTCTTGAATATATCCAACGAACTGGCATCAACAACTCTCTGTGGAAGAGAATTCCACAGGTTAACAACTCTCGAGTGAAGAAGTTTCTCCACATCTCGGTCCTAAATGGCTTATCCCTTAACCTTAGACTCTGACCCCTGATTCTGGACTCCCCCAACATCGGGAACATTCTTCCTGCATCTAACCTGTCCAATCCTGTCAGAATTTTATATGTTTCTTAACTCCAGTGAATACAAGCCCAGTCTATCTAGTCTCTCCTCATATATCAGTCCTGCCATCCTGGGAATCAATCTGGTCAACCTTCGCTGCACTCCCTCAATAGCAAGAACGTCCTTCCTCAGATTAGGAGACCAAAACTGAACATAATATTCCAAGTGAAGCCTCACAAAGGCCCTGTACAGCTGCAGCAAGACCTCCCTGCTCCTATAATCAAATCCCCTAGCTATGAAGGCCAACATGCCATTTGCCTTCTTCACCGCCTGCTGTACCTGCATGCCAACCTTCAATGACTGATGTACCATGACACCCAGGTCTCGTTGCACCTCCCCTTTTCCTAATCTGCCGCCATTTTGATAAAATTCTGCTTTCATGTTTTTGCCACCAAAGTGGATAACCTCACATTTATCCACATTATACTGCATCTGCCATGCAATTGCCCACTCATCTAACCTGTCCAAGTCACCTTGCAGCCTCTTAGCATTCTCCTCACAGCTCACACTGCCACCCAGCTTCGTGTCATCTGCAAACTTGGAGATATTACTCTCAATTCCTTCATCTAAATCATTGATGTATATTGTAAATAGCTGGGGTCCCAGCACTGAGCCCTGCGGCACCCAACTTGTCACTGCCTGCCATTCTGAAAAGGATCCATTTATCCCAACTCTCTGCTTCCTGTCTGCCAACCAGTTCTCTATCCACGTCAATACATTACTTGTGCTTTAATTTTGAACACCAATTTCTTGTGTGGGACCTTGTCAAAAGCCTTTTGAAAGTCCAAATACACCACATCCATTGGTTCTCCCTTGTACACTCTACTAGTTACATCCTCAAAACATTCTAGAAGATTTGTCAAGCATGATTTCCCTTTTATAAACCCATGCTAACTTGGACCGATCCTGTCACTGCTTTCCAAATGCGCTGCTGTTTCATCTTTAATAATTGATTGCAACATTTTCCCCACTACTGATCTCAGGCTAACCGGTCGATAATTCCATGTTTTCTCTCTCCCTCCTTTCTTAAAAAGTGGTGTTACATTAGCTACCCTCCAGTCCATTGGAACTGATCCAGAATCTATAGACTGTTGGAAAATGATCACCAATGCACCCACTATTTCTAGGGCCACTTCCTTAAGTACTCTGGGGTGCAGATTATCAGGCCCTGGGGATTTATCGGCCTTCAATCCCATCAATTTCCCTAGCATAATTTCCTGATTAATAAAGATTTCCTTCAGTTCCTCCTTCTCGCTAGAACCTTGGTCCCCTAGCATTTCCGGAAAGTTATTTTTGTCTTCATTCGTGAAGATGGAACCAAAGTATTTGTTCAATTGGTCTGCCATTTCTTTGTTCCCTATTATAAATTCACCTGATTCTGACTGCAAGGGACCTACATTTGTCTTCACTAATCTTTTTCTCTTCATATATCTATAGAAGCTTTTGCAGTCAGTTTTAATGTTCCCAGCAAACTTCTTCTCATACTCTATTTTCCCCCTCCTAATTAAACCCTTAGTCCTCCTCTGCTGAATTCTAAATTTCTCCCAGTCCTCAGGTTTGCTGCTTTTTCTGGCCAATTTATATGCCTCTTCCTTGGATTTAACACTATCCCTAATTTCCCTTGTTAGCCACGGCTGCACCATCTTCCCCATTTTATTTTTACTCCAGACAGGGATGTACAATCGTTGAAGTTCATCCATGTGATCTTTAAATGTTTGCCATTGCCTATCCACCGTCAATCCTTTAAGTATCATTCGCCAGTCTATTCTAGCCAATTCACGTCTCATACCGTCAAAATTACCTTTCCTTAAGTTCAGGACCCTAGTTTCTGAATTAACTGTGTTACTCTCCACCTTAATAAAGAATTCTACCATATTATGGTCACTCTTCCCCAAAGGACCTCGCACAACAAGATTGCTAATTAGTTCTTTCTCGTTACACATCACTCAATCTAGGATGTCCAGCCCTCTAGTTGGTTCCTCGACATATTGGTCTAGAAAACCATCCCTAATACACTCCAGGAAATTCTCCTCCACCGTACTGCTACCAGTTTGGTTAGCCCAATCTATATGTAGATTAAAGTCGCCCATGATAACTGCTGTACCTTTATTACATGCATCCCTACTTTCTTGTTTGATGCTGTCCCCAAAATCTCTACTACTGTTTGGTGGTCTGTATACAACTCCCATTAGCGTTTTGTGCCCTTGAGTATAATGTAGGAAAATGTGAGGTTATTCACTTTGATCGGAAGAGTAGAAAAATAGAATATTTTTTAAATGGTGAGAAACCTCTAAGTATTGGTATTCAGAGAGATTTATGCAAGAAACAGGTACAGCAAACAATAAGGAAGGCAAATGGCATGTTGGCCTTTATTGCAAGGGGGTTGGAGTATAAGAGTAAGGAAGTCTTACTACAATTGTACAGGGTCTTGGTGAGACCACACCTGGAGTACTGTGCACAGTTTTAGTTTCCTTATCTGAGGAAGGATATACTTGCCATGGAGGCGGTACAATGGAGGTTCACTAGGTTGATTCTGGAATGAGAGCGCTGTCTTATGAAGAGAGATTGTGTAGAATGGGCCTCTACTCTCGAGTTGAACGAGAGATGATCTCATTGAAACATACAAGATTCTGAAGGGGATTGACAGGGTAGATGCTGAGAGGTTGTTTCCCCTGGCTGGAGTGCCTAGAACTAGGGGGCATAGTCTCAGGATAAGGGGGAATTTCTTCACTTAGAGGGTTGTGAATATTTGGAATTCTCTGCCCCAGAGGGCTGTGGATACGGAGTCTCTGAATATATTCAAGGCTGAGATAGATAGATATTTGGAGTCTAGGGGAATCAAGGGATATGGTGATCGGGTGGGAAATTGGAGTTTAGGTCGATGATCAGCCATGATCTTATTGAATGGCAAAGCATGCTGGAGGGGCCGTATTGCCCACCCCTGCTCCTAACTCTTATGTTCTTAGTATTCCCTAATAAAACAATCAGACCTAGACTTTCTACTAGCCCCCCACCAGTTTTTCAGTTCTGTGACCTCTGTCCATTAAGCTTGGGGAAAAGTGTGGGCGGGAATGTGATCGAGGATTTGTTGCACTGTGTCCCTGCCTCCTTGCTTCGCATAAGAACATAAGAAATAAAACATGGCTCATCTGATCATGAACTCAGCTCCACGTCCCTGCCCGCTTCCCATAACCCTTTATTCTCTTATTGCTCAAAAATCTGTCCATCTCCGCCTTAAATATATTCAGTGACCCAGCCTCCACAGCTCTCTGCGACAGAGAATTCCATAGATTTACAACCCTCTGAGAGAAGAAATTCTTCCTCATCTCAGTTTTAATAGACGGTACCTGAACACTCCCTTTTTGTACTTCATGCACAAGGACCCCCAGGTCCCTCTGTACTGCAGCACTTTGCAGTTTTTCTCCATTTAAATTATAATTTGCTTTTCTATTTTTTCTGTCAAAGTGGATAACCTCACATTTTCCCACATTATAATAGGCGGCCCCTTATTCTGAGACTATGCCCCCTAGTTTTAGTTTCCCCTATGAGTGGAAATATCCTCTCTGCATCCACCTTGTCTAGCCCCCTCATTATCTTATGTTTTGATAAGATCACTTCTCATTCTTCTGAACTCCAATGAGTATAGGCCCAACCTACTCAACATATCTTCATAAGTCAATCCCCTCATCTCTGGAATCAACCTAGTGAACCTTTTCTGAACTGCCTCCAATGCAAGTCTATCCTTCCTTAAATACGGAGACCCAAACTGTACACAGTACTCCAGGTGTGGCCTTACCAATACCTGTACAGTTGTAGCAGGATTTCTCTGCTTTTATACTCTATCCCCCTTGTAATAAAGGCCAACATTCCATTTGCCTTCTTGATTACTTGCTGTACCTGAACACTCCCTTTTTGTGTTTCATGCACAAGGACCCCCTAGGTCCCTCTGTACTGCAGCACTTAGCAATTTTTCTCCATTTAAATTATAATTTGCTTTTCTATTTTTTCTGCCAAAGTGGATAACCTCACATTTTCCCACATTATACTCCATCTGCCAAATTTTTGCCCACTCACTTAGCCTCTCTATATTCCTTTGCAAATTTGTTGTGTCCTCAAAATTTGCTTTCCCACCCATCTTTGCATCATCAGCAAACTTGGTAACATTACACTCGGTCCCTTCATCCAAGTCATTAATATAGATTGTAAAAAGTTGAGGCCCCAGCATCGATCCCTGCAGTACCCCACTAGTTACTGTTTGCCAACCGGAAAATGACCCATTTATCCCGACTCTCTTTTTTCTGTTAGTTAGCCAATCCTCTATCTATGCTAATATATTACCCCCTACCCCGTGAACTTTTATCTTGTGCAATAACCTTTATTGTGGCACCTTATCAAATGCCTTATGGAAATCCAAATAAAGCACATCCACTGGTTCCTCCTTATCCACCCAGCAAATTTGTCAAACATGATTTCCCTTTCATAAAACCATGCTGACTCTGCTTAATTGAATTATGCTTTTCCAAATGCCCCACTACTGCTTCCTTAATAATGGACTTTAGCATTTTCCCAATAACTGGTCTATAGTTCCCTGCTTTTTGTCTGCCTCCTTTTTTAAATAAGGGTGTTTCATTTGTGGTTTTCCAATCCACTGGGACATCCCCAGAATCAAGGAAATTTTGGTAGATCACAAACAATGCATCCACTATCTCTGCAGCCACTTCTTTTAAGGTGCTAGAATGTAAACCATCAGGTCCAGGGGACTTGTCTGCCTTTAGTCCCATTATTTTACTGAGTACTGCTCCTTTAGTGATAATGATTGCATTAAGTTCCTCCCTCCCTATAATCCCTTGATTATCCACTATTGGGATGTTTTTAGTGTATTCTACCATGAAGAACGGAAAGAAATATTTGTTCAACATCTCTGCCATTTTCCTGTTTTCCATTATTAATTCCCCAGTCTCACCCTCTAGGGACCAAACATTTACTTGAGCCACTCTTTTCCTTTTTATGTACCTGTAGAAACTCTTATTATCTGTTTTATTTCATGCTAGTTTACTTTCATAATCTAGCTTCCCTATCTTTATTACTTTTTTATTCATTCTTTGCTGGCTTTTAAACGTTTCCCAATCCTCTGGCCTCCCATTAGTCATGGCCACATTGTATGCACTTGTTTTCAATTTGATACCATCCCTTATTTCCTCAGAGAGCCATGGATGGTTATCCCTTCTCTTAGTTTTTCGTTCCATTCCCAGGAAACGAAGAATGTGCTCGATCATATGCAGGTTGGCAATTATAAAATAAATGTAAATGAGGGTAATGCTTTCTCCAATGTTTACAGGGCATTATTTCAATGTTTACAGATGACACAAAACTCGCAAATGTAGTAAACAATGAGGAGGATAGTAACAGATTTCAGGAGGACATAGACAGACTGCAGAAATCGGCAGACACTTGGCCACTGAAACTTAACACAGAATTGTGAAGTGATCCAGTTTGTTAGAAAGAATGAGAAGAGGTACTATAAACTGAATGGTACAATTTTGAAGGGGGTTCAGGAACAAAGAGACCTTGGAATGTACACACAAGTCTTTGACAGTGGCAGCGCAAGTTGAGAAGGCTGTTAAAAAGACACATGGGATCCTTGGCTTTACAAATGGTGGCACAGAGGACAAAAGCAAGGAAGCGATGCTAAACCTGTATATAATGCAATAATAACTTTCAAAAGGGGATTGGATAAATACTTCAAGTGGAAATATTTGCAGGGCTATAGGAAAAGAGCAGGGGAGTGCGCCTAATTGGATGGCTCTTTCAAAGAGCCAGCTTAGGCACGATGGGCCGAATGGCCTCCGTCTGTGTTATATGATTCTATGGCTCAATTTTTCTCTTTGCCGATTTTTGGCGTTCAGGATGATTAACAGCCGATTTTTTTGTGCCCAATTGTGTCGGAAAAAAAATCTTTCGACAAAGTAACATTTCATTTTGGCGCTGCGGTACCTGGAGTTAAATCTGGGGGGTGGAGCTTCAAGTCTGCACCTAAAGCTAAAGTTGCCAGAGTAATGAGAGACACACTGAGGGAGGTTGCCAGGGTAATGAGAGACACGCAGAGGGCCGAACCTCCACCTACTTGAGAGTTGAAGTTCCATGGCCAGGGCTTGCAGCGGCAGGGGAGCAGGGGAGAGAGGGTAGGGATTGCCTGGGATTGCAGCAGAACCGCGAAGGGGGGTGGGGGGGGGGGGTAGTATTGTCCAGGATTGCAGCCAGATCAAGAGGCGAGGGTGGGGGGTGCGGGCATTTGGCCCGGGATTGAAGCAGGGAGGCCAATCGGCCTGGGACTGAAGTGGAACTGAGAAGGCGGGGGGGAGCCATTCGGCCCGGGATTGAAGCGGGGCCAGGAGTGGGGAGGGCATTCACCCGGGGTTGCAGCAGGACCAGGAGCAGGGTCCTTTTGGCTCGGGATTGCAGCAGGGCTGGGAGCGGGAGCCAAACACCAGAACAATTAAGTAATCTTTAATGTAAAGAGATGCAAGGAACGTACTAAACATGATCATTCTAAACTATATTTATGAACAAGACTAAACTGGAAAGAAACAGCTCCGATACAGACCTGAGCGCCGATTTCCTTAACTTAACGTAGGGTTTTTCTGATCGGTACTTAAGGCCACTCTGCCTTAAGAAAATCGGTGTTGGGGAAAATCGCTTAAATAGCCAAAAACAGCCAAAAATGATGCGGAAATCAGTTTTCACCCAGACCTGCGCCAAAAAAAATCTGGCGTACAAAAAATTCGGCACTGACAGTTGCCGCTGGCATACAAACTTTGAGGAAAGTTGCAAAATCAAGATTGCTCAAAAAAAATCAATGGATGCCAAAAAACCGGCGCCTACTGGTGGCGAAAATAGAGGGCCATGAATGTATTTCTGGATTTTTACGTCAGTCAAAGTTAGCAAAGGACCTGACTATTTTTTTGTCAGCCAGGGTCTGTGCAAGTGCCCACAGTGCTCGGCCTTGCACAGACCAAAGAGAAGAGGGTTTTAATATTCCCCAGGGTGGGCAGGGGGGTGTGTGCTACCAGCTGCTACGAAATTGTGCAGGAGTTAACGGAGGCATGAAACTAGTAATGCTGCTCCCGGCCGGCGATGACGTCATTGCTATGTGCACTGTTCACCCTGTGACAGCCCGTTTTCGCCACATGGCAGAAATTTTCCAGCGCCAGCCTCACGGATCACGAATCGGGCAGCACTCCACTCACGGGGCGAAATTTAAAGGGGATGTGCACAGTGCCATTTTGCGCTGTCATTTGTCTGTCCTCCGTTTCGGTGCCGGGCTGCGGCCACAGCACTCGCCTCTCCGGTGGCCTAGTGTAAGCCCCTGAAAACCCTGCAGAGCTCGCCGCGTGCTCTTCCCTTTAATGGAATGGGACATGTCTGCGCTACACGGAGAGGCCGCATAGCGCTCCAACTCTTGTCCTGGCAGCGCCCCGAGCTGGCTCCGACAGGAAGTGGAGTGACCGACATGTTGCTCCACTTCCTGTCAGGGGCGGTAAGCCCAATTTCGCTTCCAGACGGGACTTGTGCGCTTGGCACAGAATGTCTGGCCTTACAAAGGTTACCGACCCCAAATGGGGCGATACACAATTTCAGCTCTTAGTCTTGATTTGATTTTTCAGACTGGAAAAAGGTCTTTCGAAGTAGTTGCATGTATTCAGCAGAGCAATTCACTATAGGATTAAAATTTATGTTTTGTCCAAATTAGAACAACGCATGTGGTAGTAATACAGAATGTTAAGTGTTATTGTAATCCCCCCCCGATGACTTGTTAAATTTATTGAGAATTACTTTACCAAAATATCGGTGAGGGGATTCTTCGAATCAATAAGTGTTAATAAGTTAGATAAATATAAATGCTAGTTCAGTATGAATTAGTTTTTAGAGAGCAATTTAAATGAATATCCATTTAAGACATTGGAGATCTCAAAAGATCCATATAATAATTCATAGGCACTTAAGTTGATGAGGGAGGTAGGTATCCTTCAATCTTTTTGGCATGGATTATCTCTTCCTTTTCCTTTGCTTCAAATCCCAGAAAGTTCCCTGATATGCCTCTCAATGTTTTATTTGTGGCTGTACCAATGTATGAACACATAGGAACAGGTATAGGCCATTCACACCTTCGGAACTTACCCACCTTGCATTTAGATCGTGCCAATCTGTTTCTATACTGTATCCCCTAATATTATTTTCTCAAAGAGACAATCACTATCCCTAGGGGGGTAGTGCTGGACAGGCTAATGGGACTTAAGGTAGACAAGTCCCCTGGTCCTGATGAAATGCATCCCAGGGCATTAAAAGAGATGGCGGAAGTTATAGCAGATGCATTCGTTATAATCTACCAAAATTCTCTGGACTCTGGGGAGGTACCAAGGGATTGGAAAGCAGTTAATGTAACGCCTCTGTTTAAAACAGGGGGCAGACAAAAGGCAAGTAACTATAGGCCGGTTAGTTTAACATCTGTAGTGGGGAAAATGCTTGAAACTATCATGAAGGAAGAAATAGCGGGACATCTAGATAGGAATAGTGCAATCAAGCAGACGCAGCATGGATTCATGAAGGGGAAATCATGTTTAACTAATTTACTGGAATTCTTTGAGGATATAACAAGCATGGTGGATAGAGGTGTACCGATGGATGTGGTGTATTTAGATTTCCAAAAGGCATTCGATAAGGTGCCACGCAAAAGGTTACTGCAGAAGATAGAGGTACGCAGAGTCAGAGGAAATGTATTAGCATGGATCGAGAATTGGCTGGCGAACAGAAAGCAGAGAGTCGGGATAAATGGGTCCTTTTCGGGTGGTTAGTGGTGTGCCACAGGGATTGGTGCTGGGACCACAACTGTTTACAATATACATAGATGACCTGGAAGAGGGGACAGAGTGTAGTGTAACAAAATTTGCAGATGACACAAAGATTAGTGGGAAAGCGGGTTGTGTAGAGGACACAGAGAGGCTGCAAAGAGATTTAGATAGGTTAAGCGAATGGGCTAAGGTTTGGCAGATGGAATACAATGTCGGAAAGTGTGAGGTCATCCACCTTGGGAAAAAAAACAGTAAAATGGAATATTATTTGAATGGGGAGAAATTACAACATGCTGCGGTGCAGAGGGACCTGGGGGTCCTTGTGCATGAATCCCAAAAAGTTAGTTTGCAGGTGCAGCAGGTAATCAGGAAGGCGAATGGAATGTTGGCCTTCATTGCGAGAGGGATGGAGTACAAAAGCAGGGAGGTCCTGCTGCAACTGTATAGGGTATTGGTAAGGCCGCACCTGGAGTACTACGTGCAGTTTTGGTCACCTTACTTAAGGAAGGATATACTGGCTTTGGAGGGGGTACAGAGATGATTCACTAGGCTGATTCTGGAGATGAGGGGGTTATCTTATGATGATAGATTGAGTAGACTGGGTCTTTACTCGTTGGAGTTCAGAAGGATGAGGGGTGATCTTATAGAAACATTTAAAATCATGAAAGGGATAGACAAGATAGAGGCGGAGAGGTTGTTTCCACCGGTCAGGGAGACTAGAACTAGGGGGCACAGCCTCAAAATACGGGGGAGCCAATTTAAAACCGAGTTGAGAAGGAATTTCTTCTCCCAGAGGGTTGTGAATCTGTGGAATTCTCTGTCCAAGGAAGCAGTTGAGGCTAGCTCATTGAAGGTATTCAAGTCACAGATAGATAGATTTTTAACCAATAAGGGAATTAAGGGTTACGGGGAGAGGGCGGGTAAGTGGAGCTGAGTCCACGGCCAGATCAGCCATGATCTTATTGAATAGCGGAGCAGGCTCGAGGGGTTAGATGGCCTACTCTTGTTCCTAATTCTTATGTTCTTATGTTATGTTCTTATATAACTAATCTGTGTTTGAATGAATCACTATCTGCTTCCAACATCTCCCCAAGGAGCCTGTTCTATAAATTTACCACTCGGTTACTGAAATAATGGCCCCAATAATAACACCGAGGCCTGCTCAGAGTGTGTGGTGGCGGAGGGCGGATTGGGGGTTGTTATATCGGGAGCGAAACCCGGAAGTCTTGGCACGTTGGTATGTGCAATTTCAACAAGACCATCTCATTATAATTTTACTTCCAGGTTACATCTCCAGTGCGTGAAATGGGCGTGGTGCAGACCTACATGATGCGATCAGAAGTCGAGCATTAAAAGGGCCAATCCTTGGATATAATTTCGAGGAGCTAGGAATTGCAGCAAACTGAGGGAGAGATGTTGTGATGGATTTGGGATGGACACGACTGCACCAAGATTTAGCGACGCATCCCTTGCTGCATTACCGATGGCAGTGAAGGGTAGGTGAGAGGTATCCCCAGCAATGGGAGGAAGAAACCTACTGTTACAATGGCTGGAGGGGGCCCAGGAGGGCAGAGCAGGAGCATTGTGCCACACTCCAAAATTCAGTGCATAGCGCTTTTATGACATAACCAGGTCAGGAAAGGTGTGTACAGTGATATATTCTTTACAACATCATAAACACACACATACATAAGATGGCTCTACAGGAATTTGCTATGTGACTTTGGCATATGATCCTTTTATTATACTTACAAGAGCAGTTGCATTACTTCGGTTGTCCACTAGGTGGAGCAGTAGAGCACTAGGTTACACTTCTCCCTCCTTAATGAAAAAGTAATTGTAACAAAATAATCATTCTAACTTGCATGGTTATACACAACAAAAGATTATGGGCTAAATTTTACACTTTTGTGCAGATTGCCCAAAAATGGGCGATATTTCCAGTATGGACGGTAAAAATGGGTTTTCAGATCGCCGGCTTGTTGCCCATTCTCAAAGTCCCCAGTCTTCATTTTTGAAATTGGGCGTTACCGTGAGCAATATGAAATGGATGTTAGCATTAAATCTCTCTGAACTTCTGCTGTAAAGTGTCGCCGTCTTTAGCAACGGCATGGCAACGTTCGATTCCCACGATTCAGGAGGTCAAGGGTCCTCATGACATTTGCAGAAGAAGAGACAGAGAGAGGGAGCTGAGAGGGAGTGAAGGTGTGTGTGGGTGTGGTGTGGCTGCTTTGGGAGGAAGGAGGGAGAGTTTAGAGCTTTAGAGCAAATAGGGAAACCAAAATTAACTGTTACCACCCAGATATTTGCACGAATTTGGCCTATAATGGAGCGAGAGGAGGAGGTATCACAGCATGCTGTGGAGACTGACGCTGGCATGAGCAGTGAGCTAGGAGAGGACACCTTGGAGTGCGCAAAAGAGCGAGGAGGTTCTCGGACGAGGCAAATGTCTCCCTCCTGCAGGAAGTCGAGTCAAGCTGGGGTGATTTGTCCAAAGGAGGGTGTGGGAAGCCGTCCCCAAAGGCCTACCCGAAGATATCGGCCGAGATAGCAGAGGTGATCTCATCGGTGACCAACGAGGTGTGTGAGGGCAACCAATGCCGCAAACGATGGAATGACCTTGTGGGATCCGCAAGAGTAAGCATTATATTTATTTACATGTACTTATGTATTTATATAATTTGATTTGTAACAGTCATGAGTGACTATAGAAACATAGAAACATAGAAAATAGGTGCAAGACTAGGCCATTCGGCCCTTCGAGCCTGCACCACCATTCGACAAGATCATGGCTGATCATTCCCTCAGTACCCCTTTCCTGCTTTCTCTCCATACCCTTGATCCCTTGAGCCGTAAGAGCCATATCTAACTCCCTCTTGAATATATCCAATGAACTGGCATCAACAACTCTCTGCGGCAGGGAATTCCACAGGTTAACAACTCTGAGTGAAAAAGTTTCTCCTCATCTCAGTCCTAAATGGCTTACCCCTTATCCGAAGACTGTGTCCCCTGGTTCTGGACTTCACCAACATCGGGAACAATCTTCCCGCATTTAATCTGTCCCGTCCCGTCAGAATCTTGTATGTTTCTATGAGATCCCCTCTCATCCTTCTAAACTCCAATGTATAAAGGCCCAGTTGATCTAATCTCTCCTCATATGTCAGTCCGGCCTCCCGGGAATCAGTCTGGTGAACCTTCGTTGCACTCCTTCAATAGCAAGAACGTCCTTCCTCAGATTAGGAGACCAAAATTGAACACAATATTCCAGGTGAGACCTCACCAAGGCCCTATACAACTGCAGTAAGACCTCCCTGCTCCTACACTCAAATCCCCTAGCTATGAAGGCCAACATACCATTTGTCTTCTTTACCACCTGCTGCACCTGTATGCCAACTTCCAATGACTGATGAACCATGACACCCAGGTCTCGTTGCACCTCCCCTTTTCCTAATCTGCCACCATTCAGATAATATTCTGTCTTCGCGTTTTTGCCCCCAAAGTGGATAACCTCACATTTATCCACATTATACTGCATCTGCCATGCATTTGCCCACTCACCTAACCTGTCTAAGTTACCCTGCAACCTCTTAGCGGCCCCCTCACAGCTCACACCGCCACCCAGTTTAGTGTCATCTGCAAACTTGGAGATATTACACTCAATTCCTTCATCCAAATCATTGATGTATATTGTAAAGAGCTGGGATCCCAGCACTGAGCCCTGTGGCACTCCACTAGTCACTGTCTGCCATTCTGAAAAGGACCCGTTTATCCCGACTCTCTGCTTCCTGTCTGCCAACCAGTTCTCTATCGACGTCAGTATATTATTCCCAATACCATGTGCTTTGATTTTACACACCAATCTCTGGTGTGGGACCTTAAAAGCTTTTTGAAAGTCCAAATACACCACATCCACTGGTTCTCTCTTGTCCACTCTACTAGTTACATCCTCAAAAAATTCCAGAAGATTTGTCAAGCATGATTTCCCTTTCATAAATCCATGCTGACTTGGACTGATCCTGTCACTGCTTTCCAAATGCGATGCTATTTCATCCTTAATAATTGATTCCAACATTTTCCCCACCACCGATATCAGGCTAACCAGTCTATAATTCCCTGTTTTCTCTCTTACCCCACTTTTTAAAAAGTGGTGTTACATTAGCTACCCTCCAGTCCAGAGGAACTGATCCTGAGTCGATAGACTGTTGGAAAATGATCACCAATGCATCCACTATTTCTCGGGCCACTTCCTTAAGTGCTCTGGGATGCAGACTATCAGGCCCCGGGGATTTATCGGCCTACAATCCCATCAATTTCCCTAAAACAATTTACCGCCTAATAAGGATATCCTTCAGTTCCTCCTTTTCACTAGACCCTCGGTCCCCTAGTACTTTCGGTAGGTTATTTGTGTCTTCCTTCGTGAAGACAGAACCACAGTATTTGTTCAATTGGTCTGCTATTTCTATGTTCCCCACTATACATTCAGCTGTCTACGTTTGTCTTCACTAATCTTTTTCTCTTCACATATCTATAAAAGCTTTTGCAGTCAGTTTTATATCTATTTTCCTCTTCTTAATTAAACCCTTTGTCCTCCTCTGCTGAATTCTAAATTTCGCCCAGTCCTCAGGTTTGCGGCTTTTTCTGGACAATTTATATGCCTCTTCCTTGGATTTAACACTATCCTTAATTTCCCTTGTTAGCCACGGTTGAGCCACCTTCCCCGTTTTATTTTTATTCCAGACAGGGATGTACAATTGTTGAAGTTCATCCATGTGATCTTTAAATGTTAGCCATTGCCTATCTACCGTCAACCCTTTAAGTATCATTTGCCAGTCTACTCTAGCCAATTCACGCCTCAAACCATCGAAGTTACCTTTCCTTTAAGTTCAGGACCTTAGTTTCTGAATTAACTGTGTCACTCTCCATCCTAATAAAGAATTCTACCATGTTATGGTCAGTCTTCCCCAAGGGGTCTCGCACAACAAGATTGCTAATTAGTCCTTTCTCATTACACATCACCCAGTCTAGGATGGCCAGCTCCCTGTTTGGTTCCTTGACATATTGGTCTCGAAAACCATCCCTAATACACTCCAGGAAATCTTCCTCCACTGTATTGCTACCAGTTTGGTTAGCCCAATCAATATGTCGATTAAAGTCTCCCATAATAACTGCCGTACTTTTATTGCATATATCCTTTATTTCTTGTTTGATGCTGTCCCCACCCTTACTACTACTGTTTGGTGGTCTGTACACAACTCCCACTAGCATTTTCTGCCCTTTGGTATTCCATAGTTCCACCCATACCGATTCCACATCATCCAAGCTAATGTCCTTCCTTACCATTGCATTAATTACCTCTTTAACCAGCAACGCCATCCCACCTCCTTTTCCTTTCTGTCTATCCTTCCTAAATGTTGAATACCCCTGGATGTTGAGTTCCCAGCCTTGGTCACCCTGGAGCCATGTCTCCGTGATGCCAATTACATCATATCCATTAACTGCTATCTGTGCAGTTAATTCGTCCACCTTATTCCGAATACTCCTCGCATTGAGGCACAGAGCCTTCAGGCTTGTCTTTTTAACACCCTTTGCCCCTTTAGGATTTTGCTGTAATGTGGCCCTTTTTGCTTTTTGCCCTGGGTTTCTCTGCCCTCCACTTTTACTTTTCTTCTTTCTATCTTTTGCTTCTGCCCCCATTCTACTTCCCTTGGTCTCCCTGCATAGGTTCCCATCCCCCTGCCATATTAGTTTAACCCCTCCCCAACAGCACTAGCAAACACTTTCCCTAGGACATTGGTTTAGGTCCTGCCCAGCTGCAGACCGTCTGGTTTGTACTGGTCCCACCTCTCACAGACCGGTTCCAATGTCCCAGGAATTTGAATCCCTCCCTACTGCACCATTCCTCAAGCCACATATTCATTTGAGTTATTCTGTGATTCCTACTCTGACTAGCACGTGGCACTGGTAGCAATCCTGAGATTACTACTTTTGAGGTCCTAATTTTTAATTTAGCTCCTAGCTCCCTAAATTCGTCTTGTAGGACTTCATCCCTTTTTTTAACCTATATCATTGGTACCTATATGCACCATGACAACTGGCTGTTTACCCTCCCCCTTCAACATGTCCTGCATCCGCTCCGAGACCTCCTTGACCCTTGCACCAGGGAGGCAACGTACCATCCTGGAGTCTCGGTTGCGGCCGCAGAAACGTCTATCTATTCCCCTTACAATCGAATCCCCTATCACTATAGCTCTCCCACTCTTTTTCCTGCCCTCCTGTGCAGCAGAGCCACCCACAGTGCTATGGACTTGGCTGCTGCTGCCCTCCCCTGATGAGTCATCCCCCTCAACAGTACCCAAAGTGGTGTATCTGTTTTGCAGGGGGATGACCTCAGGGGACTCCTGCACTACCTTCCTTCCACTGCTCTTCTTGTTGGTCACTCATCCCCTATCTGGCTGTCTAACCTTTACCTGGAGTAAGACCAACTCGCTATTCACGTCATTCTCAGCATCGTGGATGCTCCAGAGTGAATCCACCCGCAGCTCCAGATCCGCAATGCGGTCTGTCAGGAGCTGCAGATGGATACACTTCCCGCATATATCGTCATCAGGGACACTGGAAGCGTCCCTGACTTCCCACATAGTACAGGAGGAGCATAACACATGTCTGAGCTCTTCTGCCATGTCTTAACCCCTAGATTAACTTAAAGTGGCAACAATAATGCTAAAGGTTACTTACTGATAAAGAAAAGAAAAAGGAAAAACTACTCACCAATCACCAGCCAATCACTTACCCCCTTGGCTGTGACATCACCTTTTGATTTCTTTATACTTCTTTTTTGCCTTCTCTCCCTGCTGCAGCTGCACCAGCTGGTCTTTATAGGCTGCTCTGACGTCCCGAACCTCTTGCTGTGATGTCACACTTCGTTTTCTTTTCCTCCCAGGTTGGGGAGTCAGCACTGGTGGGGAAAACAAGACAAAGCAACACCTATCGCTCCTACTTGCCCGAATTTTCCCACTTACCAAACTCTTACCTTTGCACTCTGACCTGCCACTGCACTCCAAGCAAGGCTGCACCAAGCCCCCTCTTTTTATACTGTTCCTGGCTGACTCACTGGCCTGTTTAGGGAACCAGTTTTTACTAGCTGTCCAATTAACTAAGCTAGCTTGCTTGTTTGTCTCTGCTTAAACCTACAAGAATCCTATCTGTTTAATATTGTAGTTTTACTTAAACTTGTAATCTTATTTTACCTTTAGAAGCTACTAGAGATTGTCACTAGTAATTTACACCAATTCAACCCTTAAAGTTCTCCCACTTACCAAACTCTTACCTTTGCACTCTGACCTGTTGCTGCACGCATGCCTAATTTCCTGTTTGATGCCATCCCCAATCTCCCTACTATTGTTTGGTGGCCTGTCCTTTGGTGTTTCGCAGCTTTACCCATATAGATTCCACATCATCCACACTAATCTCCTTCCTTGTTATTGTGTTAATCTCCTCTTTAACCAGTAATGCTACCCCACCTCCATTTCCTTCCTGTCTGTCCTCCTGAATATTGAATACCCCTGGATGCTGAGTTCCCAGCCTTGGTTACCTTGTAGCCATGTCTCCGTAATCCCAATTACATCATATTTGTTAACAGCTATCTGTGCAGTCAAGTTAACCACTTTATTATGAATGCTCCTCGCATTGAGGCTTGTTTTTTTAAACAATCTTTGTCCTTTTAGAATTACGTTGTAATGTGGCCCTTTTTGATTTTTGCTTTTGATTTCTCTGCCCTCCACTTTTGCTTTTCTCCTTCCTACCTTTTGCTTCTGCCCCCTTTTTACTTCCCTCTGCCTCCCTGCATAGATTCCCATTCCCCTGCCCTTTAGTTTAACCCTCCCCAACAGCACAAGCAAACACTCTGCCTAGGACATTGGTTCCGGTCCTTCCCAGGTGCAGACCGTCCGGTTTGTACTGGTCCCACCTCCTCCAGAATCGGTTCCAATGTCCCAGGAATTTGAATCCCTCCCCCTTGCACTATTCCTCAAGCCACGTATTCATCTGAATTATTCTGCAATTCCGACTCTGACTAGCTCGTGGTACTGGTAGCAAACCTGAGATTACTACCTTTGAGGTCCTACTTTTTAATTTAACTCCTAGCTCCCTAAATTCAGCTTGTAGGATCTCATCCCATTTTTTACCTATATCGTTGGTACCTTTCTGTACCACGACAACTGGTTGTTCACCCTCCCCCTCCAGAATGCGCTGCAGCTGCTCCGAGACATCCTTTATCCTTGCACCAGGGAGGCAACATACCATCCTGGAGTCTCGTCTGCCTATCTATTCCCCTTACAATAGAATCCCCTATCACTATAGCTCTCCCACTCTTTTTCCTGCCCTCCTGTGCAGCAGAGCCACCCATGGTGCCATGAACTTGGTTGCTGCTGCTCTCCCCTGATGAACCATTCCCCCCAACAGTACCCAAGCTAGTATATCAGTTTTGGAGGAGGATGGCCGCAGGGGACCTCTGCACTACCTTCCTTCTACTGCTTTGCCTGATGGGTCACCCATTCCCTATCTGGCTGTGTAACCTTTACTGCAGTGTGATCAACTCACTAAATGTGCTATTCATGACATCCTCAGCAGCGTGGATGCTTCAGAATGAATCCATGCGCAGCTCCAGTACCACAATGCGGTCTGTCAGGAGCTGCATCTGGATACACTTCCTGCACATGTAGTTGTCAGGGACACTGGAAGCATCCCTGACTTCCTACATAGCACAGGAGGCACATGACACGGGTGTGGGCTCTCCTGTCATGCCTTAACTCTTAAATTAACCTAAGCGTTAACAACGCCAAAGGTTTCTTACTGATCAGAAAAGAAAAAGCATATGCTGTGTGTAGCGCTGGAATCAACTTATGACCCTAGCACCCCCTTCTCCTGTAATAACCTCACTTGTGTTTTGCAGCTAAGCCAGCAGCGTGACCCCAGGTAAGACCACAGAGGCCAGAAGATGGAGACGCGGGGCCGGACTCGACGGATGATCCTACATCTGCTGAGGAGCTCCGATTCTCGCCCTGCTGGGTCTGACCTCTATGGATGAGAGCGCCGACTTCGAGGAACCTGCATCGCCAGGCTCCAGAAGCCATTCCACCACAAGGCCATCTAGTGATCCTCTGGTCATTCCTGCCTCCACTCTGGAGGTACTGGCCCCAAGCACCTCGCCACAGGGCACCCCATTTGTCCCCAGGATGGCGCAGACTCTGCGGCGGTTTCTTGGATGCGGCAGGTCTGGTCCACGAGCGCGACATGAGAGTGGAGAGATGGTACAGTTGTCCAGGAGGACTATAGATATTGGTGACCAGCTCCTCGATGCATTGGGGGGCATATCCCAACAGCTGGCCACCATGACTGAGTACGTTCCACGGATGGCGGAGGCCCTGGAGACGATAGCCAGGAACACGCTGGCACAGGCCTCCCAGTGGTCCCGGAGTGCGGCACGCCACCCTTAGGATCCGCAACACTCCTGCGAATGACAGATGAGAGGCAGGACCAAGATCCTGCTTCTGGATCAGAGAATGTTTCCCCCTTGGCACCCCCCACTCCCATATCTGTGCAACCACTACCTCTGCATTCATCCCCCCCCAATGAGGCACCGCCTGAGGAGCTCTTTGGCCAGGTGGCGTGGAGCAAGGAGGGGATGGGGTAGAGGTGGGGAGAAGAAGGGGAGGGGGTAAGGAAAGTGAGGTGCATGTCTGCAGGTGATGGCTGTGTTATATCCTCATCTGGGTGTATGCAATTTGTTGTAATGTATGGGGGGAGGGACCACCCTCCTGCTTTGCATTTGTATTCTGTGTTGCTGAACATATTGACCATTTGATTGATGTCAATTGTGGAAAAAGTGGGATGTGGCCGGGTATGGGGTGTTTTTGCCCGTGATACTTATGATTTCAGACCAATGTTGATATGAAAAACATTTTTATTGAACATAGCCTTGTTGCGTATTGTCTCAGATAGCTGGGCCGTTACACACTGGTAATTCCTTAACATGAAAGGATTAAATAAAACTTTACTTCAATCAGCGTAAACTTTAACTGGCACCAAGGTGATGGCAACCATTGATGTCTGAGCTGCACACACACAGCAGTGTGTCAGCGTTGTCACTCACAGCAACGTTGTTTCAGGCAAATCGTTCAGATATCAGCTCCTCACGTAAGAGTCTTGCAGCTTTGTAGCCACCACGGGCCCTTTCCTGTGGTCTGGAGGGGGGCGTGGGAATGGTTGCATAGCCAGCCTGATTGTCTGGTCCTGGGTTAGCGTCCAGCCCCTCGTCGTCCTCTTCCTCTCTCTCCTGAGGTGGAGCATCAGTCCCTTCTGGCAATTCTTGGCCCCTCTTCATAGCCAGGTTGTGCAGCATGGAGCACACGACCACGAATTTAGCTACTTGCTCAGGGTTGTATTGTAGCTCCCCTCCTGAGTGGTCCAGGCATCTAAAGTGCTGCTTAAGCACAGTTATTGTTCCCTGGATCACATTGCGTGTGTCTCTGTGGCTCTGATTGTATCGCTTCTCAGCCTCGGTGTGAGTGTCATGCAGAGGGTTCATCAGCCAGGTGGCTAGGCCATATTGATTGTCACCAAGCATCCAGTATTGTCCTCGTGGCTGACTCTTAAATATGTCAGAAACAGCACTCTCACGCAGGATGTGAGTCTCATCGAAGGTGCCCGGACATTTGGCATTCACTGCCATTATGATCTGATTGTGGTCGACAACTAGTTGGACCTTCAGGGAGTGAAATCCTTTTCTGTTACGAAAAAGCTCTGGGTCCTGAGAAGGTTCCCGCATGGCGATGTGAGTGCACTGTATTGCTCCCTGCACCTTGGGGAACTTAGCAATGTGGTAGAATGCTCCAGCCCTGTCAGTCTGAGCCTCCGTGGTCATGGGGAAGCTGGTAAAGTCCATCCTTCGCGCGTACAGGGCCTCCGTGACCTGTCTAATGCAGCGATGGGTGGCATGGTGAGACAGAGGGGAAATCTTGACCATGGAGGCCCGAAAGGAACTGGACCCATAGAAAGACAGTGCCGCGGTGACCTTGACTTCGACCGACACTGATGTCCTGATGACAGGCTGCATATGTGACCTGATGAGCTCACATATTTCATTGATCGCCACCTTGTGAAAGTGCAGTCTCCGAAGGCAGGTGTGCTTGGACCCATCGAGGTAAGACATCCTTTGCCTGTAAGTGTGGGGTGTGTATGGTATGGACCTCCTCCTCATTCTTGCACGTCTTAAATTGGGCACATAATGATATGCATCAGACATTGAGCCATTTGCACTCTGCAGCATCTGCGTATTAATCGATGCAGGCTGAGAAATGGCTGGCCCCATTGCAATGAAAGTATAATAGCGATTGATCAGAAGCAATAATTTCCTCACTAAAATACACCTAGAGTAAACCCCCAATAGTCCAGAGTCTGAAAATATGTCTGTTGAGATAGTCACTTCACCTGAGAAGAACTCCAAAGTCAATCCAAACTCCCCCAAATTTGAAGCAGCCTTTTGAATGAAGCGACCTGCAATTTAAAAAATGGCGCGTACACTGCTGTGATTCATTCAGGACAGTTCCACTTTTTCTGAGCGGTGTTTTGGGCGAGCGATATTGTGACCGATATGTGTGCGAGGTGGTGAAAGTGACGCTGGGTGATCTCCTGGGTGTTAGTTTCGGCAAATGTGATCTTTACAGCAAAATAAAGTGGGCGGTCAGTATTATTGAATCTCGGCGTTAATTACGTGCATAAACTAATGCCGGGTGATATTATGGGCGCTGATTTTGCCCATTCTGATGATTCCACCTAAAAAAAGTGGGTGGGCGGTATTATTCTTTCCCGACGTTACACACATGGGGAAAGTAACGCTCGGCAATAAGTGTCCGAAAAATGGGTGTCAGTTTCCATTTTGTGGCTAAATGGCGATATCTGGACGTTATATGTAATTTCAGCAGTAAAATGGACATTAAGTGAGCGTTATGCATGCAAAAAAAGTGGAATATCTAGCCCATGGACGTATTTTACCATATTTACAAATCAAACTTAACCACTGGTTTTCTGTTTCGAAGAGGATACCTTCACTCTGGAACAGAACTTTTCAAACTTGGTGTCGAACTTAGACTTATTCTAGGCTAAACCTGAGGAGAGTTTTTCACCAAGGGCAACCCTTGACCTACATTTGGACTCTCTACAACTTCAGATTGTTTGTCTGCCTGACTCGGACTCAGACTTAAATTCTGACTTTCTCATGGACTTGTTTCTAGTACTTCTGATGTAGGATTTGCTATGTGCAACAAGACTATCTGACTTATCAGAAATAATCAAATCATTCCAACTTACAACTCCTTCCACATCTGTAGGTAGATTATGACCAATGTGAACAAACCCAACGTTTCCATGATCACACATTTTGACCAAATATGTGCGAGGGCTGCATATTTTCACAACTCTTCCTGCTAACCACTTTAACCAGTTATGGTGATGGTTCCTCACTCTCACCTTCTGATTGAATTTCACACTTCTCTCTCTTACTCTATCTCTATCCTGATTCTCCTTCTATCTTAATTGTTTTTCTTCTACTGACTGGGACATGTTTGGCTTTAGCAACGAGAACCTGGTTTGTGGCTGTCGTTTGAGAAACAACTCTGCTGGTATTCTACCAGTAGTTGTATGAGGAATATTATGACAAGTAATTGGAAAATTTGCCAATTTGTGGTCCAACGACAATTGCTGTTTCTTTGGATTTCGATCCAATATTTGCTTGATGAGGACACGTTTTACAATTTGTACTGTGCGCTCTGCTGCACCATTTGAAGCAGGGTGGTATGGTGGAACCTTGGTATGTTTCACACCATTTCTGCTCATGAACTGTGCAAATTCTTCTGAACAAAATTGCAGCCCATTATCATTCATATGAAGAAAACAGTCTTCGCAAATTGGCTAGTGTTTTAATTATTGTTATTTTCCGCATTGGAAACACCTCTACCCACTTCGAATGGTTATAAATCACAATGAACAATTGTTGTCCTTCTAGATCAACCAAATCTACATGTAACCTTTGCCACACCTGGGAGGTTATTTCCATGGCTGTAATGGTACTGATGGTGGTTTCTTGCTTACCGATTGACATGTTGTACATTGACTAACGATGTACTCTATGGGCTAGACTTTCCACTTCACATCACCCATCTATGGCCCATCTATGGCCAAAAACGGACCTCTATCGCCCATTTTGAGCAAAAAGTGGAAACTAGGCCCAAAATATCGCTGGAAAAATAGGCCCCCAAGTTTCCACTTTGATCGCTGAGATGATCGCCAAATGATCACTCACACAAGGCCCATCCCAAGTTTCAGCACTTAGCTGGGCCGATGCAAGGCCCAAAAGAGTGATCAAAAATAGTTGCTTTTTCAGGGCCTTAGAGAGGGAAATGGGCACTGCGGACGCCATTTTTAGCCTCTGAGGAAGGGTGGAGAGTTGTTCTGAGTTATTTAGAGAGTAAAATTGAAGCAAATTGTACTCAGAAATTTGGGACAGGGAATATAAATAGGTATTATCACCTTATTTATGCTAAATAGATCTCATATATTGGAATTCTTTATTAAATAGCTTTTACGTAGTGAAGTTATTTAATGATATTCCGTAGGGAAACAGAACAAACAAACAAATCTGCATGAAGAACTGTACGTTGTAAAACTTATGTAAATAAGAGAGAAGGTACAAAAGTTGTAGAAATTTTTTTTTTTTATTAACAAACAACATTTTTTTTAAGAACTAATGAACAACACCCTCCCTCCAACCCTCCACCCCCAGCACCAACCCACTCTTCCCTCAAAATCCCCAAAACGTTAGAAGAAGAAATTGAACATTTTAAAGAACAAGTGGCCATTTAAGTAATGATAACAAGTGACCATTTTAGTCATGACAACAAGTGACCATTTCAGTAACGATAACAAGCGACCATTTCAGTCATGATAACAAGTGACCATTTCAGTCATGATAACAAGTGACCATTTCAGTCATGAAAACAAGTGACTATTTAAGTCATGCAAGTGACCATTTCAGTAACGATAACAAGTGACTATTTCAGAAAGAATGGAAAGTGAACAGTTAAGTAATGATAACAAGTGAACAAGTGAACATTTAACTATTGAATACAATTGGCCAATTTAGTAACAATAACAAAAACAAGAGTATAATAAATTGATAATAACAAGTGAACATTTTAAAACAAGTGAACTATAGAGAAGCACTCCCCCCTCCCTACCTGCGGCCATGTTTCCCTCTAGATCCTGTCCCACCCCATGTTCGCACCACACCCGCCCGTTTTGGTCTCCGCAGACAGACACCAAGACGTCGTGCAGAGTGGGATGTCAAGACTTCCTGCCATGGTGGAGGTGACGGAGAGGAAGTGGAAGCCTGAGGCTCTACTTCCGAGTCCGGAGGAACTGTGCACTCCGTACTCGCTTGCGTGCTCCTGCTCAATCTCCTCCTCCTCCTCCTGCTGATATACAGCAGCAGGAGTCTGCAGTGGCTCCTCTTCTTCTTCATCTTCCTGCGATCTTGGAGATGGTTCAGTGGTAGTGGACTCCACTGACTCGAAGACCACTTGACCTTTAATTTGATAAACGACGTTTAACAATTCAAATCATTGCATTACAATTTTTCTCAAACTCAAATCATTGCAATGCTTTCCATTACCCCATATGCACAAGGTTTAACATGACCTAACATGACCTCATTCGAAGATCTATAGTACATCACAATTATATATCAGATTATATTATAATTGCATAACATTACATGCGTAACTACGATATTTTCAATATTTACTAATGATTCACCCATTGCACAATGCACATTTCTCATTACTCACATGTCTCAAGGGTGGGTTCAGCCACACCATGGGATGTGACCGAATGGCTTTCTGGCCCCACCAAGGCCACCACGAGCTCCTCGTAAGCACTTAATGTGTGCATCATGGCAGAGCCCCCGCCCGTCCTGTGTTGCTCCCGATTATTGATCAAGATCTTCTTCTGTAAATGATACGATAACATTGCACGGCGTAAGCAAATGGATCAGGCAATTTAAGACATTGAAGACATTTAAGACTGACAGATTTAAATGTTCTATTACAAATTAGCGTTACGTTGCATATTTCACACTACAACATTTAACTTTATGCTGGGTTGCATAAATTTATTCATAATTTAGTTATGCTTAAATGTAACCAAATAACATTGCAGATTCTAGTTACTATTTAGATCATTAAATAATACATAAATATACATTTCAACTTACTTTTGCAGCTGCCAGTAGGCTGTTCCACCGTTTGTGGCACTGGTCCGGTGTGTGCGTTTCATTAGAGGCCGACATGATCACGTTGGCAATGTCGGACTAAATCCTCTGATATGCTCAGGGTGGGCAGGTTTCCCATGCCCACCCGTGTCAGATCCTCCCACCTGGAGTTGACAGCATTCATGAGGGCCTCAATGACCTCTTCGCTGAAGGGCTTTGCCCTACGCCTCTCAACTGATCCCTCCTTGTCGATTAATATCGGATAAATCAGACCACAAAATGCTTTCTCCTCTCTCTCTCTCTGACCCTCACAGAGCTTCTGAGCATGTGTGATGACCCCTGACCTCCCAAAACGCGGGAAGGAGCATCAACCTGAAAAAAAAATCAAGCTACACATGCGCAGTATAGCATTGCAAGGGAAGCTTTTTTTTTCATTCACTTCCGTTTTCTTTGGGCGATCGTGAGATCGCCGAGAAATCACATCGCCCATTTGACATCGCCGGGGTAAGGCCGAGTGGAAAATTGCAAAAAAAAAATGGGCCTTGAGCCGGCGATCAGCACGGGCGATAGGTCTCACATCACTGGAACAAGTTTTTTCGGCCTTAGCGACAAAGTGGAAAGTCTAGCCCTATATGTTTATCTAGACCTGGCCACCAGAAGTAACTGCGTGCAAAACTCGTGGTCAAGCACATTCCCAGGTACTGGTCATGAAGATCTCTTAACAACTTGGACCTGAACTTATTTGGAATAACTAATCTTGCACCCTAAATTATATAATCTTTATCCACTGATAATTCATTTCTACGAACAAAGTATGGATGAATATCTTTCTCTGATACCTGATTTGGCCAGCCATTTGCTATGTAATCATATACCTTTGACATAACTGGGTCATGCTTGGTTGCTATACCAATCTCCAGCTGTGACTGGCAGTTCATCAATGTATGAAAAGTAGAACACTTCTTCCCTATCGGGTGTAACTTATGATGGGGATGGCAACCTGGAGATAGTGTCAGCATTAACATCTGACTTAGGTACAACAACAATGGGTGTAGCACAATTACATAGATCTACCTTAGAGATAATGTTCTCAGTTTCTAGTCTTTTGAATTTTTGCTCAACTTTCTCCTTGTGTGCGTATGGTATGGGGTGTTGCTCGCAGTAAACTGGTCTAGCGTCCTTCTGCACTCTACAGTCGCTTTGAAGCCTTGGATCGGACTGCCTGTTTCACAGAACACCTTCAGATACTGTTTGATGATATCATCCTTCGATGCAAATCTCGTTTCTACATGAAAAATCTCATTCCAATTCGGCTTCAGTGATTCCAACCAATTTCAACCTATTCAGGCAGGCTTGTCTCCTGATGCCACTAAGAGAGGCAAGCTCTGAAACTGATCCTTGTATTTCACCAGTACAGTGTTACATCCTACCACAGGGATTTTCTCTCCTGAGTAGCCTCACTGGTCTATCTTAGACTTCTCGAGTGGAAAATCACTCAACTTGTCGAGATACAGCGATTCAGGTACTACGCTCATGGATGCACCAGTGTCGATTTCCATGGGTATCCTGATTTCTGCAATGTCTACTTGGATGACGATACATCGCGAATCATTGTTGGATACCCTCATGCTCCTGATGAAGTGTATCTCCAAAACATCCTCATCCTGTTGTTTCTCTTCAATGCTATGTAGTCTCTGGCAATTTCTACTTCTAGCATTGAACATCGGTTTATTCTTCAGTCGACATGCCTTCGCAAGATGTCGTGTTTTCTTGCAGAAAAAACACTCTGCCTTCACATATGGACAGCTTTGAGCAATGTGTTGTCCCAGGTACCAATAACATGACTTCAATGCACTGTTACCTTGGCCAGTTGCTGAGGTCTTGGGGCCCATCTGCCTTTACTTTTAACCTGCAGGCGATTCACCTCGGTTTTCTGATGACTAGAAATGGGTAGAAATTCTCAGGAGTATTGGTCGCCATGTCCATCAACAAAGCTGTCTGACAAGCTAAATCAAAAGTCAAGTTAGGGCTTGTCAACAACTTCCTTCTGATTGCTTCATTTTACATCCCACAAACAAAGTGGTCACGCAATGCTCGGTCCTGAAAGTTTCTGAAATGACTGTGAATGGACAGCTTTATTAAAGCTACAATGTACTCACTGATACTCTCGTCATGTAATTGATCCTATGTTCCAAAATGTTAAGTTCCAGCAATTTCCAGAGGCTCAGAACTGTAGTGCTGTTCTCACTTGGTTAGAATCTCCATCAGTGGCATGTTCTTTGGCTTGACGGGAACAAGCAAATTTTTCAGGGTTTCATACACCTCGGGGCCTGCTTCAGCCAGGAAAATAGTTTGTTTTCTTTCTTACACCACCCGGTTACAGGGACTTCGATGATACTACTTGCAGTGAAAAACATTTCTAGCCACTCCACATATGCTCTGAAAGTGTCTTGGTCATGATGGAACTCACTCAAGTGCCCTATTATTCCCATAGGCACGGCCTTCTGGACTCTGGCAATGTAAACAGTGTGCTTGAAATTTACCTTGAATCTTTAGCTATGCAGTAAAACAAAGATCCTCTTAAAGTCTCTCTTTTGGTTAGCTGGAACATCCACCAATAAAAATTTCAGCTAGTGAATCCAGAAATCTGATCCTATGTCGCCAATGTAATATATTCTTTACGACATCACAAACACACACATACACAAGATGGCTCTACAGGAACTTGTCATGTGACCTTGCCACATGATCCTTTTATTATATTTACATGAGTAGTTGCAACACATTGATTGCCCATTAGGTGGAGCAGTAGACCACTGGAAGGAGGAGAGCATGTCGGGGATCTCAGAGATGCCGTAATTGTGACCATCTTCAAGAAAGAGGACAAGTCCAACTGTGGTAACGACAGAGGAGTATCCTTGCTGTCTGCCACAGTGAAAATCAATGCAAAAATCCTCCTCGGTCGTCTCCTCCCAATGGCTGAAGAGCTCCTCCCAGAGTCGCAATATTGATTCCGCTCACTAAGGGGCAAAATGGACATGATCTTCACCATGCGACAAATCCAAGAAAAATATAGGGAGCAGTGTCAACCTCTGTATATGGCTTTCTTTAACCTCACAAATGCCTTCGACTCTGTCAACCATGAGGGATTATAGAGCATTCTTCTGAAACTCGGCTGTCCTCAAAAATTTGTCACCATCCTTCGCCTGCTTCACAATGACATGCAAGCCGTGATTCTTACCAACGGATCACTACAGATCAATACAAGTGCAGACCGGGGTCAAGCAAGGTTGTGTCATCGCTCCAATGCTCTTCTCAATCTTCCTCGCTGCAATGCTTCATCTCACCCTTAACAAGCTCCCTGCTAGAGTGGAGCTAATCTGCAGGACAAGCATGAAATTGTTCAGCCTCCGACGCCTCCAGTCCAGATCCAAGGTTGCTCCAATCTCTGTCAACGAATTACAATATGCAGATGACGCTTGCGTTTGTGCTCACTCAGAGTCTGAACTCCAAACCATCGTTGACATCTTCCTTGAAGCGTACAAGAGTCTGGGCCCCACATTAAACATCAGTAAGAGAAAGATTCTCTACCAACCTGCCCCCGCCACACAGTACTGATCCCCGGTTATCAAGATCCACGATGGGACCTTGGACAATATGGACCGCTACCCATACCTTGGGAGCCTACTATCAGCAAGGGCAGACATCGAAGATGATGGTCCAACACCGCCTTCATTGTGCCAGTGCAGCCTTCGGTCATCTGAGGAAAAGAGTGTTTGAAGACCAGGATCTCAAACCCGGCACTAAGCTCATGGTCTATAGAGCAGTAATGATATCCACCCTGCTTCAAAGACATAGACTATGTCTCGTAGGCACCTCAAAGCACTGGAGAAGTACCAACAATGCTGCCAACACAATGTCCTGCAAATTCATTGGCAGGATAGTTGCACCAATGTCAGCGTTCTCTCTCAGGCCAAAATCCCCAGCATTGAGGCATTGATCACGCTTGGCCAGCTCCGGTGGGCGGGTCACATTATCCGCATGCCCGATACTAGACTCCCGAAACAAGAACTCTACTCCAAGCTACGTCATGACAGGCGAGCCCCAAGAGGGCATAGAAAACGTTTCAAGAATACCCTCAGAGCCTCCTTTAAAAAATGCAACATCCCCACCGACTCTTGGGAATCCCTGGCCCAAGACCACTCAAAGTGGAGGAGAAGCATCCGTGAAGGCGTCGAACACCTCGAGTCTCTTCGCCGGGAGCATGCAGAAGCCAAGCACAAAAAGCGGAATGAACGTACGACAAATCAAGCACCCCACCCACCCATCCCTCCAACCACCGTCTGCCCCACCTGTGACAGAGACTGTAGATCCCGCATTAGTCTCATCAGTCACCATAGAACTGATTTTAGTGTGGAAACAAGTCATCCTCAACTGCCTAAGAAGAAGAGACCACTATGTGGAGCTCTATGTTACAAGTACAATTGCACACTTACCTGCATCCTATTGTGCAAATCCCCTCCCCACTCTCTCACTCTGTCCTGTCAAGCCTACTCCATCATCAACAACTTTTATTTACATAGCGCTTTTAACATAGTAAAACATCCCAAGGTGCTTCACAGCAGTATTATAAGACAAAACAGATAAATTTGACACAGAGCCACATAAGAAATGACGGCAGATGACGCAAAGCTTGGTTAAAGAGGTATGTTTTATGGAGCGACTTAAAGGAGGAAAGTGATGTAGAGAGGCGGGGAGGTTTAGGAGGGGCGGGGGGTGGGGGGAGTTCCAGAGCTTAGAGCCCAGGCAGCTGAATGCACGGCTACTGATGTTTGAGCAGTTATAATCAGGAATGCTTAAGAGGGCAGAACTTGAGGCATGCAGACATCTCGTGGGTTGTGAAGCTGAAAGAGATTGCAAAGATAGGGAGGGGTGAGGCCATGGAGTGATTTGAAACAAGGATGAGAATTTTGAAATCGAGACATTGTGTAACTGGGAGCCAATGTAGCTCAGCGAGCACAGGGGTGATGGGTGATCGGTACTCAGTTCAGGGTCAAATATGATGCCTAGGTTGCGAACAGTCTTGTTTAGCCTCAGATAGATGCTAGGGAGAGGGTTCGAGTCAGTGACTAGGGAACACAGTTTGTGGCAGGAACCGAAGACAATGGGGAGAAAATTGTGGTCGGAGGTTTCCTTCAGACAAATGCCTCTGACTCAAAATTTTTTACAAAGATTCCTGGTGGTCACAGAGGCATCTTCAATTCCGGTCGGAGGCCTTCATTCAGTGCGCAGTGTACGGGGAGAGCTACGTATGGAAATGCTGGAGTGATGTGGGCCTGGACCACCAACCACTATGTAGTATTCTCATTGATAAAAATGGGATCTCCGTTTGTGCGAATTCCATTACTATCAATGAGGAAACCCTCCTAAAACAAGAAACACAGCATAATAAAAAAAACACCTCACATATTTAAAATTAATTGAAATTAAATGTAATTAAATGTTTTAGAAAAAATATATATTTTGGGGAATTTTTTTTAATGTGTTTTAATAGGGTTAAAAATAAACTTACCTAAATGTTTTTAACAAAAAAATGAATGATTAAATTTAATTTTTATATATTTTAAAACTCTTACGCTGGTAAAAGTAAGCTATGTGCCTGCTTTTACCAGGCGTAAAAGTTTGAAGGACATTCGCTGGGCATGAGTTGAGCAAATAGCCCAATCTCTTCTATGTGAATGTCCTTCTCCCTGGGGATGCAGAAGATCTGTCAAGAGAAATCTTGACTGATCGGAAAAGCCGGTTTTTGGCGCATGCACACCTTGCCCCAAAAAACAGCTTTTGCGAGGCCTCGCGTGGTCCGTGCGCACTTCGTACGGACTCAGCGAGGCTGGAATTTTCACCCCAATGGCTTCGATCTTCCCAATATTTAATTGGAGAAACTTTCTGTTCATCCAGTACTGGATGTCGGACAAACAGCCTGACAATTTAGAGACCATGGAGGGATCGAGAGAAGTGGTGGCGAGATAGAACTGGGTGTCATCAGCGTACATGTGGAAACTGGCTTCGTGTTTTCGGATTATATCGCCAAGGAGCAGCATATAGATGAGTAATAGGAGAGGGCCAAGGATATATCCTTGGGGGACACCAGAGGTAATGATGCGGGAGTGGGAAGAGAAGCCATTGCAGGAGATTTTTTGGCTACGATTAGATAGATAAGAATGGAACCAGGTGAGTGCAGTCCCACCCAGCTGGACGATGGAGAGAGGCATGGTTGAGCCAGATCTGATGGTGAATGGCTAAACCAGTTGTCCGCCACATCCGTTCACGTCTGCATCCCTTGGACTTGAGGGAGCGAAGATGAGGGCTGTATCAGGGGGAACGGCCAAGGTGAGAGAGAGTAATGGTTTTAATAGGGACTAGGGCATCATAGGTGGTGGTAAGGATGTGGTTGAGCAGATAACTCATCACATAACTCCTCACACCCACTTACCTTGCAAGCGCAACTATCCATTTCTTTCTATGCATTTCCTCACATACCCACCTATCCATCCACCTCTGCCATTCACCCTCATCCTGGTGCAAATTGATAGCTCTCCATAATAGTCCCCCTCACTAAATGTACTGCATCTATTGGGTGAACACATGTCATTACAGTCACTCATAGGTCTGTTCTTTCCCTACTTGCAGGAGAAGAGAGCGCAGAACATTGTCCTCCATAGAGTGTGCAGTTGACAGCTGCAGAGGTGGAAGAGCTGGAGACTAGCAGCATTTCGGAGTCCCTGGCCATCAAAGATGGAAAGATTTTGACCTCGTACTACTTGGTGACAGAATTAAATATCATCGACCCACATGTCAAAGGTGAGCTCGAGCAGACAATAGTGGCAGAGACAGTTGTCGAGAGTTCACATTGGAGGGCACAGCCCTCTCCAAGCTCTGCTCAGCTGTACATAGATGCTGTACCCCAGGGGCCACCAATGAAAAGGAGAATCATTGAGTGGTAGCAGAATATCTGCGAGATACTGTTAGGCATTCCACTCATTCTGTCCATGATTGCAGAGAGAATGGAGTGGGTTGATGTCGCAGGGCATTGCGAGGATGTTTTAGCCTATGGAGAGATTGGCCATTTCTGTGGAAAATCAATCTCTTGCATTTTGGGTGACTGCTGCTGTTTTGGGGGCGCCATCTTCATCCTTTGCCTCCTCCTCGTCTCCCTCCTGCTCTTCATTGGATTCGTCTGCAGATGATATGTGCTCAGCGCCTTGCTCCTCCTGCATCTCCAATCCTCGCTTCAGCGGATTGTTGTTGCTGCTGATGGTCATTTTTCTCCTTGTCCAAAGTCCAGTCTAAGGCAGCCATGGGGCCACCCTCCTGATGTTGTGAGTGTCAATGCCTCCAAATTTCACAAAGTAGCCTCTCACCACAAGTACTCTCAACAAACCCTTTCCCCGTGCGAGGTAAGAAAGCAGCTGTGAGCACTGAGTATTTATTGATGTCCATATTCACGCCTTTTAATTAGCCCCATGAATTGCCATACAATCGTCTTGCCTTCCTTTCAATGGGGCGACTCTCAGGAAATTCTCGTTCAAATTGCCTCATTGAACTATTGTAACCTGGGGTTGGGGTGTGGGTGGGAGGGTGTGGGTGGTAGGAGGTGGTGGGAGTGAGGGAACGAGGTCACGATTGCGAAGGGTAGGGGTCCCAGTGTGGCGGCAGCCCAGATTATTGTTATGGGCACCGGAGGTCCACTCCTGCTCCTCCGGGGCCCCCCAAAATAATTGAAAACTTACCTTTGGAGGGCCTCTTCTCTTCCATTCCTTGTCTGTGGCAGGCCCCGACCGGCTCCTAACGAAAATGGCAATCAGGGTCGCAGTATGTACAGACAGAAGGTCCAGATCAGGTTTCATTTGATTGATGAGTTTGCACTGAAACTATAATATAAATATATAAATCGGCATTAAGAAAGAAAGACTTGCATTTATATAGTGCTTTTCATGACCACCGGATGTCCTAAAGCGCTTTACAGTCAATGAAGTACTTTTGGAGTGTAGTCACTGTCGTAATGTAGGAAATGCAGCAGCCAATCTGCGCACAAGCAAGCTCCCACAAACAGCAATGTGATAATGACCAGATCATCTGTTTTTGTCATGTTGATTGAGGGATAAATATTGGCCAGGACACCAGAGATAACTCCCCTGCTCTTCTTTGAAATAGTGCCATGGAATATTTTACATCCACCTGAGAGAGCAGATGAGGCCTCAGTTTAACATCTCATTTAAAAGACGGTACCTCCAACAGTGCAGCACTCCCTCAGCACTGCACTGGAGTGTTAACCTAGATTTTTGTGTTCAAGTCCCTGGAGTTAGGCTTAAACCCACAATCTTCAGACTCAGAGGTGAGAGTGCTACCCACTGAGCCACAGCTGACACACCTGTGGGAACCTATATGCATAGGGTTGCCTCCTGAGCTGCATGTGATCCACAGCCACACATTATTACCAATTGTATTTCATACTTAGCGCACAAGCTCAGTAAGTATTCATCTATAAATATCAGTCGGGGGGAAATAAGAACATGCCTGGCTCGCAAAAGACTTATTTTATTACTTAATTGAGGTTTAAGATTTCAATGAAGTTCCTACCCTCAGGCAACCTGCTGAGCGATTGAATACCTGACTGACTCTGAGCACTCCATTCTGTAATGGTCTTAGTGACTGCATCGATCACAGTGGCTTTCACAGTAAACTCAATCTCGCCATTGATTTTAATGGTGGAGCAGAGCTATGATAATTAGCTCTTTAACGTTTTCAACGAGGGTCTCTGTGGAGAAGCATGAAAGTCCCAGCAAATTATGGTGTGGTGTAAGTAATGGCATAAATTACTCACGCCATAATTTCCTGCACCATAATAATGGTGCAGATGGGCCATTGCAGCTCTCGGCAAATTCAGACCCACAACGGCAGCAACCAATTGAATCGCTGAAATAAATTTTGCAAGCTGATGGCCTATGGAGATTGGAAAATACTAGTCAGGAAATAGATCATCCAGCCTGCTCATAATGCAGCAGTTGCCACCACAAGGGAGAAGAAGAAGTGCTCACGTACAATGTATATTCCTGCCTACGCACCATGGAGCCTCTCAGGAATGACTCCAGAGCTCTGAGCAGCAGAGAGAACGTATCATGCAGCGTAAGGGGAATAATCAACTATACAATCCATTACAATAGGTTAATTTACACTATCAATTCCCAGCACTCAAGATATCATCAGTGAGCGTCATTTTTCTTCTAATACAAGTTAATCACATTGTGAAATACACTGATAAATCTCAGTGCATTCGGGTTTTCATTTGTAAATGTCTAATACCAAGTTGGAAAACAAACTTAACACAATACAACTCCTGCAGCACAAATCCATTTCAGTTCAACAACAAGTCCATCGGTGAAGATACTTTTCTCACTTGTTGTGGAGGTAGCTACAGAGACAATACATCTGCCACTGTTAAACAGAATGGGAATGGTGACCACATGTGTCTCTTGTGATGCCCAATAACCGGCGGATGTATCCTTTCATTCGTTAGCCACATTAACAGAAAGCTTTGGGTACAGCTAAGTTTCTGCAGAAGTTAAAATTATTTTTTAAAGAATCAATTGTTATTTGTTGGGTGACCTTTTCACTGCTCGTCAAAGTGAGGAATATTGACAAAACGTCCTTATTTTTCGCACCTCATTGTTAGCCGGTGAAGTCTGATTAAATCACTTGAGTATTGCAGAATCATGGCTAAATGTTTTCATCCCAATCCCCAATCTAATTTCCATTTCCTGAAGTCCTTAGATGATGTAGTTTCCACTTCATTCACTTTTGATCTCTATCCTCCCCCACGTCTGAGTTTCTGCCTTTACTTCTGTCCATCTGGCTCTCTCTTTCTCTCTCTGTCTCACTTGCTGTTGCTTTACTTCTTTTCTTGTGCCCCACTTTTATTTTTACTCCACTTTCCTGATAGTCCCCATCCAAGCTGCATTGGGACTCAGCAGGCATGTTAGAAGGAGTGCATCACAACTCAGACGGGTGGCTTGGAGGCAGTGAGTGGCATAATCCCCAGGGCTGTGGTGGGGTAGTCTGAAAGGCTCTTGATTGCTGGCCTTCCACGGGGAGCACAGTCTGTGATGGTGGGGGAGGCAGGGGTGTTGCCACGCTCAAGGTCAACAGCCCTGTGTGAGCTTCCTGGTTATAAAACTGCAGCTGATGGCAGACTGCATTTCTTTCATCAACGTAACTTAGTCCAACAACAATGGAAATCCGCTGGTTTATTATGAGGTGCTGCTGGATTTACCATCTCACTTTCTGCACAACATCTGACAGACAACTGTCGTGGGAGAACGTGTAAACGAGAGGCAACACTTAATCATGTGGAGGTCTGGTACAAGTACTTCAACAGTCGCCTTCTGCTCCCAGCAGCACTGCTTTCCTCCTACATTTGGGCTGTGCCTCAGGAATCCATGTACCACAGCTCTTCTCGGAGGGAGAGTCCAGTCAGGGAGACAGGAGTCAAACCAGTATGCTCAGGAGAGAGCCGGCAAAGCTGCCTAATATTTTTTTTTAATTGAAATTCCGTCAGTTTAAATTTAGTTGTAATGATTATCAATCATTGCAAAAAATAATATGAACATGTTTTTTTCCTACTGGCAGCATAAGGTCCAAGGAACCAGGCCACTCTGCTCTGCAATGAGAGCTGTGATATATTCTTTAAGATCCACGGCATGGCCCTGGATATCGTGGACCACTTCCCATATCTCGGGAGCCTCCTATCAACAAGAGCAGGCATCGACGACAAGATCTAACACTGCCTCCAGTGTGCCAGTGCAGCCTTCGGCCGCCTGAGGAAAAGAGTGTTTGAAGACCAGGCCCTCAAAACTGTCACAAAGCTCATGGTCTACAGGGCTGTAGTAGTACCTGCCCTCCTGTATGGCTCAGAGACATGGACCATGTATAGTAGACACCTCAAGTTGCTGGAGAAATATCACCAACGATGTCTCCACAAGATCCTACAAATCCCGTGGGAGGACAGGCGCGCTAACATCAGCATCCCCAATCAGTCTAACATCCCCAGCATTGAAGCACTGACCACACTCGATCAGCTCCGCTGGGCAGGCCACATAGTTCGCATGCCAGACACGAGACTCCGAAAGCAAGTGCTCTACTCGGAGCTCCTTCACGGCAAATGAGCCAAAGATGGGCAGCGGAAATGCTACAAGGACACCTTCAAAGCCTCCCTGATAAAGTGCGACATTCCCACTGACACCTGCGAGTCACTGGCCCAAGACCCTAAGTGGAGGAAGTCCATCCGAGAGGGCGCTGAGCACCTCGAGTCTCAACGCTGAGAGCATGCAGAAATCAAGCGCAGGCAGCGGAAAGAGCATGCAGAAAACCAGTCCCACCCACCCCTTCCCTCAACGACTATCTGTCTCACCTGTGACTGAGTCTGTGGCTCTTGTATTCAACTGTTCAGCCACCAAATAACTCACTTCAGGAGTGAAAGCAAGTCTTCCTCGATTCCGAGGGACTGCCTATAATGATGATGACATCACAAACACACATATACACAAGATAGCTCTACAGGAACTTGTCATGTGACCTTGCCACATGATCCTTTTTTTTATTTACAGCAGTAGTTGCATTAATTACCACAGTAGTCCACTAGGTGGAGCTCTATTACAAGAGTGAGTATCACTACCTGTCTGATTCTTTCATTTCCTGCGAGCAGATAAGCTGTTTCTATCATCCTGTAACAGAGCACTCTGCTTAGTTGAGAATTGCTCTTCGAGCCATTTTAATTTGCATGAGGACCAGGTTTGGTCCCTGTGCCAGGGTCTGGACATCCCAGAGATACAGCATGGGTTAGACGCAGACTAATCCTTCCTCTACGTGGTTCCAGCAATATTTGTCAATACCACCGAGAACAGCATGGTGCGTGACCTTTTCAATTCCCAGATCTGCCATTCTTGTGGTCTTTCTGAGTAAGGTGACCTACTTAATGCCAAATTATGGACTTTCAATTTTGTACAACTGTACACACAACTTCAAATTCTTAAATTATGAGGATTGATTGATCTCATTTGAAAAGAGAAGCTTGAAATGGGAGTCTTTTAAAATTATTTGTTCCTGGATGTGGGTGTCGCTGGCAAGGTCAGCATTTATTGGCCATCCCTAATTGCCCTTGAGAAGGTGGTGGTGAGCTGCCTTCTTGAACTGCTGCAATCCTTGTGTTGAAGGTACTCTCACAGTGATGTTAGGGAGGGAGTTCCAGAATTTTGACCCAGTGACAATGAAGGAACGGTGATATATTTCCAAGTCAGATGGTGTGTGACTTGGAGGGGAGCTTGCAGGTGATGGTGTTCCCATGCGCTTGCTGCCCATGTCCTTCTGGTGGTAGAGGTCACGGGTTTGGGAGGTGCTGCCGAAGAAGCTTTGGCGAGTTGCTGTAGTGCATCCTGTAGATGGTACACACTGCAGCCATGGTGCGCCGGTGGTGGAAGGAGTGAATGTTTAAGGTGGTGGATGACGTGTCAATCAAGTGGGCTGCTTTGTCCTGGATGGTGTCGAGCTTCATGAGTGTTGAAGGAGCTGCACTCATCCAGGCAAGTGGAGAGTATTCCATCACACTCCTGACTTGTGCCTTGTAGATGATAGAAAGGCTTTGGGGAGTCCGGAGGTGAGACACTTGCCACAGAATAGAATCATAGAATCATAGAAAATTACGACACAGAAAGAGGCCATTCGGCCCATCATGTCCGTGGTGATCGAAAAAGAGCTACCCAGCCTAATCCCACCTTCCAGCACTAGGTCTGTAGCCCTGTAGGTCACGGCTCTTGAAGTGCACATCCAAGTACTTTTAAATGTGATGAGGGTTTCTGACTCTACCACCCTTTCAGGCATTGAGTTCCAAATGCCCACCACCCGTTGGCTGAACTCCCCTCTAATCCTTCTACCAACTACTTTAAATCTATGTCCTCTGGTTATTGACCCCTCTGCTAAGGGAAACAGGTCCTTCCTATCCACTCTATATAGGCCCCTTATAATTTTATACACCTCAATTAAATCTCCCCTCAGCCTCCTCTGTTCCAAGGAAAACAACTCCAGCCTATCCAATCTTTCCTCATAGCTAAAATTTTCCAGTCCTGGCAACATCCTCGTAAATCTCCTTTGCACCCTCTCTAGTGCAATCACATCCTTCCTGTAATGTGGTGACCAGAACTGCATGCAGTAATCAAGCTGTGAACTAACTAGAGTTGTATACAGTTCCAGCATAACTTCCCTGCCTCTTATATTCTATGGCTCAGCTAATAAAGGAAAGCATTCTGCACGGCTTTTTAACTACCTTATTGACCTGTCCTGCTATCTTTAAGGATCTGTGGACATTTACTCCAAGGACCCTCTGTTCCTCCACACCTCTCAGTATCCTCCCATTTATTGTGTATTCCCTTGCTTTGTTGCTCCTCCCCAAATGCATTACCTCACACTTTTCCAGATTAAATTCCATTTGCCACTTTTCTGCCCAACTAACCAGTTCATCGATATCTTCCTGCAGTCTGGAGCTTTCCTCCTCACTGTCAACCAGAAGGGCCAATTTTTGTATCATCTGCAAATTTCTTCATCATGCCCCCTACATTTAACTCTAAATCTTTAATATATACTACAAAAAGTAAGGGAGCGAGTACTGAGCTCTGTGGAACCCTACAGAAAACAGCCTTCCCGTTGCCAAAACACCTGTCAACCATTGCACTTTGCTTCCTGACACTGAGACAATTTTGGATCCAATTTGCCACTCTCCCTTGGATTCCATGTGCTTTTACTTTTTTGATCAGCCTGCCATGTGGGGCCTTGACAAATGCCTTGCTAAAATCCATGTAGACTACATCAAATGCATTGCCCTCATCGACCCTACTTGTTACTTCCTCAAAAAACTCAATCAAGTTAGTCAGACACGACCTTCCCTTAACAAATCCATGCTGACTGTTCTTGATTAATCTGTGTCTTTCTAAATGAAAGTTTACATTGTTCCTCAGAATTGATTCCAACAATTTGCCCACCACCAAGGTTAAACTAATTGAAATGTAATTACTCGGTTTATCATTTCCTCCCTTTTTAAACAATGGTACAATGGTAGCTGTTCTCCAATTCTCTGTCACCATTTCTGTAGCTGGGGGGATTGGAAAATGATGGTCAGAGCCTCCTCAATTTCCTCCCTTGCTTCATTTAATAGCCTCGGATATATTTCATCCGGTCCTGATGATTTATCTACTTTCAAAGATGCTAAACCCCCTAATATTTCCTCTCTTACAATGTTTATCCTGTTCAATATTTCACTCTCTTGCTCCTTAACTTTAACATCAGCATAGTCCCCCTCTTTTGTGAAGACAGCTGCAAAGTATTCATTACGTACCTTACCCACAGCTTCTGCCTTCACACATAGATCACCATTTTGGTCCCTAATAGGACCTGGTCTTTCCTTAGTTATCCTCTTGCTCTTTATATAATTATAAAACATCTTTGGGTTTTGTTTGCTTCTACTTGCCAGTATTTTTTCATGCCCTCTCTTTGTTTTCCTAATTTCCTTCTTAATTTCACCCCTACACTTGCTATACTACTCTCGACTTTCTGCAGTATTGAGCTCTCACTATCTGATAAAAGCTTTGCTTTTTTGCCTTATCTTACCCGTATGCACCTTGTCATCTATGGGGCTCTAAATTTGGCAGTTCGACCATTTTTCTTTGTGGGAACATGTTTACTCTGAACTCCATGTCATCATCATCATCATCATCATCATAGGCAGTCCCTTGGCATTGAGAAAGATTTGCTTCCACTCTAAAAATGAGTCCTTAGGTGGCTGAACAGTCCAATACGAGAACCACAGTCCCTGTCACAGATGGGACAGATAGTCATTGAGGGAGAGGATGGGTGGGACAGGTTTGCCGCACGCTCTTTCTGTTGCCTGCGCTTGATTTCTGCATATTCTTGGCGATGATACTCGAGGTGCTCAGCGCCCTCTTGAATGCCTCCCACTGCTCTGGCACTGATTTACCTTCAAACAACTGTTTCCAGCCTACTTTTGCTAAATCACTTCTCAACCTAGTAAAATTGGCCTTCCCCCAATTTAGAATCTTTATTCCTGTTTTATCATTGTCCTCGGCCATAATTATGTGAAAACTAGATGAATTATGATTACTACCACACAAATGCTCTTCCACTGATACTCTTTCCACCTACCCAGTTTCATTCCCTAAAACTAAATCCGGAACTGCCCCCTCTTGTTTTGCTTGCTACGTATTGACTAAAGAAGTTCTCCAGAATGCAATTTATGAATTCTGTGCCCTCTATACCATTTACACTGATAGTATCCCAGTTAATTTTAGGTTAATTGAAATCCCTGACTATTACTGCCCTATTGTTTTTGCACTTCTCATAACTTTGCCAATAAATGGAGCACGGACTACTTCATTATCTGAGGAGTTGCGAATGGAACTGAACTGTGTAATCATCAGTGAACATCCCCACTTCTGACCTTATGATAGAGGAAAGGTCATTGATGAAGCAGCTGAAAATGGTTGGGCCTTGGACACTGCCCTGAGGAACTCCTAGAATCATCGTCTATGGTACTCTCCCAGCATTGTGATTGCCCCTTTTTTGTTCTTTAGTTCAACCCATATAAGCCTCATTTGATAATCCTTCTAACATATCATTCTTTCTCACAGCTGTAATTGTTTCTTTAGCCAATATTGCCACCCCATCCTTTTTTTATTCCCCTCTCTATCTCGTCTGAAAACCTTGTAAGCAGGAATGTTGAGCTGCCATTCCTGCCCTTCTTTCAGCCATGTCTCAGTAATAGCTATAATATCATACTCCCACATGTCTCTCTGTGCTCTCAGCTCATCTGCCTTATTTCCTAGACTCCCTGCATTAAAGTATATACCATTTAGCACTGTAAACTCCCCTGTTGTCTATTTTCTAGTCTTTGTTTCCTCTGCCTTCCAAACTCGCTTACAAATTTTCTGCCTTCCATTTCCAGCTTTGCTTCTCTCCTTTCTAAATCCCAACCTCTAACCCGCTCTTGTTGCCACAGTATTTATGTGGCTGGCCCAGTTAAGTTTCTGGTCAATGGTGACCCCCAGGATGTTGATAGTGGGGAATTTAACTATGGTAATGCCATTGAATATCAAGGGGCAGTGGTTAGACTCTCGCTTGTTGGAGATAGTCATTGCCTGGCACTTGTGCAGCATGAATGTGACTTGCCACTTATCAGCCCAAGCATGAATGTCACCCAGGTTTTGTTGCATGCAAGCACGGACTACTTCATTATCCGAGGAGTTGCCAATGGAAATGAACACTGTGCAGTCATCAGTGAATATCCCCACTTCTGACCTTATGATAGAGAGGTCATTGATGAAGCAGCTGAAGATGGTTGAGCCTAGGACACTGCCTTGAGGAACTCATAGAATCATAGAAGTTTGCAGCACGAAAGGAGGCCATTTTGGCCCATCATGTCCATGCCGGCCAACAAGAGGCTATTCAGCCTAATCCCACTTTCCAGCTCTAGGTCCGTAATCGTGCAGGTTACGACACTTCAGGTGCACATCTAAGTACTTTTTAAATGTGGTGAGGGTTTCTGCTTCAAACACTCTTTTCAGGCAGTAAGTTCCAGTAATGCGGTGACCAGAACTGTACCCAGTACTCCAGCTGTGGCCTATCCAGTGTTATATACAGTTCAAGCATAACCCCCTCCCCCTGCTCTTGTATTCTATGCCTTGGCTAATAAAGGCAAGCATTCCATATGCTTTCTTAGCCTGCTACTTTCAGGGATTTGTGGACATGCACTCCAGGGGCCCTTTGTTCCTCTACACTTCTCAGTATCCTACCATTTAATGTGTATTCCCTTTCCTTGTTAACCCTCCCCAAATGCAATATCTCACACTACTTTGGATTAAATTCCATTTTCCACTGTTCTGCCCACCTGACCAGCTGATTAATATCTTCCTGCAGTCTGCAGCTTTCTTCTTCATTATCAACCACGCAGCCGATTTTAGTATCATCTGCAAACTTCTTAATCATACCCACTATATTCAAGTCTAGATCATTGATGTATATCACAAAAAGCATGGGATCTAGTACTGAGCCCTGTGGAACCCCATTGGAAACATCTTTCCAGTCACAAAAACACCCATCAACCATTACCCTCTGCTTCCTGCCTCTTTGCCAGTTTTAGATCCAACTTGCTACTTTGTCCTGGATTCCATGGGCTTTTACCTTTGTGATCAGTCTACCATGTGAGACCTTACCAAAAGCTTTGCTAAAATCCATATACTCTACATCATATGCTTTCCCTTCATCGACCCTCCTGGTTACCTCCTCAAAAAATTCAATCAAGTTGGTCAGACATGACCTTCCCTTTACAAATCCATGCTGACTTTCTTTGATTAATCCGTGTCTTTCTAAGTGAAGATTTATCCTGTCTTTCAGGAGTTTTTCCAATAATTTTCCCACTACTGCGAATAGCCTGACTGGCCTGTAATTATTCGGTCTATCCCTTTCTTCCTTCTTAAACAAAAGTACCACATTAGCAATCCTCCAGTCCCTCTGGCACCACACCTGAAGCCAGAGAGGATTGGAAAATGATGGTCAAAGCCTCTGCTATTTCCTCTTTTGCTTCACTTAACAGCCTGGGGTATATTTCATCTGGGCCTGGGGATTTATACACTTTCAAAGCAGCTAAACCCCTTAATACCTCCTCTTTCACTATGTTTATTTCATCTAATATTTCGCACTTCTTCTCCTTGATAGTTGTGTCTGCATCGCCCTCTCTTTTGTGAAAATAGAAGCAAAGTATTCATTAAGAACCATACCCACATCTTCTGCCTCCACACACAGATTACCCTCATGGTCTCTCATAGGCCCTACCCTTTATTTAGTTACCCTCTTGCTCTTAATATATTTATAAAACATCTTTGGGTTTTCCTTGATTTTACTTGCCAAGAATCTTTCATGCTCTCTCTTTGCTTTCCTAATATCCTTTTGAATTTCACCCCTCAACTTTCTATACTCCTCTCGGGTTTCTGAAGTATTTAGCCCTCAGTGTCTGTCATAAGCCTCCCTTTTTTTCTTTATCCTACCCTGTATGTCTCTCGATATCCAGGGTGCTCTAGATTTGTTAGTCCCTCCCTTTTTCCTTAAGGGCACATATTTGGTCTGAACCCTACTGACCTCCTCCTTGAATGCCTCCCACTGCTCTGACACTGATTTACCTCCAAGTAGCTGTTTCCAGTCCACTTTGGCCAAATCACTTCTCAGCTTAGCAAAGTTGGCTTTTTCCCAATTTAGTACTTTTAGTCCTGGTCTATCTTTGTCCTTTTCCATAACTACCTTAAATCTGACTGAATTATGGTCACTAGCACCTAAATGTTCTCACTGATACCCCTTCCACCTGCCCAGCTTCATTCCCTAAAACTAAATCCGGAACCGCTTCCTCCAGTGTTGGGCTTGCTACATACTGGCTAAAAAAGTTCTCTTGAATGCATTTTAGGAATTCTGCATCCTCTATACCCTTCACACTGATTGTGTCCCAGTTAATATTAGGATATTCCTGCAGTGATGTCCTGGGGCTGAGATGATTGATCTCCAACAATCACAACCGTCATCCGGGCTGTCTTTAAAATGCTGAAAGGCTTACATATAACTGTTACAATTCATGCACATGTGCACATGCTAGTTGTCGCTGTCATAATGACATTGACAGCTTACTGAGACTTATGTCACTCAACTTGCAAGTCACAGTTGCAGTGACACTAAAAATCCCAATCGGAGAAATGTGGAGAAATAAAAATAACAGAAACAGAGGGTTGGATATTAACTCGCTGTGGATTTCCAGCTGGATGTCACGCTGACGAGTTAATTTTGCCCCCTGCCCGTGTTCCATTAACCACCGGGCCTCATTAACATGCTGTGGGCTGACATCCCGCCGGGAAACAGCTGCCGTCCTCCAGAAAACCAAGCGGCAATTGGCCACCTGCCAGCATGAAGGTTGGTGTGGGGAAGGTAGGTATGAGGAAAGGGGTTCTGGAAGGGTAACATGGGAAGGAAGGTGGGGGTGTTCAGGGCCTGGGGAGGTTGTGACTTTCCTTGTAGGGTCCAGAGGCCCACGCCTGATTCGCCGGGCCCCACAGATGAAAGGAAAGAAACTCACCTGTTTGGCAGTCTTCATCTTCCCAGCAGGTCCTGACTCGCTTCAGCCTGGCATTTCATCAGCTGCCTCCCATGCAGTGCCCAAGGCAGGAATTCTATACACTGGGACTAAAGTCAAACATCATGGAGGTGATTTTTGAATACAGCATTAATCGGGTGGGTGGTGGAAAGGACATGTTTTGCGCTTGCCTGAAGCAATCAACATGGGATCTGTGCCATTTTCATGGTCGGGCCTGGATTGAATTAAATCGGCAAGCTGGCAGCACAAAACGTATCCGTATAGACAGCTCTGGAGGATGGGAAATCTGGGGAGGTGGTGGTTACAGCACCTTGAAGGGAATGCGCCTGTTTTTGATGCTGGATAGAGGACAGCAATATTGCACAACAGCAGGCAGGATGATGTCGACCAGGGCCCGCAGATTCTCGGCTGCAGTGGTGGAGATACTCGGTGACCAAGGGAGTTGCAGGAAGAAGGTCTCTTTCTCTCTGACGGTCAACGGATGCCAATGCAAGTTAGTCAGCAGGCATGGAGAGAGGTGGCAGAAAATGGCTCTGCCTCCAGCATTGCCCCCAGGACCTAACTGCAATGCAGAAACAAAAAAGTAATACTCTGACCTGTATTGCCATGTTAAGACACCCTTCACATATCTCATAGGTTGCTGACTCTCCACGATTGTCTTAGAGCCTCCAGGAATTAAAGAATAATCTCCTGGACAGTACTGCAAGAGATGGGAAAGGCGCCAGTTTGATTGCGCGGGGCAGTTGGAGGCAGGATGTGAAGAAACCTTCAGGATTACGTCCAACCAGAGTTGCCAAGCAATACTCATACACTCTGCAAAGCCCTACTTTAGCCCCAATACTATCAATCATTCCCTTCCTCAATTCTGCTGCCTCGCTTCAAATCAGTGAGTGCGTAGAACTGCCAGCCAGGGAGCTTCGGCAAGATGTCAATGTGCATGGAGAAGTCCACTAACAACTTGTGTGGAGTTCGGGCGCATGGCAGCGGCAGTCAGCAGTCAGTCCTGGAGCACGTGGTCACCTCAATGGACACTGCAGCTGGGCCCTGCCTGGGTCTGGGGTAGCAGTAATGGCATCTCTCAGGAATGCTCATTCTGCGGCCGTGCAGGCTCTGGGTTCAACCATCTCCGCCCCCGGTTGGACAGACTGGAAGTATTAGTATTAGTATTAGACAGTCCTTCGTGTCGAGTGGAGTGGCCCAGATCAGCGCGGCACCCCGACCTGTGAGAGATCCCAGGCTGGAAGGCAGAATTGCTGAGGGTTTCAATCGGATCGTGGATGCCCTACGTTGGCCGGCCTGCTGCAGGTCAGTGGGAGTGCTGAGCCACAGCCCCGACAGCAGGGGCAGTCACACGGTGAGAATGGAACATGTTGCCATCTCTCAGGACGTCAGCATGTTTGAAGCCTCATGACCCGTTATTTATTTGGCGCGGTCCCTTTAAATTTTCCCGCAAGCGCAGTTTCTCTCTGTAGAAGCCAGTAAGCGGCTGGCGCGCGGCCTCCCAACTGTTGCGTGGCTTTGCAGCTTCGTGGGAACGTTGCTCATGACCCCTCTGAACCTATGCCCAGTCCTGGTGCCTGAAAGCCAGCTGGTCTAGGCTGCCCCAGTTGCTGCCATCTGTAGCCGGCCCTCTCCAGCCCAAACTCCTAGAGCTCATTGACCACAAGCATCTCAAGTGCCCTTGACTGAGCCACAGCAGCCTTCCACCTGGGGAGCACCTGATAGAAACACTCGAGTAAATGAGGTAGTCACTGGGGGCCCAGTCGGGTGCTAATTATTGTTTGGGCATTTCTGTAAGCCAATCAAATGATGATCTTTTTTGAAATTACCTAACTCCCACTACTTAATAGCAGCAAAATGTCTCCTAAAACTACAGTTTTACCCGAGAGTAGCTTGGCATTCCTTTAACTATCGCTTGAAATGGCCGCCTCCTAACCTGTACCGCCCATGGCTTGTGGGCAGGAGCAGGAACTGGCAGGAGCTGCACGGGCAGAAACAATAATGGTGTTGGGGGCAGAGGCGGGGGTGGTGGAGGAATCACAACTACCTCATCTAATACCGATTTATATTTATTAATGAGGCCCTTGCCTGTTTCTGACAGGAGGCCTGCTTGCCTAGATCAAAGTTCGCCCCAAAATTGGGATAGGCGGACAATAAACGGAAGTTGGCACTTCACGGTTTCAGTTCCATTACTGCCCCAATTTTAGGTGCCTGTTTCTGAAACGGAAATCAATTTTAAAAGTTAGTGCTCTTTCAGATAAGGCACATATGTTATTTACTGGGTTCAAAAAAATTTATTCCGATCGCAGCAGCGTTGCACGGCCCATTGTGCAATGCTGCACACGTACTGCATGTGTCAACTGCATTCTAACTTTTAAATGCTTTTCCAACATTGTGCCGGAACACATCTCGTACTTCATCGGTTCATACTGACTGAACTGGATCCGGTCCTCGTCTTAATTCCTTTCTTTCTAAACTGCATAATAATTTTGGTAAATCAACCAATAAATTTTTTGCTACGAGCATATGGCATTCACTACGACTGCACCAAACATTCTTCATCCTGCCAGTGCATGACATTCTCTGCCCTATGCGATCAAGCATTCTTCATTCTGACAGTTTATAGCACTCACAGCTCAGTGGCTTCCTGCCAAACATGGTGCCTTCTCCCCACTGTTTAAAATAAATGTGGCCTTGACACATTGTCCACATCCCAAGTTCAAACTTAAAAACAAGACTCTTATCTGGTAAGTTACATCGTTGTAACCCCAAACTCTTTTACTGGTGCTTATTATGTCTATTTATTCTCTCCACTTGTATCTTGTCTGTGATACTTTATTGTCTTCTGTTGTGATAGATTGTTAGCACTTACCGACAGGACCTCTTTCAAATGCTGCTCTTAGCTATATTGAGCTAACCAGGTAGAAATCTTTTAACTAACAAGTAGAAATGGAGAACATTAGTGGCGTGGTATCACAATATGCAGTAGCAGCATGTTGAGCTATGAATTGGATTCATGTTAGCTCTTGTGATTCTCCAAATGATGAATTTCCAATCTCACTCACAAGATATGCTGATGACACCCAGTTCTATCTCTCCACCACCTCTTTTGGCCCCTCCACTATCTCTAGACTGTCAGATTGCTTGTCTGATATCCAGATCTAGAAATTGGCCTCCTTAGCGCCTCCTGTATCGCCTCTGGGGGGCGATAACGGGGCGCTAATCACTTACCGACCGGGCGCAGCGAGATGAACGACTCCCGCTAAATTCGACAGGAGATTTCTGGCGGCGATAGGACGTTGCACCCTGATCTCGTTCGCCCGGAGATTGTGACATCATCGCTGTGCGCATCGCCCCAGTAGCGCCCCGGACCCGAACTTTGGTTCTGCCCCCTGCAGCATCGCTGGGCGAAAACAATGGCAGCTGCAGGAGGCGTTCATCGGGATCCTGGCACTTTGAGGGTGAAACTTAAAGGCGAGTTGACAGAGGCAAGTGAAAACATTTTTACACTGGTGTCCGTCAATTTTCTTCAATCCTCTTCGTCTGTGATCGATCAGCCCGGCACTCTGCTGAAGTGCATGGGGCTGATCGGGCCAGATCGTGGCTGCCGTCGGGGTCCAGGTAAGTGTTTCCATTGCAGAGCCTGCAGTGATGGCTCTTCCCTTTAAGGGAAGGAAGGAGCCTCCGAACGCGGCAGTGCTGCACGACCCAGTGTGCAATGCTGCACACCTACCGCCCCGCCTGCGTCCTCTTGCGCTCCAGGAAGGAAGTGGAGCACCCGATTTAGCATTCCACTTCCTTCCTGGAAGGCAAAACCCAAATCTTTTAACAGTTGAAAATCACTACCGCCAAACGGGACGCTCCCGAATTTCTCCCACCCAGTCTTGGATGAACCGCAATTTGCCTCCAGCTAAACATTGAGAACACCGAAGCCATCATCTTCAGCCCTGCCACAGACTCTGGGCCCTCTCCATTATCAACATTCCCCTCCCTGGTTATACTCCCAGGCTGATCCAGACTCTGTGCAACCTCGCCGTCCTATTAGACCCTGAGTTGAGCTTCCAATCCCGTATCCTATCCATCACAAAGCGCCCGGCCCCCCACTTCCACCTCCGGAACATCCCTCGCCTCAGCCCATCTGCCGCTGAAACCCTCATCCCTGCTTTTGTCCGCTCCACACTTGATTATTCCAATGCTCCCTCGGAAGATCTCCCATCCGCCACTCTCCATTAACTTTAGCTCATCCAAAATTCTGCTCCCCGTATACTGTATAAATCCAAGTTCTCGCTGGCTTTGTTTCAGGCCAGTGAGACTTTTTTTGCTCTCCTGCAAGAAAGGAGGAACATTCGGAGAGCAAGGTAACCCCTTTGATGGTCTCAGTGCCTGCTTATAAAGTAGCATCGGGCAGAGGGCAGGAAACGGCTCACTTTCTCTCACATGAAACACAGTGAATGGTAGTGATGGATAAAGAGCAGAAGAAAAATATATTTTAAAACAGCAACAACAACTTGCATTTTTACTACAGTAAAACGTCCCAAAGCGCTTCACGGGAGCATTATCAAACACCGAGAAACATAAGGAGATCTTTGGACAGGGACAGGTGGACAGGTTTGAAGAAGTGTCTTAAAGGAGGAGAGAAAGGTGAAGAGTTGGAGGACTTTAGGGAGGAAGTTCCAGAGTTTAGGCACTGCCGTCAATGGTAGAGCATATAATCAGAAATGCTCAAGAGGCCAAAATTGAAGGAGCAAATGTTAGAATTGTTTTATCTTATATCAGAGTGACAGATATCACATCAAAATTAATGTTGAATTACAGTAGGAGTGATAAGTAAATTACTCTGGGCTACAAATTAGATCTGAGAGTATGAAGCTGGAGTGATTTATGGATGTTATCTGAAACCTCTGAGAACATTATATAGCCTTATATATAATTTCTGTCAACTGATTAAAAAAGGTAAAAACAATATTAGTGGTAGTTAGAAGAACTGCTGTAAAAATGTGGCTGTAATCATATTCTGTTGAAATATACACAAAAATAATTTTTTTGCTCCTGAAAATATCAGAAATCAGTAATGAAGGATCAAGTTGTTGCAATTGCTTGGTTCTCCCAGCAGGTGGCACCATATTACCAGCTTAGTTTGAAACATCCATTAACGGCAAATTACTGCTGTTTTAGGGAAAGAAATCAAAGAGCCAATTCAGCAGGCATTTTTGCTGGGATAACTAGTATACACCTGGTACAGAGGGAGCACTAAACTGCGAGAGCAAGCCCTGCGGGCTGATAACTCAGCACAGCTCTATGTTTAGAAAGGTAAAGTGCTTGTGTCCATTCCATGTGTGGCCCCGGATTTGATGGAAAAATCATATAACTTGAACACCTAACACAATTCTGTGGTATTTTTTCTCCTTGCATTCCCATTTAGAGCAAGGGAAGCTTCATGGGTGATGGCGCTCTTGAAACTGTCTTATAATGTTTATGGAACCTTTTCATTACAGGGCAGTTTTATTCAATATTTGTTCCTTAATAATGACAGTTTGATTAATTTTGCTTTTGAGGGAGGCTAATCACTTTTTACTCTTTAAGATAGATTTGTTTTTAGAGCACGTCAAATATAGTACTTCATAATCATGGTGGTAGATAGGAAGATCAGCAGACCCCAGACTACCTCCGCAGACCTTGGCATATCTACCAGGCAATAACCCAAGACAGCTGCTGCAGCTGGCTCCAGGATCTTTGCCACCTGCAGTCAACTTGCAATATGGGGATGGTACTGTCATTAGTCAGCAAGGACCCTCTACCATTATGCCTGTGATTCACTCCCAGCTAGCACTGCATTATCAGGTAATATGCTGTTCAGATATGGATCAAACAGGTGACTGACTGATCCATTGATCAGCATGACCAGAACTTTCCCACTGATCCGTATATCAACAGTTCACAATGTTATCATATCGCTACATTTCTCAAAGTACAAGACCTCACTGATGGCTGCTCTATGCCCAACCTCCACCCTGTCCTGGATGTCAGTAAATAGCCAGGTTTGTGTTTCAATACTCCGAGGTGTGCAGCCCATGGCAGTGGTGAGCGTGACGAGGCTTTCAGTTACATGTTGTGTCTTGATTACCTGCTTTGCTGAGCTGTGGCCATGCATGAGATACAATACAATAGCTGTAAGGGGAGGGGTTGGTATGGATAAGAACTAAGCTGGTCTTATTTAAGGAGGGATACACTTGCATTTCAGACAGTTCAGAGAAGGTTCACAAGGTTGAATCCCAAGATGAAGGGGTTGTCTTATGAAGAAAGGTTGAGCAGGTTGGGCCTCTACTCATTGGAGTTTAGAAGACTGAGAGGTGATCTTATTGAAACATTAGATTCTGAGGGGGCTTGACAGGGTAGATGCAGAGAGGATGTTTCCCCTCATGGGGGAATCTAGAACTAGGGGGCATAGTTTCAGAATAAGGGGTCTCCCAGTTAAAACAGAGATGAGGAGGAATTTTTTTTATCTCAGAGGGTCGTGAATCTGTGGAATTCTCTACCCAGAGAGCTGTGGAGGCTGGGTCATTGAATACATTTAAGGTGGGGATAGACAGATTTTTTAACGATAAGGGAGTCAAGGGTTATGGGGAGCGGGCAGGGAAGTGGAGCTGAGGCCAGGATCAGATCAGCCGTGATCTTATTAAATGGTGGAGCAGGCTCGAAGAGCCAAATGGCCTATTCCTGCTTCTATTTTTTATGTTCTTATGTAAACGTACAACCAATGACAGGCAACACTTTCAGAATCTTGGCACATTATACTGTTGGGTAATCTCACCATGACAGGTTCCAAAAAGTGCGCCACCCACTTCCACGAATATTGTAGCTGGCACTGAGCCTGACTGCTGCCTCCTGCCAACAACAAAGGGACCAATCGATAAACTAACACAGAGAGAAATGCCTCATTTTTCTCACAGCTTTGACATTAGGCTTCCTGTCCTTTCCTTCTCTGTCATCAATTCTTCTCCCAATCCAAACAGCTGCCAAGATACTTGGGTTTGCCCACAGAGGACTCTGCAGCTTTTGAACCGATATTGCTGAATTGTCTGTGAAATGTTTTGGAGTCTTGAGATTACACTGTGCAAATATTAACGTACGCGTTCAGCAATCATGTGAAATTAAATTTGTCTGCTATTTTAATGAAGGATTAACACCTGTGTTAAATAGCAAGCAAAGCAACTTCATTTGAACACTGAAGCCCTTTGTATACTAAAGTCCGCGCTGCATAATTCCAAACCCTTGATTTTGAACGCTGAGTTGTAATTAGATATATTTTTATAAAGTTCTTTCCGGAATAACAGCCTTACAAGAGAAACATATGAATCTTAAATTAAAATCAAAACCAAAAAGAATTGTACCACTTAAATGTTAATTTTATGGTGCATAATTTTATGTTATGCACTGAGTGAAATATGTTTGCAGCAATGCTAGGAGTTTCGAGTAGAATCACCTTTCGGACAGAATAATATCAAAACAACATTGTGGCTTTGCAGGTTTACACTAAGTACAGTTCTGAAGATTGTTTTAAAAGCTATGCTTGCTGCTGCCAATGATGACAGTGGTATTAAGCCCAGTGGCAGCGGAGTTGGTAATAGTGATTACACCTATAACGTAACAAAAGGCTTGATCAATTATCGTGGGAGTGGGGTGGAATTTGCCCGTCTGTTCTAATTGCTATGGTATGAACAGGGGCAATCTCCTTCATCTGTGTGGCAAAATACTTCACACCATCAAATCAGGGTCGCTCGCTGAAAGAGACACTTCAGATTGCTAGTAATTATATCATAGCTAATGCAAAAAGATAACTGCATCCCTTGAAGATCCCTTGAAAACAGCCATGAGAGATGGTTATTTAACATTATCAAATGGCAAGTTCCTAGTTAAAGTGGAAGTCTCTTGTCTCATTAAGGATGTGTCACACTGCAGACAGATTCCGCAGCCTCATCTATCATAGGTCAGTGATTGCTTAGTTGTTGTTAATACCATTATTGGCTGCTATATAATGAATAGGGCTCAAGAGATACAGGGACCTGTCTGCAAAACTAATAAAAAATGACTGCCCCTTCAACCACTATTAAAAGTGATTATCAATGAGTTAGAGGCCATTAATCATAATCAGTAAAAAAAACAAATTCCACGTCGAGTTGTTTGTTGCCTCTTCTGATATTTTCCGCATCCCTGCTTCTGCTTCCTGACTCCAATTCCCAGTGGTAGCCTTGAAGGATGCAGGAAAGGTGCTTTGATAAGGAGCAGATGCTCTTATATATATGCCTGTCCTGTTATTCCTTTTGTTCTGTTTTTGTTCTATTTTTCTGTGTAACAAGAGGAGCAACGCCAGCTGCATCCCTTATAAAGAGATGACAATCCAGGCCACAAATGCTGGGAGGAGAGCGAGACATGTCCTGTGCATGAGCTGCTGCATTCAGGTAGGAGTGGGGGTGGGGGTAGGCGAGAAGAGCTGGCAAGTGGAGGAAAAGGAATGGCAAAGGGAAGGGGCAGGAATGAAATGGCAATGAGAGGAGAAATTATGTCAAGTGAAGGGGAGAGGGGAAATGGATGGCAAGGGTAAGGCTGGGAGGAATAGGGCCTAATAGTTGGCATCATAGAATCATAGAAATTTACAGCATGGAAGGTGGCCATTTCAGCCCATTGTGTCCGCACCGGCCAACAAAGAGTTATAGAAACATAGAAACATAGAAAATAGGTGCAGGAGTAGGCCATTCGGCCCTTCTAGCCTGCACCGCCATTCAATGAGTTCATGGCTGAACATGCAACTTCAGTACCCCATTCCTGCTTTCTCACCATACCCATTGATTCCCCTAGTAGTAAGGACTTCATCTAACTCCTTTTTGAATATATTTAGTGAATTGACCTCAACAACTTTCTGTGGTAGAGAATTCCACAGGTTCACCACTCTCTGGGTGAAGAAATTCCTCCTCATCTCGGTCCTAAATGGCTTACCCCTTATCCTTAGACTGTGTCCCCTGGTTCTGGACTTCCCCAACATTGGGAACATTCTTCCTGCATCTAACCTGTCTAAACCCGTCAGAATTTTAAACGTTTCTATGAGGTCCCCTCTCATTCTTCTGAACTCCAGTGAATACAAACCCAGTTGATCCAGTCTTTCTTGATAGGTCAGTCCCGCCATCCCGGGAATCAGTCTGGTGAACCTTCGCTGCACTCCCTCAATAGCAAGAATGTCCTTCCTCAAGTTAGGAGACCAAAACTGTACACAATACTCCAGGGGTGGCCTCACCAAGGCCCTGTACAACTGTAGCAACACCTCCCTGCCCCTGTACTCAAATCCCCTCGCTATGAAGGCCAACATGCCATTTGCTTTCTTAACCGCCTGCTGTACCTGCATGCCAACCTTCAATGACTGATGTACCATGACACCCAGGTCTCGTTGCACCTCCCCTTTTCCTAATCTGTCACCATTCAGATAATAGTCTGTCCTAATCCCAGCCTAATCCCACTTTCCAGCTCTTGGTCCATAGCCCTGCAGGTTACAGCACTTCAATTGCATATCCAAGCACTTTTTAAATGTGGTAAGGGTTTCTGCCTCTACCACTCTTTCAGGCAGTGCGTTCCAGACCCCCACCACCTTCTGGTTGAAGAAATTTCCCTTCAAATCCCCTCTAAACCTCCTACCAATTACTTTAAATCGATGCCCCCTGGTTGTTGACCCCTCTGCTAAAGGAAATAGGTTCTTCCTATCCAGTGAGGGGAGAATGGATAGTGAAGAGAGGGAAAGGAGATAATCAATGACAAGGGGAGGAGAGGGGGCCAGAATGAATGGTAGTAAGGAGGGCGGGGGGGTCAATAGATGGTATTGGGAAGTGTTGCAGATGCTCTGGCAGGGAGTTAAGGTTTATGGGGAGCGGGCAAGGAAGTGTAGTTGAGGCCAGGATCAGATCGGCCATGATCTTACTGAATGGCAGATCAGGCTCAAGGGGCCGAATGGTCTACTCCTGTGCCTATTTCTTATGTTCTTATGTAGCGGGGTGAAAGTGGGGGCGGTGCTGATTAGCCGAGGTTGTCAGTCATCGTGTTGATGAATCACAACGTCTCTCCCCTTCGGTTAAAGGTGTGGGCCTCTGTGAAGACTGTAGTCAATTTAGTAGCAAACACTGGCTACCCACCACACCTGGGAGGCACTCTGGAGTTATACAATAAAGGACTAAGGTCACAGCAGTTACTACAACACCAGACCGTGTGGAGTCAGTGTTTTGAGTGCTACATACATCACATTGGCGACAAGGACACAGACGAACTTCACGCATCACGCAACCTTGGCTACTCTGGGCTCGTTAAAGGATTTTACGGTGGGCAATGATTGGGAGGCCTTTAAGGAAAGGCTTGAGTACTACTTCACAGCAAACGACCTGACGGGGCACACGGATGCACTGAGAGAGAAGCGTAAGGCGATATTACTTTCTAGCTGTGGCGATGAGGTTTACTGTCTCGTCAGGGATTTGCTGGCACCCGGGAGCTCACTACCACCACTGCAGACCTGAGGGCCAGGATGTCACCAAATATGCTGCGGACCTCAGGAGACTCGTGGCGCCGTGTGATTTTGGCACACACCTTGAAGACTTGTTGCGAGACGTTTTTGCTATGGGGATTGGCCATGAGGGTCTCCTTCACAAGCTGCTATTCACGGAACCTACGGTCACCCTGAAGCAAGCCATCACCATCAGCAGGGCGTTTATGACCTCGACTTGCAGCACCAAGCAGACGATCCACACAGTCTCGAACCCGGCAGGCACTGTCCACAGGATAGCGCCCACCATGGACAAAACTGCAGAACGTGGCTCTGCCCAGGGCAGAGAGCATGGACCTCGGAGTCCTGGAACTCAGAGTGCGCCGAGGGAGGCTAATCGAGTAGCACCATGCTGGCGCTGCGGAGGAAGCCATGGGGTTCACCGGTGCAGGTTTGCGGAGTATACGTGCAAAACCTGTCACACGAAAGGCCACTTTCAGCGTATGTGCAAAAGACACCTGACTCACCGTGTGGCTGAGGAGATGGCAGAGGGTCCAGAGGGTCCATTTTCCAGCGAGGAGCAGGCAGAAGAAGACGAGGCGTTGTTTGGACTGTATACGTGTACTGATGATTCGGCCCCGGTGATTATGGAGGTCAAGATTAATGGAGCCCCAGTGAGTATGGAAGTAGATACTGGATTCGGTCCGTCGTTGATGAGTCAGGAAACTTTTGAAAAACTGTGGGTCAACCCAGCTGCATGATCCAAGCTGGTTCCGGTCACGGCGAAGCTGCATATCTACATCAAGGAACTGATCCCTGTTCTGGGCAGAACGGATGTGCAGGTATCTCATGGGGGTGAGACGCACGGTTTACCTTTGTGGGTCATTGCAGACGATGGGCCGACGCTTCTCGGCAGAAGATGGATGGGAAAGGTTGGTGGGAGCTGGGAAGACTTCACTCCTCCACAGACCGCTGTCCCCGGGTTCCCAAAGAGCAGCGCGACAGAGCTGGAGAAGAAATAAGCAGTTCATCGGCAGTCCAAATTCCACAGGCCACAGCAACCCTGCAGCTCCAACCCTGGAAGAGCAGTGTTTCACGTACGGGGCGATCGCTGAGGTGCGAGCTGGCGACGTGCTGCGGCCGATGAATGGGAGGCCCATCGATGGCCAACAAGTCCGGTGGGGGGCCCACGCGGAGGAAGAGTCGGGCGGTGGTCACGGCTATGGTGGAGGCCGGGACAGCGGCGGCGGTGGGGGCGGCCATGGCGGCTGCAGGAGCGGCGGCGGCAAGTACTGGATCAGGAGCGGAGGCCACAGGACAGGCGGCAACAGTGGCAGGAGCAGAGGCCACAGGACAGGAGGCACCAGCAGCAGGAGCGGAGACTATGGAGGCGGCAGCGGAGGCTACGGAGGCAGCAGGTACGACTCGGGAGAATGCGATTACCCGAGTGGGTGCAGGAGTCAGAGCAGATGCAGGAGCCAGAGCAGATGCAGGAGCCAGAGCAGAGGATACAGCAGCAATCACAGAGGCCGTCCTCACAGGGCTTATAACGGATCGAATTCAAAGAGCCAGATTCAAGATCGGATTGTTTGGCCATTTTCTTTCCTTCCTTCTTCGTTATTTCTTCTATTCCAGAGAGTAAAACGGCAGGCCAGCGAGCTCAAGATGGCGGCAGCTTCATTCAAGTCATTAATATAAATTGTAAATAATTGAGGCCCCAGCACTGATCCCTATGACACCCCACTAGTTAATGTTTACCAACCTGAAAATGACCCATTGATCTCGACACTCTGTTTTTTGTTAGTTAGCCAAACCTGTGAGCTCTTCTCTTGTGCAGTAACCTTTTATCTGGCACCTTATCGAATGCTTTCTGGAAATGCAAATACACAACATCTACTGGTTCCCCTTTATCCACCCTGCTCGTTACATCCTCAAAGAATTGCAGCAAATTCATCGAACATGATTTATATTTCATAAAACCATGCTGACTCTGCTTCACTGCATTATGATTTTCTAAATGTCCTGCTACTACTTCCTTAATGATGGACTCCAGCATTTTCCCAATGACAGATGTTAGGCTAACAGGTCTATAACTTCCTGCTTTCTTTCTCCCTCCTTTCTTAAATAGGGGCGTTACATTTGTGGTTTTCCAGTCTGCTGGGACCTCTCCAGAATCCAAGGAATTTTGGTAGATTACAAACAATGCATCCACTATTTCTGCAGCCACCTCCTTTAAGACACTAGAATGTGGGCCATCAGGTCCAGGGAACTGCCCACCTTTAATCCCATTAATTTGACATCCACACAGGGAGTAAGAACCTTGTACCTGTTGGACAATTGCAAAGGCTAAGGCTCCTCCATTACTACATCCTGGGTCCTGATACCTGCCTCACTCGTAGTCACATCCTCCTGACCATGGACCAAATTTGAATTATTTACGTAAGGGGAGTGACTCTCTGCTGGAACACAGCGGAGAGGTAACTCCCCTCCTCCCTGATGTATCGCAGTGGCTGAAGCTCGGACTTCAGCTCATCAACACGGAGCCGAAGTTCCTCGGGCAGCCAACACTTACTGCATTGTGGTCGTCGTGGATCACACTGGTGTCCAGCAGCTCCCACATGCTGTAGCAGTAACACATCACCTCCCCTGCCATCCCTAATGTATGTTATTTAATCTCTGGATTATTGCCCAAGCCATGTGCAAATTGGCATAGAAGCAGACAGATCAGGAGAATTAACACGTGGCTAAAGGGCTGGTGTGGAAAAGAGGAGTTCCTTTTCTTGGGACACTGGCACCAGTTCTGGGACAGGAAAATGGCTACAAGAAATGTAATCAGCCTATATATAAACAAAACAGGAAAAGAGAGCATGGGAAAGAATAAAGTAAGGGAGGACATTGAAGGCAAGGAAATAAATAATGTTTTAGTATAGGGGGCCCCATTTTGAGATGCCCGTCAGCGCCTCCAGAGTGTGCTAACGAGGTGCAAAACACTTTCCCCCACCGAGGGGCATGGGGTGGGGGAGGGGGGGGCGCTACCAGCTCCCACAAAATGTGCGGGTGTTAATGGAGGCGGTGCCAGGGTAGGTGTAGTCTACAGATCACCTAATAGTGGAAGGGAGGTGGAGGAAGAAATATGCAGACAAATTTAATGTGTACAGGACTCCTTTCTAACCCATAAAAAAGCCCAACAAGGGAGGATTCACGATTGGATCTAGAAATGGGGAATGAATCAGAGCAGATAAGAGAAATAATAGTAGGGGAAGAGCTAGGCAATACTGACCACAGTATAATACACTTTAAGATGATAATTGAGAAGAATATAAGTATGATGAAAACCAGGGTAATAGATTGGAGAAAAGCTGACTTTGAGGGGCTGAGAATAGAACTTGGGAAAATAAAATGCAACAATATTGGCAAAAAATGATGAAGAACAGCAATGGGAAGCATTTAAAACGATATTTAACAGAATGCAGGAACAATATATTCTGCTAAAAGGAAAGAATAAACTAAACCCTAATGAGACTCCATGGATCAATAAAGCCATAAGGGAACAATTGAGGGTAAGGAAAGAGGCATACATTAAGTACATAGGCCCCTATTTTCCACTTTCCCGATTTTTGGCGCCCGTGTACAATAATATATGATTTTTTTTGCCCAATTGCATCAAAATTTTGGCACCGTGCTATCTGAAGTTAATTCTGGGGGCGGAGCTTCAAGTGTATGCCAAAAACTCTGTGGGCATGCACGAAAAGCTGAGGTTGCCAGGGCAACCAGAGACACACTGACAGCTGAAGCAAGCTGAAGCCTGCTTCCCCCATTGTAACCCTGGCCAGAAAGGACTGCTCCCCCCCGCTGTACCCGCTGCAATCCTGGGCCAAATGGCACCTCTCCCGCGCCCCCACTCCTGCTCCCCCTGCGACGTGAAGTTCCACGGCACAAGCACAACAACTCAAAGCTTGGCTTCAAAAGCAGCCCGGGCTCTTGTGCTTGTGTCCGGCCGAGCTTGCGATCCTGTCCGGCCATCATTCCTTCGACCCGTGCCTGGAGCCCGGTCAGCAATGATTATGTTGGGGTGGATAGTTGTGATTTGGGTGAAAAAGAACCCAGCCGGACAGAGTTATTTCAGTTCCCTCCATAAAAATTATACTTTTGTTTTTTATATTGTCTCACTCCAAAAACTTGAAAATTACTTTCTGAGTTTATTTTCAGAGTACCCTGTCAAAAAAAATCCACGCATTTGTACTTTATTTTGTCTTCTTTTGCCTGGTCCTAATGTCCTTTGGTGCGCCGCGCCTGTTTCCTTAAGTTCACAGAATGTTTTTTTTACGGGGCTTTTGGGCAGTGTGTGCCACGCTGAAAACAATTGTGGACGTCCAAAATCAGTTAACTGCACAAAAACGGGGCCCGGTCCCATTTTCACTTGTGTCTACGGCAAATTTTTAAACTGCCGCACATGGTTGGCGCTGGCATACAAAGCTTGGTGAATGTTGGAAACGGAGAATTTTATGCCACAACACAGCACACACCAAAAAAAGGGCTCAAAATCGTGGTGAAAATAAGGGCCATATACAGCAGGGGAGTGCGTGATAAGGGAGAATACAAAAAGATTAGGAGAGAAGTCAAAGAAACAATTGGGAAGGCAAAGGGGAACTACGAAATTCAATTATCAAGGAACATAAAACAAAATAATAAAATATTTTACAAGCACATCAATACAAAAAGGAAGGTTGGGATGGAAATAGGGCAATTAAAGGATAGACAGGATAATACCACAGGTAACGGTTGAAAGATGGCAGAAACATTAAATAATTATTTTGCTTCAGTATTTACCAGAGAGATAGAACAGGTGAACATAACATTGGATGATAACATTGGATGATGAGATTAGTAATGAGATAAGTACATTTAAAATAAAAAGAGGGGATATGTTAAATAAAATAATCAAACTCAAAGTGGATACAATCCCTGGTCTGGATGGATTGCATCCATGCATTTTAAAATAATCTAGAGAAAAGATAGCAGAGACATTACTACACATATTTAATAATTCGTTAGAAAAAGGTGTAGTGCCAGAAGACTGGCAGATAGCTAATGTAATACCTATATTTAAGAAGAGGGATAGAACTGTCCAGGGAATTATAGACCAGTCAGCTTAAAATTGGTGTTATGAAAATAATAGAATCCCTACTAAAGTAGAAAATAGAAGAACATCTAGAAACCAAAAATATAATAATGAATAGTCAGCATGAATTTCAAAAGGGAAAGTCTTGCTTGACCAACCTCATTGAATTTTTTGAAGAGGTAACAGAGATAAGGCACCCCATAATAGACTGATGAACAAAGTCAGAGAACACGGAGTCAGGGGACAAGTATGGATAGTTGGTTGGCTTCAAGACAGAAAGCAGAGAGTTGAGGTAAAATAAAGCTATTCGCAATGGCAGAAGGTGGGTAGTGGTGTTCCACAAGAATTAGTGCTGGGACCATTGTGTTCACAATTTATACTAACGATTTAGACTTTGGAATCAAATACACAATTTCTAAATTTGCAGATGACATCAAAATGGGGGTGATAGTCAATACTGAGGAGGACTGCAACAAATTACAGGAGAACATTAATAAACTTGCAGAATGGGCATAAGTTTGGCAAATGAAGTTCAACACAGATAAATATGAGGTATTATATTTTGGTAGGAAGAATAGGGAGATCACTTATTCTTGGAGAGTGGGGTAGATGAACAAAGGGATCTTAGAGTACAAATACACAAATCACTAAAAGTTGTGAGACAGGTTAGCAAGGTCATAAAAAAAGCAAACCAAGCACTAGTGTTTATTTCTAGAGGTATAGAACTGAAAAGTAGGGAAATTATGCTAAATCTGTATCGAACCTTGGTTAGATCCCACTTAGAGTACTGCGCACAGTTCTGGTCGCCATATTATAAAAAGGATATAGATGCACTGGAGATGAGGCAGAGAAGATTTACAAGGATGATACCAGAAATACAAGGGTATACATATCAGGAAAGGATGAACAGGCTGTGTCTCTATTCTCTTGAAAAAATAAGGCTGAGGGATGACCTAATAGAGGTTTTTAAAATTATGGTAAGTTTTGAGAGAGTGGATACAGAGAGAATGTTTCCACTTGTGAGGTAGAGCATAACTAGAGGCCATCTATATAAGATAGTCACCAAGAAATCCAATGGGGAATTCAGAAGAAACTTCTTCACCCAAAGAGTGATAAGAATGTGGAATTCACTTCCACAGGGAGTGGTTGAAGCAAATAGTATAGATGCATTTAAGGGGAGGTTAGACAAACATATGAGGGGGGAGGGAATAGAGGGCTTTGCTGATAGATTTAGATGAGGAAAGGTAGGAGGAGGTTCCAGTGGAGCATGGATTGGTTGGGCTGAATGGCCTGTTTCTGTGTCCTATATCCTACATGGTGGCTGGTGTGCAACGGCTACCCCACGTTAAAAGAATCCATGCACAGGCATCTTCCACCCTTCAGTATGTAGTTCTGGACCTAGATTGTCATGTCCCTCATTGAAACACCTGTGAACTCATCTATTTTTGGTGTGGAAGCAGGTCATCCTTGATGTGAGGGACTGCCTAATACTATACTAATACTATATCCTATGGAATCCTATGTAAGATTGGAAAGGTGAATTTCTGATAAGAGCACTTCCAGAATTAAGCATTTTTTTTCTTGGCGAATTGAATGTGATAAGAGGAATCAATGGTAATGAATTTTCCACATTGCCCATCATCCCATATCAACCATATTATTATAAAATGGTGTTACAGAAAACAAACTAGAATCAGATGAACAAGTTTGGCTGTAGAAGGCACAGAGAGAATGAAATTCCCATTTTCCTATTTTCACCAATAAATTTGTATGCTTAAGAAATGTCCACATTTCAGACCCAGAGCCGATTAATCCATTCAGCAGATCATACAAGCAAAATTCTTCCATTAGCTACCCTTAATAGATCAGCCATGATCTTATTAAATGACAGAGCAGGCTCAAGGAGCCAAATGGCCTATTCCTGCTCCTATTTCTTATGTTCTTATGTTCTTATATGCCGTCTTCTCCCCACCGTGTGGTCACCTAAAGAATCCTGAAATAATTATCAGCACTGGAATCATTTCTGTGTCCCTAACCTCATTTGTTTACTGTAGCAGATACTCAGTTCCCAGCTGAACATTTACAGCCTACGACCCATAACATAAACAGGTAAACTTGGTGGGCAAACCAGTGGTAGCGTGCATTGTTATATTAGTATGTTATGACATACAATGATAGGATCTGGGTTTACCCCCACACCAGGAGTTCACAATCTTGGCCAGGTTGCCAAAGAAGTTGTGGAGTAGTGCCAAAGAACTTCCCCACAGGGCGAGAGCACGTCACAATGCACTACTCTTACATTTACCTCCTTATGGACTGTTATAGAATATAATTGGTGGAGGGCTTGCCCACCTCTCAGTTTGTGAATGCTGTATTAACAAAGGGATAAAAATAACAACAGGAAAGAAAAGTTGATTTATTTTTATTCGGCAAACTTCTTACACAGGCCTGTCATAAAGTTAATGGAAATTAGTGGTCCGAGTTTTTAATATAGGAAGATACTTCAATTGGGAAGGAAAATAATACATACTATGCATGTGTATGGTGCCAAATCACGTGCTAGTCAGAGTAGGAATCGCAGGATAGCGCAGATGAATATGTGGATTGAGCAGTGGTGCAGCAGGGAGGGATTCAAATTCCTGGGGCATTGGAAACAGTTCTGGGGGAGGTGGGACCAGTACAAACTGGATGGTCTGCACCTGGGCAGGACCGGAACCAATGTCCGAGGGGGAGTGTTTGCTAGTGCTGTTGGGGAGGAGTTAAACTAATATGGCAGGGGAATGGGAACCAATGCAGGGAGACAGAGGGAAACAAAATGGAGACAGAAGCAAAAGATAGAAAGGAGATGAGTAAAAGTGGAGGGCAGAGAAACCCAAGGCAAAAAACAAAAAGGGTCAATGTACAGCAAAATTCTAAAGGGTCAAAGTGTAATAAAAAGGCAAGCCTGAAAGCTCGGTGCGTCAATGCGAGAAGTATTTGGAACCCAGGAGAGGGCTCTGAGCTAGTTGGAGTGGGTGAGAGCGCAGATGAACAGGACCCCAAGGAAGAATGCAAAAGGCAGGAGGCAACAGAGCAGAGTAGCACTGGGGTAAGTGTAAACCACAAGGTGATAGGAAGGGACAATATGTATGAATATAAAGGGGCTGCAGAAGGGGTCAAAACTAAAAATCATGGTTTAAAAACTAGTATTAAAACACTCTATTTAAACGCACACAGCATTCGAAATAAAGTAAATGAGTTGACAGCACAAATCATTACAATGGTGGCCATTACAGAAACGTGGTTGCAGGGTGGCCAAGACTGGGAATTAAACATACAGGGGTATCTGACAATTCGGAAGGATAGACAAGAAGGGAAAGGAGGTGGGGTAGCTCTGTTAATAAAGGATGATATCAGGGCAGTTGTGAGAGATGATATTGGCTCCAATGAACAAAATGTTGAATCATTGTGGGTGGAGATTAGAGATAGTAAGGGGAAAAAGTCACTGGTGGCCCCAAATAATAACTTCACGGTGGGGCGAACAATAATCAAGGGAATAATAGAGGCATGTTAAAAAGGAACGGCAGTAATCATGGGGGATTTTAACCTACATATCAACTGGTCAAATCAAATCGCACGGGGTAGCTTTGAGGAGGAATTCATAGAATGCATACGGGATTGTTTCTTAGAACGGTATGTTACAGAACCTACAAGGGAGCAAGCTATCTTAGATCTGGTCCTTTGTAATGAGACAGGAATAATAAATGATCTCCGAGTAAAAGATCCTCTCGGAATGAGTGATCACAGTATGGTTGAATTTGTAATACAGATTGAGGGTGAGGAAGTAGTGTCTCAAACGAGCGTACTATGCTTAAACAAAGGGGACTACAGTGGGATGAGGGCAGAGTTAGCTAAAGTAGACTGGGAACACAGACTAAACGGTGGCACAATTGAGGAACAGTGAAGGACTTTTAAGGAGCACTTTCATACTGCTCAACAAAAATATATTCCAGTGAAAAAGAAGGGCGGTAAGAGAAGGGATAACCAGCCATGGATAACCAAGGAAATAAAGGAGAGTATCAAATTAAAAACCAATGCGTATAAGGTGGCCAAGGTTAGTGGGAAACTAGAAGATTGGGAAAATTTGAAACGACAGCAAATAATGACTAAGAAAGCAATAAAGAAAGGAAAGATAGATTACGAAAGTAAGCTTGCGCAAAACATAAAAACAGATAGTAAAAGCTTTTACCGATATATAAAACGGAAGAGAGTGACTAAAGTTAATGTTGGTCCCTTAGAAGATGAGAAGGGGGATTTAATAATGGGAAATGTGGAAATGGCTGAGACCTTAAACAATTATTTTGTTTCGGTCTTCACAGTGGAAGACACAAAAACCATGACAAGAATTGCTGGTCACGGGAATGTGGGAAGGGAGGACCTTGAGACAATCACTATCACTAGAGAGGTAGTGCTGAACAGGCTAATAGGACTCAAGGTAGACAAGTCCCCTGGTCCTGATGAAATGCATCCCAGGGTATTAAAAGAGATGGCGGAAGTTATAGCAGATGCATTCGTTATAATCTACCAAAATTCTCTGGACTCTGGGGAGGTACCAGCGGATTGGAAAGCAGCTAATGTAACGACTCTGTTTAAAAAAGGGGGCAGACAAAAGGCAGGTAACTATAGGCCAGTTAGTTTAACATCTGTAGTGGGGAAAATGCTTGAAGCTATCATTAAGGAAGAAATAGCGAGACATATAGATAGGAATAGTGCAATCACGCAGACGCAACATGGATTCATGAAGGGGAAATCATGTTTAACTAATTTACTGGAATTCTTTGAGGATATAATGAGCAAGGTGGATAGAGGTGTACCGATGGATGTGGTGTATTTAGATTTCCAAAAGGCATTCGATAAGGTGCCACATAAAAGGTTACTGCAGAAAATAAAGGTATGCGGAGGCAGAGGAAATGTATTAGCATGGATAGAGAATTGGCTGGCGAACAGAAAGCAGAGAGTCGGGATAAATGGGTCCTTTTCGGGTTGGAAATCGGTGGTTAGTGGTGTGCCACAGGGATTGGTGCTGGGACCACAATTGTTTACAATATACATAGATGACCTGGAAGAGGGGACAGAGTGTAGTGTAACAAAATTTGCAGATGACACAAAGATTAGTGGGAAAGCGGGTTGTGCGGAGGACACAGAGAGGCTGCAAAAGAGATTTAGATAGGTTAAGCGAATGGGCTAAGGTTTGGCAGATGGAATACAATGTCGGAAAATGTGAGATCATCCACCTTGGAAAGAAAAACAGTAAAAGGGAATATTATTTGAATGGGGAGAAATTACAACATGCTGCAGTGCAGAGGGACCTGTGGGTTCTTGTGCATGAATCCCAAAAAGTTAGTTTGCAGGTGCAGCAGGTAATCAGGAAGGTAAATGGAATGTTGGCCTTCATAAGAACATAAGAACATAAGAATTAGGAACAGGAGTAGGCCATCTAGCCCCTCGAGCCTGCTCCGCCATTCAATAAGATCATGGCTGATCTGGTCGTGGACTCAGTTCCACTTACCCGCCCTCTCCCCGTAACCCTTAATTCCCTTATTGGTTAAAAATCTATCTATCTTTGACTTGAAAACATTCAATGAGCCAGCCTCAACTGCTTCCTTGGGCAGAGAATTCCACAGATTCACAACCCTCTGGGAGAAGAAATTCTTTCTCAACTCGGTTTTAAATTGATTCCTCCGTATTTTGAGTCTGTGCCCCCTAGTTCTAGTCTCCCCTACCAATGGAAACAACCTCTCTGCCTCTATCTTGTCTATTCCTTTCATGATTTTAAATGTTTCGATAAGATCACCCCTCATCCTTCTGAACTCCAAGGAGTAAAGACCGAGTCTACTCAATCTATCATCATAAGGTAACCCCCTCATCTCCGGAATCAGCCTAGTGAATCGTCTCTGTACCCCCTCCAAAGCTAGTATATCCTTCCTTAAGTAAGGTGACCAAAACTGCATGCAGTAATCCAGGTGCGGCCTTACCAATACCTTATACAGTTGCAGCAGGATCTCCCTGCTTTTGTACTCCATCCCTCTCGCAATGAAGGCCAACATTCCATTCGCCTTCCTGATTACCTGCTGCACCTGCAAACTAACCTTTTGGGATTCATGCACAAGGACCCCCAGGTCCCTCTGCACCACAGCATGTTGTAATTTCTCCCCATTCAAATAATATTCCCTTTAACTGTTTTTTTCCCAAGGTGGATGACCTCACACTTTCCGACATTGTATTCCATCTGCCAAACCTTAGCCCATTCGCTTAACCTATCCAAATCTCCTTTCAGCTTCTCTGAGTCCTCTACACAACCCGTTTTTCCACTAATTTTAGTGTCATCTGCAAATTTTGTTGCACTACACTCTGTCCCCTCTTCCAGGTCATCTATGTATATTGTAAACAGTTGTGGTTCCAGCACTGATCCCTGTGGCACACCACTAACTACCGATTTCCAACTGGAAAAGGACCCATTTATCCCGACTCTCTGCTTTCTGTTCGCCAGCCAATTCTCTATCCATGCTAATACATTTCCTCTGACTCCGCGTATCTTTATTTTCTGCAGTAACCTTTTGTGTGGCACTTTATCGAATGCCTTTTGGAAATCTAAATACACCACATTCATCAGTACACCTCTATCCACCATGCTCATTATATCCTCAAAGAATTCCAGTAAGTTAGTTAAACATGATTTCCCTTTCATGAATCCATGCTGCGTCTGCTTGATTGCACTATTCCTATCTAGATGTCTCGCTATTTCTTCCTTAATGATAGTTTCAAGCATTTTCCCCACTACAGATGTTAAACTAACCGGCCTATAGTTACCAGCCTTTTGCCTGCCCCCTTTTTTAAACAGAGGCGTTACATTAGCTGCTTTCCAATCCGCTGGTACCTCCCCAGAGTCCAGAGAATTTTGGTAGATTATAACGAATGCATCTGCTATAACTTCCGTCATTTCCTTTAATACCCTGGGATGCATTTCATCAGGACCAGGGGACTTGTCTAACTTCAGTCCCATTAGCCTGTCCAGCACTACCCCCCTAGTGGTAGTGATTGTCTCCAGGTCCTCCCTTCCCACATTCCTGTGGCCTGCAAATTTTGGCATTGTTTTTGTGTCTTCCACTGTGAAGACCGAAGCAAAATAATTGTTTAAGGTCTCAGCCATTTCCACATTTCCCATTATTAAATCCCCCTTCTCATCTTCTAAGGGACCAACATTTACTTTAGTCACTCTTTTCCGTTTTATATATCTGTAAAAGCTTTTACTATCTGTTTTTATGTTTTGCGCAAGTTTACCTTCGTAATCTATCTTTCCTTTCTTTATTGCTTTTTTATTCATTCTTTGCTGTTGCTTAAAATTTTCCCAATCCTCTACTTTCCCACTAACCTTGGCCATCTTATACGAATTGGTCTTTGATTTGATACTTTCCTTTATTTCCTTGGTTATCCACGGCTGGTTATCCCTTCTCTTTCCGCCCTTCTTTTTCACTGGAATATATTTTTGTTGCGCACTATGAAAGAGCTCCTTAAAAGTCCTCCACTGTTCCTCAATTGTGCCACCATTTAGTCCTTGTTTCCAGTCTACTTTAGCCAACTCTGCCCTCATCCCACTGTAGTCCCCTTTGTTTAAGCATAGTACGCTCATTTCTGACACAACTTCCTCATCCTCAATCTGTATTACAAATTCAACCATATTGTGATCTCTCATTCCGAGAGGATCTTTTACGAGGAGATCGTTTATTTTTCCTGTCTCATTACAAAGGACCAGATCTAAGATGGCTTGCTCCCTTGTAGGTTCTGTTACATACTGTTCTAAGAAACAATCCCATATGCATTCTATGAATTTCTCCAGGCTACCCCGTGCGATTTGATTTGACCAATCGATATGTAGGTTAAAATCCCCCATGACTACTGCCGTTCCTTTTTCACATGCCTCCATTATTCCCTTGATTATTATCCGCCCCACCATGAAGTTATTATTTGGGGGCCTATAAACTACGCCGACCAGTGACTTTTTCCCCTTACTATCTCTAATCTCCACTCACAATGATTCAACATTTTGTTCATTGGAGCCAATATCATCCCTCACAACTGCCCTGATATCATCTTTTATTAACAGAGCTACCCCACCTCCTTTCCCTTCTTGCCTATCTTTCTGAATCGTCAGATACCCCTGTATGTTTAATTCCCAGTCTTGGCCACCTTGCAACCATGTTTCTGTAATGGCCACCAAATCAGACCCATTTGTAATGATTTGTGCCGTCAACTCATTTACTTTATTTCGAATGCTGCGTGCATTTAGGTAGAGTATTTTCATCCTAGTTATAAAACTATGATTTTTAGTTTTGACCCCTCCTGCAGCCCTTTTATATTTAGTGGCCCTTTTTGTTTCTTGCCTTTGGTTTCTCTGCCCTCCACTTTTACTCATCTCTTTTCTGTCTTTTGGTTTTGTCTCCTTTTTGTTTCCCTCTGTCTCCCTGTATTGGTTCCCATCCCCCTGCCATATTAGTTTAACTCCTCACCAACAGCACTAGCAAACACTCCCCCTAGGACATTGATTCCGGTCCTGCCCAAGTGTAGACCGTCCAGTTTGTACTCGTCCCACCTCCCCCAGAACCTGTTCCAATGCCCCACGAATTTGAATCCCTCCCTGCTGCACCACTGCTCAAGCCACGTATTCATCTGTGCTATCCTGCGATTCCTACTCTGACTAGCACGTGGTACTGGTAGCAATCCTGAGATTACTACTTTTGAGGTCCTACTTTTTAATTCATTGCGAGAGGGATGGAGTACAAAAGCAGGGAGGTCCTGCTGTAACTGTACAGGGTATTGCTGAGGCCGCACCTGGAGTACTGCGTGCAGTTTTGGTCACCTTACTTAAGGAAGGATATATTAGCCTTGGAGCGGGTACAGAGACTATTCACTAGGCTGATTCCGGAGATGAGGGGGTTACCTTATGATGATAGATTGAGTAGACTGGGTCTTTACGCGTTGGAGTTCAGAAGGATGAGGGGTGATCTTATAGAAACATTTAAAATAATGAAAGGGATAGACAAGATAGAGGCAGAGAGGTTGTTTCCACTGGTCGGGGAGACTAGAACTAGGGGGCACAGCCTCAAAATACGGGGGAGCCAATTTAAAACCGAGTTGAAAAGGAATTTCTTCTCCCAGAGGGTTGTGAATCTGTGGAATTCTCTGCCCAAGGAAGCAGTTGAGGCGAGCTCATTGAATGTATTCAAATCACAGATAGATAGATTTTTAATCAATAAGGGAATTAAGGGTTATGGGGAGAGGGTGGGTAAGTGGAGCTGAGTCCACGGCCAGATCAGCCATGATCTTTTTGTATGGCGGAGCAGGCTCGAGGGGCTAGATGGCCTACTCCTGTTCCTAATTCTTATGTTCTTATGTTATGTTCTTAAATCAGCAGTTTTGTCTGAGGGAAGAGGAAACATGTAAGGTAATAAGGCCAGGAGAAGAGGAACATTTAAGCAGTAACTTATTGTTCCATTTACTCTAATTAGTATGCTTAGCTCCCACCCACTGATTCTACCTAAAGATCTTCAGCCCTATTTCTTCATCCCCTACCACCCTCATTAACCATGTACTCTAGGGATGCTCTAATGCTGGGTCCAGCTGTTGCATAATAAGGATTACATAAACTCTACTGCAGAAATGTTTTAAACAATTATTAAATCAGAGATAGGAATACTTAATAATAAGGCCACTGCTGAGTGGTAACATGATATAGAATTCCAATAAATTACCAAATAAATCGTTGAAAAAAATGAAAGTAATGGCACAGTTCAAACAAGTTCTAATCTCAGTCTGTAGAATGGGTGTTTAATGTGATGCTAAACTAAAACTGAGTAAGTTAAACATCTTTGGTCTCATGGTCAATTTAATCCTTTCTATTGAAAGTGCATCATTAGGATTGTTATCCAAAAAATTCCCTAAATTATTTCATATTTAAAATGCTTTAACAATGACTTCTCAAAGGATGATCTGATCTGCAAGATTTCAAACAAGTACTGCATAGCTCAGGGGTGGGCAATTATTTGGGCTGAATGCCACGTAACAAGTTTTGGTGAGTTGCTGAGGGCCATACACCAATGTCCCCCCTAAGACACGGGGCTGCACGGTCGCGTAACAATTGCGCAGTCCCACGCAGGCCGCTCCCCAGCTCCTGCCGCTGGAAGAGATACTGTGCATGCACGGCTGCATAATTGCTAGCCACGCAGAAAATTTAAAGAGACCGCACGTGAAAAAAAATTAGAGCGAACATAAACATTGCATAAACATAAATTCAGATAGTAGACAGATGCTATCTTACATAAACAACATGCACTCGATACTGCTTAGAAATGAATCATAGATAATAGTTAAAAATGTTTTTTTTTTTCGTAGCCAATCTTTCCAATTCTTTGTCAGATCACAAACGCCAGAGGTCACCTTGCACACATCAAGGATCACCCTGCGCTAATGCTCTTAGCCAAAAGGCCTAGAGCCCAAGCACGGTTCCTGGAAGTACTGCAATACCAGGTTCATGCCATGGAGGTGGATGGGTCAGCAACCCCACACACCTCCGTGGAGGTGGATGGGTCAAGCCACCCCACCCACCTCCTATTTCCAAAAAGCATAGGAGAACCACCTTCCTGATCCAGGGAGAACCACTTTGGGGTCATGGTTACTCCCCTATCAGGTCAGTTACGCATGATCTTAGCCAAAAGGATAATAGTTAAAAATGTTACGGTATCTTCTGGTCTCAGTAAATTAATGCTGTGAAATAGAACTGTATTTTCTCTAGAGCCTGTGTCAGCATCAGTACCACACCTCAATCATCCTTATGCCCCTCTGCAAAGATTACTGAAGCTGTCCCAATTGGTGCCAGATGAAAACTCCTCTGCTGTCGTACTCTGGATACCGGAAAGAAAAGATGCAGCGCCGGTCACTTTCTTCGGTAAAAGAGCTGTGGAGATGAGCAGACATTACTCCACTCTAAAATAGATAGGGCATATTCGAGTACGCAGTGCATTCTGGGTATGGACATCTGCCATTGGGGCCCAGAATCACAGAATGGATTGTTTTAAGATTGGGCCAGGAAGAATTGTTTTTGTGAATTATTAATTTGAATGATGTATTACTATGGTTTTTCCTTGGCTAAAGTTCGGGCCTGTCTCTATTCGGGCCATGTTCTATTCCTGTCCCATCCAGTTGGCTGAATAGAATGACTCAGTGGGCCGGATATGGCCCGCGGGCCACATTTTACCCACCACTGGCCTAGCTACTAAAATAATGTTGCATTATTTCTTTTCCATAAAATAAAAAATTTCCTCATGACTTTGTTAAAATTCAGACAAGCTTACGTTTTTTTTAATGTAGTTCAAAGTTGGTAAAAATAACCTCTGCACACCATCAGCAGGGTCTGTCACCCATTAGAATGAATCTGTTCATCTGAAATAATCTTGTGCAGTCTTTGTCCAGTACTCACGGATAATCCTTCCAAATGACATTAGTGTTGCATCAGTACTGACAGCTGGAGAATCTGCCTGCTGTAAGTGGTTATGCCATCAGTTCAGGACAGTCTAATAAAATCACACCCAAGGGCACACACAAGCACAAATCACCTTTCATAAATGTCAACCGATAAATGTCTGATGTACAAAGGCAGCATATATAAAAAGAGGAACTTTTAACTATTTAAGAGTCTAATCTTAATTAAATTTTAATAGCACGCTGCGCTTTGTTTTTTGTGTAAACAATTGAACTTCCATTAAACAAAGCAAAAGAGTTGTGAATTAACACTTTGAAATATGACTGGTTTTATTCCAAAAAGCTCTTCAAAGAGATATATCATTACCACAGGCCCTTCAAAATAAAGAGAAACGACTGCAAAACATGAGCAATCCTCACTCTTCCAGCAACTCTTTTGGTCACTGTGTTAGGCTCAACGCATCCATGTTTAATATTGTCAAGGTTAGGGACTTTCCAATACTGCATCACGATTATTGTAACACATCACTTGGTAGATTGCATATAACAGTTATAGTCGACTGTTATAGTTTACACTTAAAACAGAAGGGAAAATTCTCCATCACACAAATTAATGAATAGTTTAATTAGTCAAAATGGAGATTATGCTGTTACACAGAATAACAGTACTTTCGCAGATTGTCCATCTGTCTTCTTAGGGAATGATGCGATAGAAACTATATGGGAAATGTTCAGTAAAACAATGATCTTCCAAAACAAAATCATTATTTCATAGCTTCTTCAGAGCAGCTTTCACTGAATGGGACAGCCGCTGAGGGTTAAAGGGTCACTGGGGTCCTGCTGGCATACTAGGACCCTGCTTTGTCAACATGCATGAGGCTCTTGTCTGATCTAGACAGGCGCCACATCTGCTGTCAAAAACAATGATGTTAAAATCCCTGCTGAAGGGGAACAGAGTGAGTAATTGACCCACTGGGTTTGTGATGGGCAAGGAAAGCTCCCCTCATAGACATGTAGAGACAGTGAATAAATGGCAGAAACACACAATTTAAGCCACCCCACCTGAAGGGAATGGGCTAGGCGTGCAGTTAAAATTGCATCCCATCTGCCACCACTTTAACTGGGCCTCGTTGTTTTTAGGTGACCAAGGTGCCCACCTGACACAAATAGAAGTCTCATTAATACATGCAAATCAGGGTTCTATGATGCGATTTGGATCCCAATGGTATTTTAACCAATGACTAAGCAGCAGAAGAGGAGGCCCTAAAAGTCATCTTTTAAACTTCTCATGGCATTCTTGCTGCATTTACTAAGAAGTCTGCAGTTGGCCCTTTAAACCCCTGGTTAAACTGCTGAATGCCTGGCACCAATGGAACGAGCGTCCGCAGTGTATACTTTGCCCATTGGTACCGCAAATCTCAGAAACCGCAGCAAGTGTAGAACCCAATATTTACATATTATAAACTGGCTCCTGCTAAAATAGGCGTGCGTCTGGGCCATCATGGTGAAAGTTCTCCTCAAAATGGCAGCAGGTGGATTGGAAGCAGGAACGGGCGGTAATTTCTGTGCCACGCTTGGGGCCCTAAAGACCCAAAGAGATGGTACTTTCCGTCAGTAATGCTTTGACTGGTTCGAGGCAAAAAACAACATTAGTTTTTTGGGTGTCATGAGATGGCTGGAAAGAAAATCAACAAGAAGAAGTTCACCCTGAGAGAGAGAGAGAGAGAGAGAGAATCTAGAAATAGACAGAAGGATGAGATCAGATTGGCTATCACAAAGAAAACAAAGTTAAGGCCTTGTTAACAGTCTCCTTTCAAGAAATGTTTACTGTGGGACTTCCTAATAAAAACATTTAAAGTACTCACAAGAATTTCAGAGCTGTCTTCTCTAACAGATAAATTAATAAGTTGCTGACAGACAATGAGTTGAAAGCTCTTAATTGAAAGATTTTTCAGTTAAAAGCTTCTGAATACATCGATCAAGGTTAATAGGATTTTAATTGTGTTATTGGATAGATGAGTTGATGGATGAATCATTCACACAGAATAAACTAGGGATCCACATATAATCTCCTGAGGAACAAGTACATTACGTATAATCTTCTGATAACATTGTATTGAATAATCCTGGATAATCATCTGTCAAAGGCTTTATTTTAATTTATTGTGATGAAGGAGTTGATGATATGTGTACTACAAAGTACCATGGACCCCTCAGCTTTTCCATTACCATTATTGTTATCCACCTCATGCTGCCTACCTGTCATGGAATGATAACAAAATAACAACCTTTTTTCCCGCTCCAGTTTGGAATTAATCAAATGTTTGTCAATGAAGTTAATGCAATGAATTCACAGGTGAACGTTTGTGTTATATTGACCACACCATTAGAATTGCCGGAGTGAACCACTCCATCCAACGGGCCCAAATGGGATGGTAAGAGTGTTAAAATGGCAGTATAATGCTTACTGCTAGGTTTGCCCCTGCGTGGTGCCTGTCACCATATTGACTGTGGTTAGGACCCAGGCAGTCCAGGTGCTTGTCTGTATTAGATGGTACCATTATTTAAATAGGGATCCTATCATGCACTAATGACCCCAGCTGTGATTTTCACAAGAAATAGCAGGACAGCCATGGAGTGCAGACCTCACCCAGAAAACAGGAAGCAGACAGACCAATTGGAGTAGTATTTTAAGAGACATTTGCGTTAATTTTTTTAGATCACTGGATCTAACTGGATCATCCTGACTTGGAAGTATATCACTGTTCCTTCACTGTCGCTGGGTCAAAATCCTGGAATTCCCTCCCTAACAGGAACACCTTCACCACACGGACTGCAGCGGTTCAAGAAGGTGGCTCACCACTATCTTTTCAGGGACAATTAGTGATGGGCAATAAATGCTGGCCTTGCCAGCGACACCCACATCCCAGGAACAAACAAATAAAACAAAAACTGGAAGCAAGCCTAGCTAACTTAACAATGCTGTATTTTGCATGAGACAAGTTTTGTTGGTGTTTTGGAACCATTTGCAGGCTCCTACAACATTTGAGTCATCCTGAGAATGGAAGCAGTTTTTGCAACACCAATCTAGGTACTGGAGGAAGAAGAACAGGAGTAGCAGCTGAGGCAAAAGCAAAGAGACTAAGAAGAAAAAAGATTCCCAAGGAAAGAGTGGGGGGGGGGGGGGAAACAAAGATATTCCAAACGGGGTCTACAGAAACAGGTCACACCGCAGTGGTTTAGGAGGCTCCGGTCACTGCCCTGTGCCACCCGCTAAAGTGAGATCTGGAGCCTTTATTGGAGGTGGCCATGCATTTCCTGTGGCCATCAAGGTAATGACAGCTCTAAACTTTCTCACCTCCAGGTTGATCCAGGCTGCAGCAAGTGACATGTGCACATCAGCCGTGCGCTCCTGCATCAAACAGGTAACAGACGCCATCTTCCAAAGGGCCAGTACCTACATCAAGTTCCCCATGGACAGCAGGAGCCAACATGAGTGGGTTGTTAGCATTAAAGCCAGAGCAGGGTTCCCCCAAGTGCACAGAGTTATCACCATCAGGGCACCTCCCCATGAGCAGGCAGCATTCATGGACAGGAAAGGGTTTCATCTCTAAATGTCCAGGTTGTCACTGATGATGCCAAGAGAATAATACAGGCACCTGCAAGCTTTCTGGGAAAGTTGCCGTACTGTGGCAGAGCATAGTGCCACCACCTTTCCAACAGGGCCAGCCAGTGCATGGTTGACTGCTTGGTGACAAGGGCTACCCATTAACTACCTTGCTGATGGTGCCACTGCACAACCCATGCTCTCCCGCTCAACATCGATATAACAACAGCCATGGAAGTACCTGTGTCACTGGGACTCGGAAACAGTGCTTCAGTTCTTTGGACCAGTCAGGTGGCACTGCAATACAGCCCATACAGAGTGTCGCGTATGGCAGTGGCATGTTGCGTTCTCCACAATTTCACTAATCAGTGTAGACAGACCCCGGAGATGGAAGAGCAGGAAGTCTTGCATCTTCTCTTAAAGGTTGGGGGCGCTGAAGTCTTCAGCTTCAGCAGTGCTTAGACCTGAGCTTACCGATTGGCCAGCTGCATCCTCCACTATGCTTTCCACCATTTCCAGCTACTGCGCACTTGTGATGTGAACGCCACCTTGTGTAGACCCCTCTGACTGATTAGTTGTTCCCAGGGGGTTGCCAATCTTTGGGCTGGTGCCTGTCAAAGAGGGAGCGAGTAGTGGTGCAGGCAGGCAAGGCTCATCTTCTTCTTCAGGAAGGAGCAATTCTGCGCGGTGCCTGCAAATGGAAGAAAGGGACACTGAACAGCAAGTATTGGGCAAGTGAGGAAAGCTAAGAAGTGTGGAGTGGCGAGACATCACCAAATTTGGCCAGCTCACTGCCAAGCTACACATCGAGGACAGATAGAAGATAAGGGCAGAGGCCTGTTGCTGCTGTCCTCCTGACTCTCCACCCGTGACGTTGTGAGGGAGGCCTGTGCCCACAATCTCCATGGCTCGCTGCTCCATGGAATTGAGGACCTGAACGGAAGCTGCGCCTCTTCCTGCCCGCAGATTATTATGTGCTAACTTGTACTGCAGCAGGAGGGGGCTGATTACTCTGTGGCTCCATCAACGGCTTGTGAATTTGTATGACGCATTCTGATGTATGCTTGATGAGTGGGACACGCAGCACTCAGTGCGTGGGCTGGGGAGGTGTTATAGAGCAGGAAACCAAGTGACAGCGATATGCTGCATGTGCCTGCTGTGAGGGCAACAGCAGCTTTTGATAGTGTAGCTGAAACTACTAATTAGAGTATAAGCAAGTGCAGAGGGGGATGGGAGCACTTGGTGTTATCTGGGGGAGGAGGGGGAGGGAGAGAATTGCTACGACATGATGTAGTGCAGAGAAGGAGACAGCACAAGAAGTAATTCTTATTTTGGCCAGGCATATCAGGTCATTAAATGTTTTACTGTATAGCAACCATGTCAGCCATGGCTCAGTATGAGTGCTCTCAGCTCTGAATCACAACATCGTGCGTGAGTTCAAGTCCCAGCCCAGGGACCCGAGCACAAAATCTGGGCTAACACTCCAGTGTAGCCTGTCCCATCGACGTGCTCATCTGAGACCTCCTCAGCAGAACTCATGTGTGGCCCTCTGGCAAACTGGCACCTGCACTACCTTTGGCCCCTGCCCTGGCTGCAGGCCACTCATGTCCGGTGTCTCACCACGTGCAGATCCCACCTCTAAGCTGCCCTCTAAATTACAGGCAGTGTCAGTATCTGAGCTGGTGGCTGTTTCTTCTCCATCACTGTCTTCCTGCTCTTCCACCTCTGCCTGGCCGGGTTGCAGTTCTTAAATATCAGGTGGTGGTGTGGGAAGATGGGTGGAAAACAAGAGGTGCACGCTTACACCAGCTGCAGCTTGTAAATCATAAGAGATTGTGGGATGGGGGGGAAGTGGAATGTGAGAAGGAGGATTAAGTATGAGGATGCTGTCATCTTCGATGGTTTCAGCCCCGCCACTGGCCACAGCCTCAGTGATGGCTCCCCCAATGATGGCGACCACAACTCCTCCATCGGAGTAAGGACATGCAGCCGTGCCTGTCCCCTGCCAGTTAAATCCTGCTTCCTCCGGTTATGCGCCAGCTTGCCCTGCAAGTGTCCTGAGTGTGGTGCAACCTGTTTGGGTGATGTGCCTATCATGGTTGAATAGCTGGCAGTGTGTGCAAGCTGCGAGATGTGGGTGTGAGCCTTGCAGCAGTGGTAAGTGTGTGAGGGTGTGGTGAAGCTATAAATGTGAGGTGTGAGTCGTGACTGATATGAGATTGTTGGTAGGTATGTGATGTGGTGTGGTGCGTGGGCAGTGTGTAAAGCTAATGGTGCAGTTGGTAGAAAATGGCATTTGAAGATGAATTCACTAAGCTTGACCACTCGTGTGAGGTTATTGAAATCTTGCAGCACTGCACTTGACTCCTGGCATTGACAGCCACGGCTATCTGCTCCCATTGTCCACTGAAAGTTTATCTGGCAGGCCTCCTAGCCCCTTATGGATAGAGGATCTCTCTCCTTCTCCCCACCTCCATCAAAGCCTCCCGTGCTGAGTCAGAAAATCTTGGAGCCCACTCGCTCCACTATTGTGCCATTAGTACATCTTCTTCCAGGTCAGAATGTCTTCTGCTGCGAATTCTAACACCTGCTCCAGCCACAATGCACTTCCCTTTTTAAAGAGGTGCAGGCTGGCTTTAAATAGTGCAAGCTTGATTTACGTGGTGCTAGCTGTGCACAAACTTGGGCCTCCTGGTGATGTGTGCAGCCACTCAACAGTGCATTTAGTACTGGCTTATGTCCACTGTGCCCCGTAGGGAATGAAATCCGCACTGTGACTCCGGGAGGAGCTCATAAGAACATAAGAACATAAGAACATAAGAATTAGAAACAGGAGTAGGCCATCTAGCCCCTCGAGCCTGCTCCGCCATTCAAAAAGATCATGGCTGATCTGACCGTGGACTCAGCTCCACTTACCCGCCCGCTCCCCGTAACCCTTAATTCCCTTATTGGTTAAAAATCTATCTATCTGTGATTTGAATACATTCAATGAGCTCGCCTCAACTGCTTCCTTGGGCAGAGAATTCCACAGATTCACAACCCTCTGGGAGAAGAAATTCCTTCTCAACTCGGTTTTAAATTGGCTCCCCCATATTTTGAGGCTGTGCCCCCTAGTCCTAGTCTCCCCGACCAGTGGAAACAACCTCTCTGCCTCTATCTTGTCTATCCCTTTCATTATTTTAAATGTTTCTATAAGATCACCCCTCATCCTTCTGAACTCCAACAAGTAAAAGACCCAGTCTACTCAATCTATCATCATAAGGTAACACCCTCATCTCCGGAATCAGCCTAGTGAATCGTCTCTGTACCCCTTCCAAAGCTAGTATATCCTTCCTTAAGTAAGGTGACCAAAACTGCATGCAGTACTCCAGGTGCGGCCTCACCAATACCCTATACAGTTGCAGCAGGACCTCCCTGCTTTTGTACTCCATCCCTCTCGCAATGAAGGCCAACATTCCATTCGCCTTCCTGATTACCTGCTGCACCTGCAAACCACGGGGAGAAGACGGTTGAGGAGGACTCTAGCAACAACTTTCCCAGTGGCTGATAGCAGAGAGATTCCTCTGTAGTTGCCGCAGTCGGACTTGTCCCTTTTGTTAGAGATGGTCATGATCACTGCATCTCTGAGATCTCCCGGCATGCTCTCCTCCCTCCAGATGAGAGAGATGAAGTCATGTATTCGCGCCAGCAGTGCCTCTCCGCCATACATCAGTGCCTCAGCAGAGATTCCATCCACTCCCGCAGCCTTGTTGTTCTTAAGCTGTCTTATGGCTTTTTCTACCTTGTGCAGTGTTGGGATTTTACTGAGGTGGTGGCAGGTAGCATGCTGCAGGATGGAGTCGAGAGCACTCGAGTCAAAGGCAGAGTCTCGATTGAGGAGATCTTAAAGTGCTCCTTCCAGCGGGCCCTGACTGCCTCGGTGTCCTTCATGAATGTTTCCCTGTTCATGGCCAGCAATGGGGTGGGGCCTTGGGTGTTTGGACTGTAGGTGGCCTTGACTCTGATGAAGAATCCTCGCACATCATGGCTGTCGGCCAGCTGCTGTATCTCCTGTGCTTTCTCCATCCACCACCTCTTCTTTAGGTCCTGGGTTTGTTGTTGGAACTCAGCCTTTAGCCGTGTGTACTGTTGCTTTGTTGCTTCTGAGTTGGGTTGTTGTTTAAGGCTCAGAACTGCGCTTGCGATCTATTAGCTCTTGGATCTCCTGATCATTCTCATCAAACCAATCCTGGTGCTTCCTGGTTGAATGACCGAGCATCTCTTTGCAGGCACTGGTTATGGAGGCCTGGAGGGCAGACCGAGCGCTGTGAGCATTCTGCGTCTCGGGGTCATCAAGGCACGCCAGATTAGTTGTAAGACACTGACTGTATAGGGCTCTCTCAGCTGGTTCTTTAAGTGCCTCGGCATTGACATTTTTGCAGCTCTGCTTCTGCTGCCCCCTCCGCTTTGGGGATATGTTGATGTCAATGATGCATCGGATTAGGCTGTGGTCCATCCAGCAGTCATCAGCTCCTGTCATGGTGCAGGTGATGTGCACATTCTTGCGATCCCTGGCTCGGACGATGACATCGTCATGCAGATGCCAGTGTTTGGTGTTGCCACGATGCCTTGTTTTTGTCCCTTTGGTGGAACAAGGTGTTCGTGATGCCCACAAAAGTTCGTCACCATCCTCTGCCTGCTCCACGACGACATGCAGGCCGTGATCCTTACCAACGGATCCACTACAGACCCAATCCACGTTCGGACTGGGGTCAAACAGGGCTGCGCCATCCCTCCAACCCTCTTCTCAATCTTCCTCGCTGCCATGTTCCACCTCACAGTCAACAAGCTCCCCGCTGGAGTGGAACTAAACTACAGAACCAGTGGGAACCTGTTCAACCTTTGCCGTCTCCAGGCCAGGTCCAAGACCACCCCAACCTCCATCGTCGAGCTACAGTACGTGGACGACATCAGCGTCGGTGCACATACAGAGGCTGATCTCCAGGACATAGTCGACGTATTTATTGAGGTGTACAAAAGCATGGGCCTTACGCTAAACATCCGTAAGACAAAGGTCCTCCACCAGTCTGTCCTCGTTGCACAGCACTGCCCCCCAGTCATCAAGATACATGGCATGGCCCTGGACAATGTGGACCATTTCCCATACCTCGGGAGCCTCTTATCAACAAGAGCAGACACTGACGATGAAATTCAACACCGCCTCCAGAGCGCCAGCACAGCCTTCAGCCCACTGAGGAAAAGAGCGTTTGAAGATCAGGTCCTCAAAACTGGCACCAAGCTCATTATCTACAGGGCTGTAGTAATACCTTCCCTCCTGTATGGCTCAGAGACATGAACCATATACAGTAGACACCTCAAGTCACTGGAGAAATACCACCAACGATGTCTCCGCAAGATCGTACAAATCCCCTGGGAGGACAGACGCACCAACATCAGAGTCCTCGACCAGGCCAACATCCCCAGCATTGAAGCACTGACCACACTTGATCAGCTCCACTGGGCAGGCCACATCGTTCGCATGCCAGACACGAGATTCCCAAAGCAAGCGCTCTACTCAGAACTCCTTCATGGCAAACGAGCCAAAGGTGACCAGAGGAAATGTTACAGGGACATCCTCAAAGCCTCCCTGAAAAAGTGCAACATCCCGACTGACATCTGGGAGTCCCTGGCCAAAGACCGCCCTAAGTGGAGGAAGTGCATCCGGGAGGGCGCTGAGCACCTCGAGTCTCATCGCCGAGAGCATGCAGAAATCAAGCGCCGACAGCAGAAAGAGTGTGCGGCAAACCAGTCCCACCCACCCTTTCCCTCAACGACTATCTGTCCCACCTGTGACAGGGACTGTGGTTCTCATATTGGACTGTTCAGTCACCTAAGGATTCATTTTAAGAGTGGAAGCAAGTCTTCCTCGATTCCGAGGGACTGCCTATAATGATGATTATAGTGCTGGTTACACGCAGCAATCATGTAAATGAGCAGGCAGCACGAATTTGGGGTACTGCCTGCATCGGAAGCAATGGGTGCGGGTTAATCGCGCATTGCGATCCCCGCACCCGTTTTTGGGGTCTATCGAATTTTGCCCTCTCTGTTTTGATTTGGAGTCAGTTTAAGCTTTGACACCCACCTCACACTCTACATTTATAATCAGTGTGTTTAAAACCGATTCTCACCAACACTAAGTTTGTAGTGTGAATGCACCTCAAGTACAGAGAAGGGAGAAAATGTGCTATTTGATGTAAGGAAAAATAGTTGGCTTCATATGGGAGAAAAACTCCACAATCTCCAATCCAAGCTTCAAATTTCTTTTAATGTCTATTTATCATTTGTAGTTTTTTTTTTCTTAAGTCCTATACCTCTTGGATGAATCTCCAATGAAAGGGTAGAATATCTGTGCAATTACTGAAATACATCAAAATATCGCAAAAGACAAAAAGAAATTAATTTATGTTTCTTTGAAGGGTAAAATCTCATCTATGCAGCAAAATGCTCTTGGAATATTTCCTCAGATATCCTGAATAAATAGAAAGCCTCACCTAGGTTGCTTCATTTATACATACTGCAGGATTCTGACATTAGCATATAGCCGAGAGTGAAAGGAACATTATTTAATTCTGCCACCCTGGCGTCAAGGACATAGGGAGAGCAATAAAATAAGAATAGGCTTCAGATAATGTCATTTGGTATTGGTATAATTAAAAATATTATTACTTTGCATAAGACCTGACTGTAGAAGTCAAACTGCTTTCTGAATTCATATGTTCATAAAGGCCACAGTTCTGGAAAGGGCCATCCACAGTAATAACATAAATAAATTGGAAGCCATCCATTAACAGGTATCTTCCTAGATCTATTTAATCTTCACTGCTTTTGAGTAACTGCATTTTTATCTCAACAGACCTAAGTTTTCCCCATTAGATATTGTACTATTTTATTTATACTATAACACTGGGGATGGTAAACAATTAAGTAGATTTCAGCCAAGCCTTTCACACAAGGCCACGGCATTTCTGACAATTAAGACCATAAGAACATAACAATAGGAGCAGGAGTAGGCCATTTCTGTAAAATCACGGCTGATCTTCTATCTCAACTCCACCTTCCTGCGTTATCCCCATATCCCTTGGTTCCCTTAGTATATAAATACAATTATTTAAACCACTCCCAGAACAATTCAACTGTGAGCTTGTGAGGTTTTTCTGCAAAATCGCCCATCTCCACTCTTATCTCACTTCCAGTGTAGTTGAAATTTGCATCCACACCTTTGTCATCCCCAAGTTTGACTGCTGCAATTCTCTTCTCAACAGCTGCATCCTACACAATCTCCAATTCATCCAAAAACTCCAGCCCTCTCATGCTATCCTACAATAAGTGCTGCTTACCCATCATCCTTGTCCTCATCAACCTTCACTGGCTACCAATTTCCCATTGAATTAAAATGTTCTGGTTTCCAAATCCCTGCAAGGCCTCACCTCACCCTACCATTTCAATTGTATCCAGTTATTTGCTTCATGATACATTCTCCATTCATTTAACTCTAGCCTTCCCATATATCCCCCCCACACCACCACCTCCAACCCCCCCTCACCCCCCGCCCGCCCCGTCGCCCAATTCTCTATTTTCTTCAGCTACCTTGGCCCTACAATCTGGAACTCCCTAAAACCCTGTGCCTTTCTATTTCAATCCACACCTTCAAAGGTCTCATAAAAGCATATCTCTTCAATCATATCTTCAGTCGCCTCCATAACTCTTCTCTTACTGTAACTGCATCTATTTCTCTTCTCTTAATGATGTCTCACATGTTAAAGGTACTATATAAATGGGAGTTGTTATTATGCACCTATGTCTGCCTAACTCTGGCTGTAATACCCAACTTTCTCTGATGTCAATCCCTTACAAGCAATAGACAGAAGACCTTAATTCCCTCTTTTCAGAAACTCAACCTCAGATGAAAAAAACAGTTTGAAAAGCTGCTCCATCCAGTCACTTTATCAGCAGATTGACAGGGATGAACAGGTTTTTAAAGGGGAGGAAGAAGAATAATGGCTGTAACTTTCATTTCAGCACCTTGGCAGGAAAACTAATTGAAGAGTTGAAGGGATTGTGATGTGTCCTTGGGGATCCATTTTATTCCTTGGCACAGATTAACAAAGCACTAACAGTTACTCTAAATAGTTTTATAAACATGAGCGCTTGACAGCAATACAGCTTCCTGGGCAAGTTGTTTGGGTTTAATATAGGCCGGGAATTTCCTCGATGCTCCCCCTACTCTGTCGCCTTGACTTCACTGGAAGTGTGGTGGAAATCCCGTTTGCCTGCATAAACCTGGTTTCTGCCGAAATTCGAGTGAAGGTTATGGTGGTGAAGCGTGTGCGGCCCCATAGCAATTATAACCAAATTGATAGCAAATTTTAGAATTTTTTTTTTCAAACTGTTATTTAAATCAAGACTAGTTAATTTTTACATCCCAAAGGATCTATTACTCATAATTCTTTGTGAACTTTAGTTTTAGTTACCTTACCTCAAAATTCAAAGTCTGTGCATTCTTTCCTGTATACTACGACATCTTCAAGAAGATAATGTGTGATTTTTCCCAATGTAGATGCTATCTGTGGGTTTCCTTAAGGACTTTTAATAAGACTGCAGGATTGTATTAAATTTAACAACCTAAAGGGGCTGAAATTGGTCTTGAGCAGCTGTGCCAAACAGGTGATAGCAAATCGATAGCCCCTTTACATACAGCCCAATTTTCTTGAAATTGGATGGAGAGTTAAGTGACCTATTACTTTGCTATCTCCCATTCTATGCTTCCAACCCAAGTCTAATTTCACCTCAAAGTCCTTAGGTTTTGGCAGTGTAGAAAAAAAACATGTCAGTGATAGAAAAACATGTTATGGTGAGATTTTTCCTGAAGGTAAAGAATGTAACTTCTGGGGAATTAAACATATTTCCACTTTTTTGACTCAGTATCATCATAAAGTGCTCCCAGCTCAGGTGTAGTACAGGCTGAATGCAGACATACACCCACTCTACTTTGTCCCAGTGTACCTAATCCCAACATAAGGATAATACTACACCACTGCAACATTTCCATACTAGCTTTGCTCTCCAATTGAGATTGTCAGTTTAATGTCAATTAATACAAGATTATGAGTAGTTTAATGCTGTAAACTTAAATCCATTAGAAACTGAATAGGATTCCAATCAACTATACTACCCAAGGCAGTTTTCTTTCAAAACGGTACAGACAACTTTTATTTTACTATAAAGTGTCTCTTTGTAAAAGGTCAAGGATGATGTTGAGCAGGAAACTGAAGAGTTTCTCCTGCATGAACATTTAGCTCGACTAAGTGGTCTGGTCAGTTTGATGATCAAAAATGAAATGAGAACAAAGGATATTTTCAAGGCATATCAATTCAAGTTATTGGTGATTCCAAGGGGCTGAAATTACCCTCCGCCCCAAACTGCATGGATAATTCGAACTAAATGAATTTTCTCTGCCCGCATCCATGGGGCGGAGAATAGAGGGAAATTGCCTTCTTTTTGTGTTTTCATTTGTTGCGGCAATGTTTGGGGCAGCTGAGGGGCGGAAGTACATCGGGAGTGGGGCGGAAGGCAGGCGGTGTCATCAGCACCGCGCTGAGTTAAAGGGGAGGGCCGCTGCTAGTTCTGCTGCCACTTTAGTGGCACCCACTGGGCCACCAGGGAGGGCTTCGGCCGGTCCAGCAGCCCCCGGCACCCAAGAGGGGCTGCCGGGCTGCCTGTTGGCAGCCTGGCTGAACCCGTGGCCACCATTGTTGGACTTCAGAGTCGGCCGACAATTAAAATAAAATGGTGGCCGTGGCGGTGCGCCCTCCCTTTTAAGGGCGGTTGCGTCACCCAGCCACTGGCAGCTTCCCACCAGGAAAAGCTGTCGAGGGCACCGACTGGTGGCAATTTCCCTCGCGGGGCAGAAAGGGGTCGCTGCTAGGCATTAAGGGATATGCGCATGCCTAGGCGATAAGGGGTATGTGACGGGATGGGAACACAGGGCAATTTTGGATGGGTCGGTCCATCTGCCTGCCTCCAGTCGGAAAGGCTTTACTGCCAAGAGGCGGTAATGGACCTTAAAGAGGGGGAATATTTCAGGCCCCAGGTGCTTATACTATTGATGAAGCAAGTTATATTTTGATTCTTGTCAACATAAGGATGTAAAAAAGGCAAATTCATTTCACAGATTCATTCTTGCGCTGTGCAGTCCATCAAAGTATGATGATTTATATACAAAACTGAAGTGAGAGGCCCACCCATCAACCACAGTATAATACAATGATACCAAATCTCTGCCTTATTTTCATGCTATAAACAACTTAAATTATTTCTGACGAAAGGTCATCGACCTGAAACGTTAACTCTGTTTCTCTCTCCATAGATGCTGCCTGAAACATAGAAACATAGAAACATAGAAAATAGGCGCAGGAGTAGGCCACTCCGCCCTTCGAGCCTGCACCACCATTCAATATGATCATGGCTGATCATTTTTGCAACTTTAGTACCCCAGTCCTGCTTTCTCTCTACATCCTTTGATTCCATTAGCAGTAAGGGCCACATCTAACTCCCTTTTGAATATATCTAACGAACTGGCCTCAACAACTTTCTGTGGTAGAGAAATATACAGGTTCACAATTCTCTGAGTGAAGAAGTTTCTCCTCATCTTGGTGCTAATTGGCTTACCTCTTACCCTTAGACTGTGACCCCTGGTTCTGGATTTCCCCCAACATCGGGAACCTTTTTCCTGCATCTAACCTGTCCAATCCCATCATAATTTTATATGTTTCTATGAGATCCCCTATCATTCTTCTAAATTCGTGACTATAAGCCAAGTTGATCCAATTTTTCTTCATATGTCAGTCCTGCCATCCCGGGAAGCAGTCTGGTGAACCTTCACTGCACTCCCTCAATAGCAAGAATGTACTTCCTCAGATTAGGAGACCAAAACTGTACACAATATTCAAGGTGTGGCCTCACCAAGGTCCTGTACAACTACAGTAAGACCTCCCTGCTCCAAAACTCAAATTCCCTAGCTATGAAGGCCAACATGCCATTTGCCTTCTTCACCGCCTGCTGTACCTGCATGCCAACTTTCAATGACTGATGTACCATGATACCCAGGTCTCGTTGCACCTCCCCTTTTCCTAATCTGCTGCCATTCAGATAATATTCTGCCTTCCTGTTTTTGCCACCAAAGTGGATAACCTCACATTTATCCACATTATACTGCATCTGCCATGCATTTGCCCACTCACCTATCCTGTCCAATCACCCTGCAGCCTCTTCACATCCTCCTCACAGCTCACACTGCCACCCAGCTTAGTGTCATCTGCAAACTTGGAGATATTACATTCAATTCCTTCGTCTAAATCATTAATATATATTGTAAATAGCTGGGGTCCCAGCACTGAACCTTGTGGTACCCCACTACTCATAGCCTGCCATTCTGAAAAGGACCCGGTTATTCCTACTCTTTGCTTCCTGTCTGCCAACCAGTTCTCTATCCACGTCAATACATTACCCCAAGTATCGTGTGCTTTAATTTTGCACGCTGATCTCTTGTGTGGGACCTTGTCAAAAGCCTTTTGAAAGTCCAAATACACCACATCTACTGGTTCTCCCTTGTTCACTCTACTAGTTACATCCTCAAAAAATTCTAGAAGATTTGTCAAGCATGATTTCCCTTTTATAAATCCATGCTGACTTGGACCGATCCTGTCACTGCTTTCCAAATGCGCTGCTATTACATCTTTAATAATTGATTCCAACATTTTCCCCACTACCGATGTCAGGCTAACCAGTCCATAATTCCCTGTATTCTCTCTCCCTCCTTTTTTAAAAAGTGGGGTTACATTAGCTACCCTCCAATCCATAGGAACTGATCCAGAGTCTATAGAATGTTGGAAAATGACCACCAATGCACCCACTATTTCTAGTTCCACTTCCTTAAGTAAATTGGGATGCAGACTATCAGGACTCAGGGATTTATCGGCCTTCAGTCCCATCAATTTCCCAAACACAATTTCCTGACTAATAAGGATTTCCTTCAGTTCTTCCTTCTCACTAGCCGCTCGGTCCCCTAGTATTTCTGGAAGGTTATTTGTGTCTTCCTTAGTGAAGACAGAACCACAGTATTTGTTCAATTGGTCTGCTATTTCTTTGTTTCCCATTATAAATTCACCTGATTCTGACTGCAAGGGACTTACATTTGTCTTCACTAATCTTTTTCTCGTCACATATCTATAGAAGCTTTTGCAGTCAGTTTTTATGTTCCCTGCAGGCTTATTCTCATACTCTATTTTCCCCCTCCTAATTGTACTCTTTGTCCTCCTCTGCTGAATTCTAAATTTCTCCCAGTTCTCAGATTTGCTGCTTTTCTGGCCAATTTATATGCCTCTTCCTTGGATTTAACATAATCCCTAATTTCCCTTGTTAGCCACGGTTGAGCCACCTTCCCTGTTTTATTTTTACGCCAGACAGGGATGTACAATTGTTGAAGTTCATCTATGTAATCTTTAAATGTCTGCCATTGCCTATCCACCGGCAACCTTTTAAGTCTCATTTGCCAGTCAATTCACATCTCATACCATCGGAGTTACCTTTCTTTAAGTTCAGGACCCTAGTCTCTGAATTAACTGTGTCATTCTCCATCTTAATGAAGAATTCTACCATATTATGGTCACTCTTCCCCAAAGGGCCCCGCACAACAAGATTGCTAATTAATCCTCTCTCGTTACACAACACCCAGCCTAGGATGGCCAGGTCTCTAGTTGGTTCCTCGACGCATTGGTCTAGAAAATCATCCTTTATACACGCCAGGAAATCCTCGTCCACTGTATTGCTATCAGTTTGGTTAGCCCAATCTATATGCAGATTAAAGTTACCCATGATAACTGCCGTACCTTTGTTGCACGCATCCCTAATTTCCTATTTGATACCATCCCCAACCTCACTACTATTGTTTGATGGTCTGTACACAACTCCCACTAGCGTTTTCTGCCATTTGGTGTTCCGCAGCTCTACCCATACAGAACTGCTGAGTATTTCCAGCATTTCTGCTTTTTTTTCAGATTTCCAGCATCCTCAGTATTTTGCTTTTGTAAATTATTTCTTGTTGCTCTAACACCTGCATAAAGTCCAGGATTAATTAGAATAAAAATATAAAATAGTCGTCAGCTGGTCATTAAGCCAGTTAACATAAATTTAGTAGAGCATGTGTTTATTTCAATAACTCGGATATGATTCTACACAAGCAGCTGACATCACTCCTGTAATGAAACAAGTGCACATTAGTTCTAATCAGTCACCAGTTGAGCACTTATGGTACTATTTGTCAGGAGGAGAATCCAATCCAAAGCAACCTTTCATTAATTGTGCTATTAACACATTACCATGTAAAACACTATGAGGTTTTTAAACTGAGAATTATTTTGATGGTATTAAATATGTATCAAGTTAAAAATAAAATGGTCAATTACAAAAATGAAGGACACTCCCTTGAATATCTGTTTTCAGTATTAAAACTAAAGAGGAAGAAATTCGGCTGCTTAGCACCTCCCGTTAGTGCCTTCTATTAGCACCTCGGAAAGGGGGAGGGTCTAATGGGGTGCTAAGAAGTTAGCGACTGGGCACAGCAAATGCAGCGACGGCCGCGAACTTTAGTACTGGTTTAGTACTGGCGGTAGCTCTTACCACCTGGGTTTCTAACGCCTCGCAGATCATGATGTCATAAAGTGTGTAGCACCCCGTTATTGCCCCGGAAGTAAAATTGCCTCCCACCCCTGCTAATTAAAGGGAATTGTTTTCAGGTAGACTAACCTTTATTATTTGTACCAGTCTCGTGCCTGCTCAAAGTTTTTGGTGCTTCATTGCTGCAAGGTGTCTAAGCCCTCCACTTTGCGAGAGTGTTTGGGGCTGTAATGGTAGTCGTGCAGGTCGCCTTGCAACACAGAACTGCTGACAAGTAGGTTGTGCACCACCATTGGCCCTTCCCTTTAAGTGAGGGAAGCAGCCTCTGATGCCTTTAGCAATGCACTCCAAATTGTTCAGTGCTCTGCCGCTCCCGCCCCGCTCTCGGACTTTAGTGCCCTAAGAGAAGTGGTTAGCGCTTGATTTAGCGCTCCATTTCCTTCTTCGCGCCCTAAAGCTAAATTTCCCGGCAGGAGAGAATCATTAGCGAGGCACTATTTTTCCTACTTTTCCTACTTCTCAAAAGTTAGTACCCCAACGGAATTTCTAGCCCAAAGTGTTAAACCACAGCTATTGAAATTTGAACATCTTAAGCAGATAGAATTTTGACCATTTTATAAATTCATGTTTGAAATAATATGAATATCCCATCATATGGATAAACAGAAAGTCAATACAAAACTGTAATGAACGAAATCACTATGGGGCTGTCCATAACTACATTCGGCTGTGGGCAACTGAACTGCTGCAGCCACAATAGAATTTTAACTTTATTCCACTAATCAAAACAATATTTTATCTAAAAATCCTAATACAGTACTAGGGTATTGCAGCTAATCTCAAATTATGGATTATCTTTTCCTCACCTATCCCTGAAGTAGTATCTTATATTTCATTACTTCTAATGACAAAGCAAATATTAATAGCTTTCAGATGCTCAGGTGTAAGAATATATAGAGGCTAAGTAACTAGTAAGGTAGTAAGGTTGTAAAAATGGGCTCGACGGACCGAACGGCCTACTTCTGTGCTGTAACCATTCTATATACTGTATTTTGCAGAATGATCAATTAGGATTATTTTAGCCTCAACATAAGTCTACATCATTTCTAGTAGCCGACAGCATATTAAATATATCTTGCAAATATTGTCCATCATAATGCAAAAGCAAAGCTCTCTTTTGCATAGTATATGTAATACCAAAATCTGTCACAGCACTGTTGAACCATTTCATCCATTTCTCGCACCTTTAAGTGACTGAAGTCAGGTTGAATGGGGTATATCAGGCTATATTACCAATACCACTGTACTATTACGTTAATGAAAATAGATACAGCTGTACATGGGATATATTGGATCTATAGTTATTAATTCATTCAAGGCATACAGCTCAGTGAAACCTGTATACCATACAAGATGCAACTAATCATATGCCTACCTCTTGAAGACATCTTTTATTACTCCTAAATTATCCACAAACCTCTCATTAATAGTGTTGAACAATCTGTGTTAATTAATTAAAAGTATTGTGACACAAAGATTTTCCAATTGACTATTTATATTTGGGATTTATAAAACTTGTGACCCAAGTATAACATTTTTCAGCCAATTAGTCATGCTTTTATTTGCTTACAACAGTGAATATGATGTAAAAGAATATAATTGGTCCCTGTGGAGTGGAAATTATGAGCAATAATAGGAAATATTCCACTCTGCTGATTTTTTTCTGACCAGATGGGTTTCCTTTCCTTGATTTTTTTTTGCAGGCGTGAATGTTCGTGCTCATCAAGAAAAAGAAATGTTCCATTGAGTAATGGAACATATTTTTCTGTGCCAGCATCAAGCCAGGCATAACACAGGTTAGATACAAGTTGACGTTCCTTCTACATTGCTCCAACAATGAACCATAATGCCAACTTCAAAGGAGTATTCCCTAGTGCAATTGGTGTAACAATCCCCTTTCACACACCAGCCATGCTTGTGACCTATCTGAGTGAGGCTGCTAATTCAGTGTCTACTGGGCATGGTTCCTGTGGAATTGCAGCCGGTAGAAAAGCTGTGCTGAAAATGGCCAAATTCATTTCACTTACAAAGAGGAGATATTCATTCCTTGGTTCAATCCCAGATTCCAGAAGTGAAAGGATATTGTTCCAACTGACAATGCCAACATGCCACTGTAATAGTAATAAGCTACTTTATTTATCAGTGATTTTATGCTAGAAAATAATTCTCAAACACCAATGAAGATCTAACAGAAGTAAACAGCTTGCAGTCCCATGGATGTCAATAAAAAAAAGCTCTTGGTAATGAATCACATGAAAATCTATATTTTGAACAGTTACTTTGACAACGACTCACTTGACATAGGTGAGCAGAAATACAGAAAAGATCCAATACCCTCAGTCACTCGCTTCTCACAACCTCGCTGGATTTATTCTTTCCACCTCATTGTGAGCCAGATTCAATTGAGAACCAGGATCATTGCAGTATGCAGAATCCAAAACCAAACTAACCTTTGATGGAGAACAAAAGGTTGTGTGATATTTCACCCCAAAACCAAGACAGTATTACTGCACAATTTCCACAAACATCGGATTTCCACAGCAGCAGTAAACTTCAGTGGAAAATCTATTTATTTTCCACAGATTTTCTCTCAACATTATGGAACATCTACAGTTACTCAGGATAGACAAGTGTATTTATTTAAATTTTAGCCATGCTCCAAAATATGGAGACAGTAGGTAAACCAGACCTGCCCTTTGAGGTTCTGTATGTTTTACATTTTTTTTAAATGGTAATTATTCTCTCCCAGACTTGTTAGCGTAGGTCGATACGGCGTACATAAGGTGATTGGATAAGAATATAAATTTGAAAATATTTTTTTTAATTTATAAAAAATAAAATGTGCAGGAAGTTAAGGGCCTAGTCTGTGCACTGGAAACACAATGTCATCTTAATCTCTGGATTTTCCGGGAATGGCAGCATAATGGTTATGTTACTGGACTAATAATCCAGAGGCCTGGACTAAAGATCCGGAAACAAAATCCCACCACGGCAACCAGGGAATTTAAATTCAGTTAATTAAATAAAAATCTGGAATATAAAGGCTAGTGTCAGTAATGGTGACCATGAAACTAGCGGATTGTCATAAAAACACATCTGGTTCACTAATGTCTTTTAGGGAAGGTAATCTGCCGTCCTTACCTGGTCTGGCCTATATGTGACTCCACAGCAATGTGGTTGACTTTTAACTGCCCTCTGAGATGGCCTAGCAAGCTACTCAATTGTACCAAACTGCTACGACAAATTCACTGTGCTAGCACCTTCGCCACATGGACTGCAGATGTTCAACAAGGCGGCTCACCACCACCACCTTCGCAAGAGCAATTAGGGAAGGGCAATAAATCTTGAGGGTAATAATCTCTGGATTATGGCCTGAGCCATGTGCAAATTGGCATAGAAGCAGACAGATCAGGAGAATTAACATGTGGCTAAAGGGCTGGTGTGGGAAGGGGGGGTTCCTTTTCATGGGACAGAAAGGAGCTGTACCGATGGGATGGGCACCACCTGAATCGGGATGGGTCCCGTGTCCTAGCGGAAAGGGTGGTGGCAAAGGCTTTAAACTAGTAATGTGGGGGAGGGATCTATAAGAAATGCAACCAGCCTAAATATAAACAAAACAGGAAAGGAAAGCATAGGAAAGGGTAAAGTTAGGGAGGACATTGATGACCAGGGAATAAATAAAGTTATGCAACAGGAGTTTAAAAAGATGGTTAAAAATAAAGTGAGAGGAACTGCTATTAAAAATGAATGAATCTGTCTGTATAGCAATGCACACAGTCTCCGTAATAAAACAGGGAGTTTGGAGGCAATCATGCATTGCAAGGAACCAGACATAGTAGGGATTACTGAAACACGGCTACAAAAAAATCAGGACTGGGAATTAAACATTGCAGTGTATTACATACTTAGAAAAGATAGAGAGGGGAAAAGAGGAGGTGGAGTATCTGTATTTATTAGGGATAACATAATGGCAGGAGAAAAAAGTGGCGCAGCTATCAGTAGGACAGAAATAGAATCCATGTGGACAGAAAAAAATGCTAACAGGATTAATCACAGTAATAGGGGTAGTCTACAGACCACCCAATAGTGGAAGGGAGGTGGAGGATGAAATATGCAACCAAATTAGGGAAATTAGGGAAATTAGTAAAAAAAACATACAATAATAATCTTGAGGGATTTCAACCAGATCTTGGGCTCAATTTTCCCCAGTTATCTGCGGCAATTTGTTGGCGCGTGCCGCTTTTTTTGGCCTAAATTAAAATATCCAAGTTACTTCAAAGATTGTGCGCCAGCGTAACTCAGTTAATTATGAATTTTTTAGGTTTTTGTTTTGCGTCATAGGGGGCGTAACCTGATGTCTGTGCCAGTTTTTCACATTTATGCAAGTTTGGTCTAGGACATTTTTCCATATGTGACCACTCCCACAAACCTTCTGGGCACTTAAGAAAAACCAGCGGACATTAAAAAATTGGCGCAGAAATATACCATTGTTTTTAGGCAAAGTTTTGGAGGGAGTCAAGAACACATTAAATATGCATCATGAAGCTTAATTTTTTCAAACTTAAAATGCAGAAAATGGAAGTCTAAAGCAATTCCTTAATTTTGGACTTTTTTCATAACTGGGCTCGAGGGGCGGAGCATTGGCCGACAGAATCGGCCCCTCACCTGGACACATGGGCTCGGCTTCAAAAGAAGTCCTGGGGGGAATGGGGGTGTGTGGAAGCTGAACTGAAGGGATGAGAACCCTTACACTATGCAGCAACATCAAAAGAAGGCCGGGGGTTGGGGGGAGTTTGGTGGGTGCTTGCCGAGCCCGTGTCCATGCGAGGGAACGATTCTGCCGGCTGATCTTCGAGCCTGGTGAAGAGACGTTTGGTCGGTGGTCGAGTGGTACTTTGAAAAAAAACTAAAATTAAAGAATTGGATTCGACGCCATTGCCCCAAGTGTTCTCATTTGAATGCCTAGCTTCCTGTTCTAAGCAAGCCTATCGCGCATGCGCAGACCAGCGGATGGTCCATACTATGGCATCGACCTTGGGGAGAGAGAGAGAGAACAAAGAAGCTTGTCGTGCTGTTTTGAGCTTCTTGTAAAGGTATAATTTAATCATGGGGGCAATACTGACAATACCATACCACGTGCAAGCCTTCTGAATGAAGGTGCTGCGGAAGAGACAATTGATTTGACGTCATCGCATGAGGAACCTCAGAGCACGTAGGATGATGGGCAGGAGACCTTACCCACATTGGGTCGATCAAGACAGGCATTCTTACCTGCACCTGAGTGATGCAGACTGTGTCAGAAGGCTGCGCTTCTGCAAAGAAGTTGTAACTGGGATCTGTGAGTTAGTAAAAGCAGACCTGCAACCTCGAAGCGTCAGGAGGACTGCTTTGTCAGTTGAAGTGAAGGTTGCAGCTGCACTTTCATTCTGTGCATCTGCATTCTGGGCCACAATTGTGAATGTGTGCGCCATTTCTCAACATGTAACACATATCTGCATTCGGCAGGTGACTGCTGCACTATATGCCCAGGCAATGCATGAAAGGGTTGTGGGCTTCTCTAGGATTGCTGGCTTCCCAAAGGTACAGGGCTGCATTGATTGTTCCCACATCGCCTTGCGAGCACTTTTGGAGGATTCTGAGATGTACAGGAACAGAAAAGTCTTCCACTCCATTAATGTGCAGCTTGTGTGTGACGACATGCGTCGTATCATGTCAGTTGATGAGAGATACCTTGGGAGCATCCATGATGCATTCATTCTATGTGAGAGCGCTATATCTGCCAGCAGCCAGAAGGGCAGATTGGCTACTGGGAGACAAAGGGTAAGGCCTCGCCACCTGGCTCATGACACCCTAGGCGTAACCCGGACGGAAGCTGACCGGGAATACAACATGCCGTACATTGCGATGCGCATCATAATAGAGAGGACCATTGGCATCTTGAAACAGCGTTTGCAATGCCTGGATCATTCTGGAGGCTACTTGCAATACTCCCCTGAGGTTGTCGGTCAGTTCACTGTTGTGTGCTGTATGCTGCATAACTTAGCCATCATGAGGCAGCAGCAGCTGGTAGCAGAAGACCCACCTGAGATGAGAGCAGATGATGATGAGGAGGAAGATCCAGATGCAGATGACGAGGAGGAGGAGGAAGCCATGCAACTACCTGAACCCGGAGCATGACGGCGGAGGAGGGCGGGCCATCATGCCCCTTTAACGATTGTGCGAGCCGTGAGCCAGCAGCTCATCCGTGAACGCTTTGCTGCCTGAAGGCTCAGTGGCAACTATTCCAAATGGACGATGTTTAAGGTTTGGACCTGTTCCGTAATGTTGTATTGATATTGGAACAAATAATGGAAATGATTCAGTTATAATTTAAAATATATTTTATTCAAAAGTTTAACAAACACTTGTTTGTACTTAATTTAAATAAAAATATTCTTGTATCAAACTTTGAAGTTTTCAGTTAAGATCACTTACAAACTTTAAGATCACCTACAAACTTTTAAACTTGCAAATTTACATAACTTACAAAAAACTTTTAATTTGAGAACAGTTACAACAGTGACAACAATAATAACAACAGCAAAGAATGGCTGAACTCATCTTTCCTCCACCTTATTCTAAGACCACCTGCTGCACTTGTTCTTAGTGACTCCACCACCCCTGCCCACAGGCAATGGCGCAGTTTTTCTTGGGTTGGTACCAAGCTTATTCTTTCGAATATCTTGAGTAATGCACACCTCGTGATGGGGGGGTGGCGTTGATGTGGAAGGGCTCTTCAGAGGCTGGTCTGGAATTGAAGTGGGAGTGGCAGTTGATTCTGTCAATGGCCGCGGGGTCTGGGCGTGTTCCCTTATTGCAGCAGCTAACTCCGACGTTTCCTCTTTCATGTGCCCTGACAGTGTCTCAACTACCTCCTACATTCCCTCCCTCATGTTCACCAACAGTGTGTCAGCTACCTGCGACAATCCTTCTCTCATGTTCACTCACAGCGCATCAGCTACTTGTGACATTCCCTCCTTCATGCGTACCAACATTGTATCAGCTGCCTGCGACATTCCCTCCTTCATGTTCCCGGGCAGTGTTCCCATTTCTCGTGAGAGTGTTGTTAATTCTCCCGATACCTCATCACCCACCCCACTAATGGTGTCCAGGAGTAATCGTGTAAGGCCAATGCTCTCCGCACTCATTACCATCATCTGAACCACATCTGTTAGATCCTGCACCTCAGGAGAGCGCTGTCAAGCTCTCCTTTCCCTCCTCACCCTGGGTGTGGCTCGCTGCATCCCACTTAGATCCGCAGTCTCGGATGGTGGGGTCCTGGCTGTGCCTCGCTGCATCCCACTGGGACCCGCAGCCTGGGACTGTGGGGCCCTGGGTGTGCCTCGCTGCACCCCACTGAGACCTGCAGCCTGGGACTGTGGGGCCCTGGGTGTGCCTCGCTGCATTCCACTGGGACCCGCAGTCTCGGATGATGGGGTCCTGGCTGTGCCTCGCTGCATCCCACTGGGACCCGCAGCCTGGGACTGTGGGGCCCTGGGTGTGCCTCGCTGACCCCACTGAAATCCCCAGCCTCGGACTGTGAGAAACCATGGAATGTCCCAATACTCGTACCACTCAGGAAAGGGCCTGGCACCTCAATGGGCGGCAGCTGTACCTCCTCCAGAGTGAGTACAACAGTGTGGGCTTCATCCATCACCTCTTCCTCCCTCTCACCCCCATGTTCTTGGTCGGGAAGGTCGGATTGGAAGATGTTCTCCTCTTCAGGCTCGTCTGCATCTGAATCTTCTTCTGCATTGACTTCAGCGTCATCAAGATTGGCCTCAACTTCTGCAAAATAAAGCAGAAGAGACAAATGGTTAGTAGCAGAGGAAGGGGCAGGGTGGCACGAGTAGGCTCACACAGCGCAGGCAGCAGGCTCATTTGAAGGACCACGATGAATGATAGCACATTGCATCAACCGAAGCATAGCTGATGGAGACATCCCCATGAACCAAAGAATGGCTAGCCCGCGCAGTATTTAACATTCAGGAAAGCCAGACTGGAATTTGCAGGACTTACCCTCTCCCTAGAGTGTGGGCGCAGCTTGTGCAGTGATGGTTGCTTTTCTCCAGCCAGGACCCATCAAAGCAATGACCCTGTCTTCCATGGGTGTCAGTGGGTGCTGATTTGCTGGGCCTCCTCCTTTTTGAGTTCTTTCCCTTTTGTTGTGTGCCACCTTACTCTGCAAAGATGATAATGTAACTTTTTAGAGAGGGTGGAACATATACAGATGGTCACATTTACAATTGTAATTCCATTGAATAAATGAAAATATTACTTGCACTAACTACTTGACTAAGGTCCTGCCACTTCTTTTTGCACTGGCCTCCAGACCTCAGGGTGGTCACCATTGCACAGTAATCTTCTGCAAGTTGGTTCCAGCGTTTCATCATTTCTTTTGGTGAAACGTTTATGTGACCTCTGCTGGTGTCCAGCTCGTGTCATCTGGCCTCAATTACAGTAACTAGTGCCTACACTTCATCCTGTGAGAAATTCTTGGTCCTTGCGCCACATTGCATATTGTATTGCAGCTCTGATTTTTTCCACTGAGAATTAAAGTTCTCACACACAACTGGCTCTTTAAAAATGGCCGACTGCAGACCGGGAGCTGTACTGGGCATGCGCGCCCATAGCAGTCACATCAAAAATGTCTTTTTTTTCCGCGCATATGCAGGAGGGGGGGGGCATTGTTTTTTCGGCGCAGACATTAGGCGCCACCCCCCCCCCCGAAGCTAGAGGACAGGCTACGCGGCGCCAATTTCAAAAAATAGAACGGGAAACTTGCTAGTTATTTGTTTGGAGTAGTCGGGACGAAATAAAAGGGCATAACTCTTGCAATATGCCAAAGAACAGCATTGGGGAAAATTTAACCCCTTAATTGGACAGTAGAGGTAGATAAAGGGAATAAAGGAATGGAGTTTCCTACAATGTGTATAGGACTCCTTTCTAACCCAATATCTAAAAAGCCCAACAAGGGAGGATTTATGATTGGACCTAGTAATGGGGAATGAACCAGAGCAGACGATACAAAGCTAGGTGGGACATGGTCCCTTATCTGAGTAAGGATATACTTGCCTTGGAGGCGGTACAACAGAGGTTCACTAGATTGATTCCTGGGATGAGAGATTGTTTGGTATAGGCCTATACCCTCTGGAGTTTAGAAGAATGAGAGATGATCTCATTGAAACATACAAGATTCTGAAGGGGATTGACAGGGTAGATGCCGAGAGGTTGTTTCCCCTGGCTAGAGTGTCTAGAACTAGCAGTCACAGTCTCAGGATAAGGGGCAGGCCATTTAACACAAAGCTGAGGAGGAATTTCTTCACTCAGAGGGTTGTGAATCTTTGGAATTCTCTGCCCTACAGGGCTGTGGATGCCGAGTCTCTGAATATATTCAATGCTGATAGACAGATTTTTGGCCTCTATGGGAATGAAGGGATATGAAGATCGGGCAGGAAAGTGGAGTGGAGGTCGATTCTCAGCCATGATTCTATTGAATGGCGGAGCAGGCTCGAGGGGCTGTACAGCCTACTCCTGCTCCTATTTCTTATGTTCTTAATAGATTGGAGAAAAGCTGATTTTGAGGGGTTGAGAATAGCACTTGGGAAAATAAAATGGACAACATTATTGGTAAACAATGATGTAGACCAGCAATGGGAAAAATTTAAAATGGTGTTCAATAGAGCCCAGGAAAAATATATTCCGCTAAAAATGTACTTTATGATTAGAAGCTGTAAAACTCATGTCGTTTTACATGTAGAAACGTTTTGCATTTAGCTCATGTTTTACCCATCACATTTTGGTGTCACACTTCCAAGTTAACCCACACTTGTACCATAATAATGCAAAAAATGAGAACTAAAAAGAAGAGAATGTGCAAAGCAGGTGAAGTGGGAACATAAACTATTACTGAAAAAACAATCAATCAGCAATAAATAATCAGCTAAAGTTACCAATAAAAGAAAAGGTGACACAATGAATGCAGTTGAAATGTTTTAAAATCCTTTTGCATTCTCTCTAAAGTAATAAATGTAATACTGGAAATAAGGTTTGTAATGTAATACAAATAAAAATGACATTTACAAGAAAATGGCTAAGCTTACCAATTTATAGCATTTTGTTGTCTTCAAAATGTGTCTAGCAATGCTTTCTATCAGGGATTTTTGACTTTCTAAGAGCCTTGTGATGCTCATGGCATAGCAAATCCCTCCATGACCTCACTCCTCCCTATCTCTGTAATCTCCTTCAGCCTCACAACCCCCCCAAGATCTCTGTGCTCCTCAAATTCTGCCCTCTTGAGCATTCCTGATTATAACTGCTCAACCATTGGTGGCCGTACCTTCAGCTGCCTAGGCCCTAAGCTCTGGAACTCCCTCCCTAAACCTCTCCGCCTCACTACCTCTCTTTCCTCCTTTAAGACGCTCCTTAAAACCTACCTCTTTGACTAAGCTTTTGGTCATCTGCCGTAATTTCTTCTTACGTGACTCGGTGTCAACTTTATTTGTTTTGCCTTATAACACTCCTGTGAAGTGCCTTGGGACGTTTTACTACTTTAAAGGTACTATATAAATACAAGTTGTTGTTGTAGTTATCATTTTAAGCCGGAGACTCAACAAGATTGCAAACTAAGTCCAAGCATGCAGTTGTGCCTACAATTCTAAGTAATCTCCAAACTGAGACTGTGCAAACACTGAAAGAAACTGCCAATAGGTATCAGTATCAGTTCCTGCTCTATCTGTGCTCTACATTACCTCAAACTGTAATGCTTGAGGTAGTCATTATGATTTTATTTTTTCCAAGGACATAGCGGGTGAATTTCTGAGGGGGTTGTATCACTCGTCCACTGGAACTTTTGTGGAAGAGCCCTGGACATTCCAAGATTTTTCGTAGCTCTTGCACTGAAGTTACGGCGTACAGGCAGGAGAACCCACATGGAAATTCATCCCATAAAAACAAGGGAGCACAAGCTTTGACATTTTCTTGAGGTACGTTTGAAAAGAAAGCCATTTGCAAAAGATTATTTATTTATGTAACCACAAAGACAAAAGTTGGTAGACAGTCTGAGAGATGGAGAGTAACAAACAGACAGAGAGAGGGGGACAGACAGACACGTAGAGGAGTGAAAGAGAATAGTTTTTATCTTAATCATTCTCAGGATGTGGGCGTCGCTGGCAAGGCCAGCATTTATTGCCCATCCCTAATTGCCCTTGAGAAGGTGGTGGTGAGCCGCCTTTATGGACCACTGCAGTCCGTGTGGTGAAGGAACTCCCACAGTGCTGTTCGGGAGGGAATTCCAGGATTTTGACCCAGCAACGATGCAGGAATGGCGATATATTTCCAAGACAGTGCGATGTGTGGCTTCGAGAAAAACTTGAAGGTGGCAGTGTTCCCATGCGTCTGCTGTCCTTTTCCGTCCCGCGTTGGCAATTGCCCCGCAGGAGCATGGCTGTCACTGGTCGGTGCCCCTGACAGCTTCGCGAGGCGGGAAGCTGCCAGTGGCTGAACGGTAAGGCTGCCCTTAAAGGGGAGGGCGCACTGCCACGGCCGCCATTTTGTTTTAATTGTCAGGCGACTGCTGAATCGGCCCGATAATGATGGCCGCTGGCCGAACCCATCGCCATTGGCTCACTGGGCTCCACATAGGCCTCACAGCGTCCCTCCCCTTTAAGTGAAGGGGAGGGATGTTGCAACATGTCAGCAACCCGAACCCACCCCTACACCACCTCAAACAGTGACCCAAAGTGCTGGGAGGTGGTGTCAGAGTTAGTGCCGAATTTTCCGGTTCTTCCCTCTGACTCTGGTCGGGCAGTAACTTTCCTGATAAATCGAAGTGCCCTCCCCAATTTCCCGCTGATGGCATGTTCGGCCTCTGAGTGTTTAAGGTGGTGGATGGGGTGCCAATCAAGTGGGCTGCTTTGTCCTGGATTGTGTCGAGCTTTTTGAGTGTTGTTGGAGCTGCACTCACCCAGGCAAGTGGAGAGTCTTCCATCACTCTCCTGACTTGTGGCTGGTAGATGGTGGAAAGGCTTTGGGAAGTCAGGAGATGAGTCACCTGCTGCAGTATACCCAGCCTCTGTAATAGTAAATAGGAGAGAGGGGAATAAAGGGGATGAGAGATACAGTGACAGGAAGATATAGGCAGCCGAAAGAGAAACAGATGGATGACAGATAGAAGGACAGAATGAGACAGGGATAAAGGGAGAACTGAGACAGACAAAGGCTGAGTAGGAGATACAAGACAGATAGGTTGACAGACGAAGAGCTAGGATAGAGAAAGATAGGCAGAGAGACAGTTTAAATGGGGTGTTATCGCAGTAGAGCTGGGTTCTGGCCTATATTCACCCCCGCCCCTCCACGCGGATATAGATTGGACTTGTGCCCTCTTCAGCTCATAAATTCTGGGGTCAATGTGTCCTCTGACTTACTGTGAGCAACTGCATGGGAGATCTGTTAGTATAATAAAATAATACTTCCGTGTTGCAGAGCTATTGTTTTGCATCATGATTAATGTTATTTGTGACAAGCACTCCGACGTGATAACTGTGGTAGATTTATAGAAAAAGCAACAAAAAAGACAAATGAAAAGGTCAACTGGATCAGCAGTGACATTAGTAAACAAGCAGAGAACGAAAAAAAGATCAAATATAATCAAGGAAGCTGCAGCATTGAAGTTGGAAAGGCCAAGAGCGAGAAAGAGGCCCAGAAGAAGCATTGAAGTAAGGTACAGTGCCATACATGATAAACGAGTTTGGATAGACTCCAAGACAGGGGAAGCTACACAGACAGCAATGAAGGGTGACTGTAGGACAAGTATACAGAATTGCTAAAACTACTGTCTTGTCGTCAAGGACAACTGTCACTGCTGTTGATGAATAAATAGTGGAAGGCACTAAAAGCAAATAGGGGGACGGGAGGCAGCTAGAAAAAATGGCTTGAATGTTTTAAAGGAGATGATGAATAAATCAGTGCCAGAGGATTCCCTTAATAGACGTTAAAATGAGTTGAGGCAAAAGACATCGGGTCCCACTTGTTCAATTTGAGTAAAACCTGGCTGGAGATTTCTTAGGTCACTGGTTTTAATGATAATGCATTGACTTGATGCCAATAGATGGATCACTACATTCACTATAAACAACTAAGGAGAACCCCAAGCATTAAAAAGTACTGAGAGAGCTCATCTTGATACTGGAAGGAGGCAGCAAGTCTGATGAGCTTCCTCGTTGTAGTCCCTTCAGATTTACTGCTCCCATTTATTCTACAGTCAAGAACATATTGGGGGGGAAATTGCGGTCGGAAGCTTCCTTCAGATGAACACCTCCGATCTGAAATTTTTTAACGAAATTACCTGGTGAAGCCAGAGGAACGTAGAATTCTGGTCTTAGGCCTCCATTCACTGTGCAGCGTACGGGAACATATCCTTCAACGACGTATTCGTATCCTGGAATCATGTGGGCCTGGACCACAAATCACTATGTAGGGGCCGGAATTGCCCACCGCCCGAAACGAGACGTACCTCCTGTTTTCGATGTGTTCCATCCGCCCCAATGCATGGAGCGGCCAATCGGGAGAAATTCAGCACTTTGTGCTTTTTTTTTGAAGCGGGTCCTCATCATCGGGGCGGAAGTGGCTGACGCTGCAAGTCATCAGCGGCGTGCTGATGACATCATCGCGCTGGCGCGTCACAACGCCCCTCCTCATCAGTTAAAGGGGAGGACGTCTGCGAACACTGCAGTCACTTTAGTGGCAAACACTGGGCCACCAGGGAAGGTTTCAGCCAGGCCAATGGCCTGGCACCCAAGAGGGGGTACCAGGCTGCCCATTGGTGGCCCGGCCTAACCCGCGGCCATAATTGTCGGCCCGACCTGGCAATCGGCCCACAAAAAACAAACATGGAGTCGCCAGCAGCGCCACCTCTCCTTTAAGGGCGGGGCCGCGCCAAGCCACAAAAAGGGTACTGACAGCAAAAGCTGTCTGTGGCACCGACCGGCGGCGGCACTGCTCCCATGGGGCAATTTCCTGCGGAGCAATGTCGGGAAGGGGTCGCCGCCAGTCGGTAAGGGGTCGGTGCATGCACGAAGCTGCGGGAAAACGGGTGGAGTGGTCCGTTACACCACTCCAAAAGTAAAGGAGGGCAATGTTCAAAATGGCAGCCCCTCCGCGGCAACTCACTGGCCAGTCTGCACCGTCCCATGGCCGCCATTCTCAGGGAACTCTGTTTTTACAAGCTGCCATCACTATCTATGAGAATACCCCCCAAAACAAGAAACATAACACAATAAATAAAAAATACTTCACATATCTAAAATTAATTGCAATTGAACGTAATTAAATCTTTTTTAAAAAAGATATATATTTTTAAAATGTTTCTAATGTGTTTTAATACGGTTAAAAATTAACTTGCATTAATAGACAGGGTTTTTAATATAAAAATGAGTGATTTAATGTAATTTTTCTATGTTTAAAACTCTCACGCTTACACATCATACGCACCCAGCGAGGCCGCAATTTTCGGCCCAAGATCTGGATCAATTAAATAAGACTATAGAATCATAGAATCTATAGGCTTGAAATTCATCAAAGGCGACCACCGCCCGTTTACTGCCCAAAAAACCGCGAAGATTCTGCAATTAACGCCGACGGAAAATTGATCAAAAAATAGGAAAAAATGCCTGGCGGGAAAAGTGGGCATTACACGTGGATTCTCGGCGATCCAGGCAAATTAAGTTCAAGGCTAGAGTCGGCCTAAAGAGGGGGGAAACACAAAAAATATTTTTTCAAAAAATAAAAAGTAAAACATCGGAAAACATTCAGAGGACCCTTTTCCACTGAATCGCTGCAAAAGAATTTAAAAAAAAACGTTCACTTACCTTTTTTTGTAGGGTTTCATACCGACCGTCCATCGCAAAGCTGCTTCCACTGGGCATCTTTTTTTTCCAAGAAGTACGAAGCATTGCTCCCACCAAATTCGGACGGGAGCGGTTTTCCCAGCGTTGCACGCTGACAGTTCACTCACCAGCGATATATTGAAACTGCTGGCATAAGGCCCTGTTGATAGTCCCACCGATGAAACACCGCCCAAAACAAGGAATAACTGCCGAGAAACATAGTGGTAGGCTGATCAATTTCTAACCCATAGAAATTTACAGCACAGAAGGAGGCCATTTCAGCCCATCGTGTCCATGCCGGCCTAAAGGAGGCTATCCAGCCTAATCCCACTTTCCAGCTCTAGGTCCGTAACCCTGCAGGTTTCAGCACTTCAAGTGCACATCCAAGTACTTCTTAAATGTGGTGAGGGTTTCTGCCTCTACCACCCTTTCAGGCACTGAATTCCAAACCCCCACAACCCTCCAATGAAGAAATTTCCCCTCAAATCCCCTCTAAACCTTCTACTAATGACTTTAAATGTATGCCCCCTGGTTGTTGATCCCTCTGTTAAGGGAAATAGGCCCTTTCTATCGATTATATCTAGGCCCCTCATAATTTTATACACCTTAATGAGGTCTCCCCTCAGCCTCCTCTGTTCCAATGAAAACAAACCCAGCCTATCCAATCTGTCCTCATAGCTAAGATTCTCCACTCCCGGCAACATCCTTGTAAATCTCTTCTGTACCCTCTCCAGTGCAATCACATCCTTCCTGTAATGCGGTGACCAGAACTGCACGCATTACTCCAGCTGTGGCCTAACTATGTTTTATACAGTTCAAGCATAACACCCTGCTCTTGTATTCTATACCTCGGCTAATAAAGGCAAACATTCCGTATGCCTTCTTAACCACCTTATCTACCTGACCTGCTACCTTCAGGGATCTGTGGACATGCACTCCAAGGTTCCTTTGTTCCTCTACACTTCTCAGTATCCTACCATTTAATGTATATTCCCTTTCCTTGTTAGCTCTCCCCAAATGCATTACCTCACACTTCTCTGGATTAAATTCCATTTGTCACTGTTCCACCCACCTGACCAGTTGATTGATATCTTCCTGCAATCGACAGCTTTCTTCTTCATTGTCAACCACACAACCCATTGTAGTATCATCTGCAAACTTCTTAATCTTACCCCCTACATTCAAGTCTCATCATCATAGGCAGTCCCTCAGAATCGAGGACGACTTGCTTCCATTCTTAAAAATGAGTCCTTAGGTGGCTGAACAGTCCAATATGAGAACCACAGTCCCTGTCACAGGTGGGACAGATAGTCGCTGAGGGAAAAGATGGGTGGGGCTGGTTTGCTGCACGCTCTTTCCGCTGCCTGCGCTTGATTTCTGCATGCTCTTCGCAATGAGACTCGAGGTGCTCGGCGCCCTCCTGGATGCACTTCCTCCACATAGGTGGTCTTTGGCCAGGGGCTCCCAGATGTCAGTGGAGATGTTGCACTTGTTCAGGGAGGCTTTCAGGGTGTCCCTATAACATTTCCTCTGGCCACCTTTGGCTCGTTTGCCGTGAAGGAGTTTCGAGTAGAGCACTTGCTTTGGGAGTCTCGTGTCTGGCATGCGAATGATGTGGCCTGCCCAGCGGAGCTGATCAAGTGTGGTCAGTGCTTTAATGCTGGGGATGTTGGCCTGGTGAAGGACGCTAATGTTGGTATGTCTGTCTTCCCAGGGGATTTGTAGGATCTTGCGGGGGCATCATTGGTGGTATTTCTCCAGCGACTTGAGGTGTCTACTGTACATGGTCCATTTCTCTGAGCCATACAGGAGGGCGGATATTACTACAGCCCTGTAGACCATTGGTGGCAGTTTTGAGAGCCTGGTCTTCAAACACTCTTTTCCTCAGGCAGCCGAAGGCTGCACTGGCGCACTGGAGGCGGTGTTGAATCTCGTCATCAATGTCTGCTCTTGTCTCAAGTCTAGATCATTGATGTATACCACAAAAAGCAAGGGAGCTATTACTAACCACTGCAGAATCCTACTGGAAACAGCCTTCCAGTCATAAAAACACCTATCAACCATTACCCTCTGCTTCCTGCCTTTGGGCCAATTTTGGATTCAACTTGCCACTTTACCCTGATCCTATGGGCTTTTACTTTCGTGACCAATCTGCCATGTGGGACCTGATGAAAAGCCTTGCTAAAATCCATATACACTACATCAAACCACCTTACCTTCATCGATCCTCCTTGTTACTTCCTCAAAAAATTCAATCAAGTTAGTCATACATGAACTTCCCTTAACAAATCCGTGCTGACTATTCGTGATTAATCCGTGTCTTTCTAAATGAAGATTTATCCTAGCCTTCAGAATTTTTTCCAATAATTTTCCCACCACTGAGGTTAGGCTGACTGGCCTGTAATTACTCTTTCTATCCCTTTCTCCCTTCTTAAACAAAGGTACCACATTAGCAGTCCTCCAATCCTCTGGCACCACACCTGAAGCCAGAGAGGATTAGAAAGTGATGGTCAGAGCCTCTGCTAGTTCCTCTTTTGCTTCACTTAACAGCCTCATAAATATGTCCATTTCCACCTTAAATATATTCAGTGACCCAGCCTCCACTACTCTCTGGGATAGAGAATTCCATAGATTTACAATCCTCTGAGAGAAGAAATTTAAAAGGGCAGCCCCTTATTCTGAGACTATGTCCCCTAGTTTTAGTTTTCCCAGAGTGGAAATATCCTCTCTGCATCCACCTTGTCGAGCCCCGTCATTATCTTATATGTTTTGATAAGATCACCGATCATTCTTCTGAACTCCAATGAGTATAGGCCCAACCTACTCAACCTATCTTCATAAGTCAATCCCCTCATCTCCAGAATCAACCTAGTGAACCTTCTCTGAACAGCCTCCAATGCAAGTATATCCTTCCTTAAATACAGAGACCAAAACTGTACGCAGTACTCTAGGTGTGGCCTCACCAATACCCTGTACAATTGTAGCAGGTCTTCCCTGCTTTTATACTCTATCCCCCTTGCAATAAAGGCCAACATTCCATTTGCTTTCCTGATTACTTGCTGTACCTGCATACTAATTTTTTGTGTTTCATGCACAAGGACCCCCAGGTCCCTCTGTACTGCAGCACTTTGCAATTTTTCTCCATTTAAATTATAATTTGCTTTTTGATTTTGTCTGCCAAAGTGGATAACCTCACACTTACTCCATCTGCCAAATTTTTGCCCACTCACTTAGCCTGTCTATATCCTTTTGCAGATTTTTCTGTCCTCCTCATAATTTGCTTTCTCACCCATCTTTGTATCATCAGCAAACAGACCTGCTACATTGCAGCAACACATTGGAAATATATACAGGCACAATTGATGGATGGATTAAAATTAGAACATAGAGTCGAATAATTGAATAATTAAAATTTACAACACAGAAGGAGGCCATTCTACCCACCGTGTCTGCGCTGATCGAAAAAGAGTTATCCAGCCTAATCCCACTTTCCAGCTCTTGGTCCGTGGCCCTATAGATTATGGCACTTCAAGAGCATATCCAAGTATTTTTTAAATGTGATGAGGGTTTCTGTCTGTACCACCCTTTCAGGCAGTGAGTTCCAGACCTTCACCACCCTCTGCGTGAAATGTATCTCCTCAACTCCTCTCTAATCCTTCTACCAATTACTTTAAATCTATGCCCCCTGGTTATTGAACTCTCTCTTATCCACTCTACCTAGGCCCCCCATAATGTTATACATTTCAATTAAGTCTCCCCTCAGGTTCTTCTGTTTCAAAGAAAATAACCCCAACATGTCGTCAAAGTTTACATGTGGATTCTCTCAGACTGTCTAACTATGTTTCGAATCACTAGAAGAAAATCAATAACCTTTGTCGGGTATTTACTTCCATGTAACAAGAAAGCACAATGCTGATTTTCTTTCAGTGTTTTTAACACAACACTCAATAGTTTACCACTGGAAGAATGAGACAATGACAGAGGAAGAGATAGAGACACAGAGAAAAAGCAAGGTAAATTAATAACATTCATTAATTTACACAGGGATGAGTCCCAACTTGGCAGAGGGCCCAAAATAAAAAATGAATTGATTACTCAGTTTTTTTTCTATAAAAAGAGTTGAATGTGCTTTCATTTGTTTTTCAAAACAGCGTGAATCAGGCACTTTATTCTTCAATGGGAAAGAAAGTTTTATTAAACTAAAAACATCAATGCACCCATTCAAACTTGAAATAGAAAGGGTGAAATTCAACTTCAATGCAGCATGAAAGATGCTGTAGCGAATCGGCTGGCTATTATACACCCTGTCCGATTCTCCTATCCAATTAATTCCCTGTTGAAATCGAATTTCACCACCAAAGGCTACGGAGGTGAAATTGTCCTCTTTTGCGAGGCCCATTAGTGCTTTTCGCATGGGGCGGGGAAATTGCTCAGGCGTTCGCAGAAGTAGTGCCCCGGACTACCACTCAACCGGCGATGACATCATCACCGTGCGCGGCAACCTCTTTCTGCCCCACGGGGGATATTGGCCTGGGGCCCGCGAGGCTGGTTGACATCTGCTCGCGGGGCAGAAGTGAAAGGAGAGATCCCCAGTGCCCCGTGCCGCCATCTTAGATTTCGGGTCGGCTACCATACCTGTTTTTTAGTGTTGTCTGTGCCGCAATCGTGCAGCCCGGCACTCTGTTTTGGTCTGCAGAACCGGTACCACATTGTCCTGGTGGTCCAGCGGAGGCCATCAGATACCTTGCAGCGGCCCTCCCCTTTAAGCGAAGGGCAGGGGCGTTCAAGCAGGTCAGAGCATCCGTGTAGCACTCCCGATCACACCCCATTATCGCCGCTGGTCTCACCCCTAAAGGAAGTGGTGCGTACAAGATTGCTCTCCATTTTCTTTGAGGAGCCAAATTCAGCAGCCGGGGCGGGACTTCCATGTCGGGCACAGTAAGTCCCGCCTCTAGCAGGTTACTGCAGGGCAATTTCACCCCCTTTGTGTTTCCATTTTCAATTATGACATAGAAGTTACAGCACAGAAACAGGCCATTCGGCCCAACTGGTCTATGCTGGTGTTTATATTCTACACGAGCCTCCTCCCACCCTATTTCATCTAACCATTCCATATTCTCACCAATCTCTGGGCTTTCTCTTGAATTCCATGTTGGATTTATTAGTGATTATCTTATATTTATGATGCCAAGTTTACAATTCCCTCACAAGTGGGAACATTTTCTCTACATCTAATCTATCAAACTTCTCCATAATTTTAAAGACCTCTATTAGGTCAACCCTCAGCCTTTTTTTCCCAGAGAAAGGAGAACAGCTTTTGTCTTGCCAGACGTTTGCAAAGCAATAATGTGAATTACACACAAACAAAATGAAATCCATTTTGCTCAATGTGCACCCAACAGTGGCTTTCTGCACATCACTCATCGCTCCAGCATTTTTTCTTCTAGCTTTGAGCCTCATAGCTACTTCACCGACCAAAATAAAAATGTCAAATTAGAATAGAAAAGAGAACCCACAGCTCTTTGCCAGGTCTGGGCAGAACAAAGACGTTGTGACTAAATGTTAAACTCCAGTGATCTGACACCCAAGATCATGGCTCGGATTTTCTGTTCCCCATGATGGCGTACGCTGCACTGTGTGTACGTCGTTGTAAGCCTTGTAATAGGCCCCGCATGGTGCGGGTTTCCTCATGCGCTGCGCATGCGCGAAAACCCAGAACTTGCGATCTGTCAAGTCTTTCCCAAAAATCACTTTAGCTGGCGCAGAGTTGGGCTACTACTGCCCAGAAAATACTCAAGAAACCCTTACACCTGGTAAAAGAATGCATAGGGCCTACTTTCACCAGCGTAAAGGTTAATTTAAATGTTGAATTAAAAATGAATAAAAAATCATACACAAACATTTAAAATTCGTTTATGTAAATTTTGGTCCGGATTAAAATGTTAAAAATTAATTTAAAAAATGTAATTTCTATTGTAAATACTTAATTAAAGGGACTTTTAATTAAATTTAAAAGTGGGAATATTTATTTGTATTCCGGTTGTGTAAATTATTTAATTATTTGTGGATTCCTCATATGTGTTTGCGGAATCCATTTGTAAATAAAAAAAATCGCCATATGCATATGAAGAATCCTACTTTCCCATTGGAGGACCTGGCTCATGTGATGCCAGGGATGCTTCCGAACCGCCTGTGTCCCTGGGATCTGTTTGCTTTTACGCAGGCATACGTCAGTAGGCCCAGGACGTGAAGTCTCTGAAGCCCAGATGCCAGTGCGGCGGACTTTTTAAATCGGGTTGGAGGCATACTCTGGAGGTACGCCTCTGAACGCAAATTCTGGCCCAATGAATTTTCTTTCTTCTTCATGTGTTTTTAATGTTTTGATTTCCATTACCCTAAATGTAGGAGATTATACAATTCTAACTCCATTCCCTTGTGTAAGGGGTGAGTGTTGAGTCGGTGGCTGATTTGAAACATGCCCCTTGCAGTTTCATGTGTCACATAGTTGGTTGATAACAGAACACTAATGTTGGTGCATCTATCCTTCCAGTGGATTTGCAGGATCTTGTGGAGGCAGCACTTTGAGGTGTTTGCTGTGTATGGTCCACGTCTCTGAGCCATATAGGAGGGCAGGTATCACTACTGCCCTGTAGACCATAAGCTTGGTGCCAGATTTGAGGTCCTGGTCTTCAAACACTCTCTTCCTCAGGTGACCGAAGGCTGCACTGGCACACTGGAGATGGAGTTGGACCTCATCGTCGATATCTGCCCTTGCTGATAGTAGGCACCCGAGGCATGGAAAATGGTCCACATTGTCCAAGGCCGTGCCATGGATTTTGATGACCGGGGGGAGGGGCGGCAGTGCTGTCTGGAGAGGTCAGGTTGGTAGAGGACCTTTGCATATGGATGTTTACTGTAAGGATCATTCTTTCGTACGCCTCGGTGAAGATGTTGATGATGGCTTGGAATTCGGCCTCTGAATGTGCGCAGATGTTCTCGATCAGGCCAACATCCCCACCATCGAAGCACTGACCACACTCGACCAGCTCCGTTGGGCGGGCCACATTGTCCACATGCCCGACATGAGACTCCCAAAGCAAGTGCTCTACTTGGAACTCCTACACGACAAGCGAGCCCCAGGTGGGCAGAGGAAATGTTTCAAGGATACCCTCAAAGCCTCCTTGATAAGGTGCAACATCCCCACCGGAGTCCCTGGCCCAAGACCGTCCTACGTGGAGGAAGGGCATACGGGAGGGAGCTGAGCACCTCGAGTTTCGTCGCCGTGAGCATGCAGAAATCAGGCGCAGACAGCGGAAGGAGCATGCAGCAAACCAGTCTCCCCACCCACCCTTTCCTTCAACCACTGTCTGCCCCACCTGTGACAGAGACTAATTCCCATATTGGATTGTACAACCAACTGAGAACTCGCTTTTAGAGTGGGAGCAAGTCTTCCTCGATTTCGAGGGACTTCCTATAATGATGATGATGATGATGATGATGATAACAGAATTACTACATTTTGCTTTCAGATTTAGAATTAATTCACCAATTAGGTTTTGAGGGCCAGATTGCTAGAGTGCATGGACTTCATTTTGCCCTTGGGCTGTTGGTTGGACATACCTGGTCGACACATCCGATCCTACTGCAGTGTAACAACTGACTATTCTCAGTTCAGTTAAAAGTCATCTTCTCTGCCAGCATACTGCGAGAGGTAAGTGCCTTGTGGTGAGTGATCCCGGGGCGATAGTACAGAGCTGAATCCAGCGCTACGCAGATGCTCCATGTAGGGCTTATATGCTACAATGAAGTTCCATTAAAGGGGACGGCCACTGCACACTCTGGAGGCCCTTTGGTGACTGCCACTGGACCACCAGGGCAGCATGAGACTGAGCCAGCAGCCCGGCACCCAAGACGGAGTGCCTGGCTGCACCATCGCGGCCCGAATCAAGCGAGGGCCGCCATTGTCGAGCTGACTCGCGAGTCAACTGACGTAAAAAGATGTTGGCCCGGGGCGCTGCAGGCCTCCTCTTTAAACAGCGCCCCGAGAGTGGATGTCTGTCAGCTTCGCAACCTACAATTTCACCACCCTTTATCTCTTCACAAGCTGAAGCATGATTTGAAAGCAGAATTTAAAATTCCACAAACAATTGACACAGGATATGTTATTAAAAGTAACAGATACCAGGCTATAATCTATGAAAGCAATTCACTTGATAAGAACATAAAAAGTAGGAAAAGTTCTATGTTTAATTTATCGTTGTTCTATACTCTCACTGGCCTTGAAATTACACTGTATGTTACTAGAGTTTGAATGCTTAATGCATTTATACCTCATTTCTTTGCGCTATCTGGCCATTTTTTTATGTTTCCTAACCAAATGTTGTAAGACTAGAATAAACATTCCCACAAGCCTAGCCCGTGCCCCTCCATTTACCATAATTGTTTGGCACCTGTCAATCTGCTCGACCAGTGCCTCAACTGCACCTTTGATGCCTTTGCCCCCAGCAAAATTTGTACTCTCTTATATCCCAGTTGTTTCCATGGTATGTTCCCCATCTTCACTTCCTCAAAGCCAAGGAGCGCAAACTTGAGTATTATTTGGCATGCAACTAGTTTGGCAGTCCATCGCCAGATCATGGCTGCACCATACCAAGTGCTATTGGCCCTCACTCTCCTCTGCCAAAACTGCCCACTATTCTAGGATAATCCTAGAGACCAAAGATAACTCCCAACATTTTTCTTCACTACTGTCTCCTTAAACATTCTTCCCTTGCTTGCCATCACCCTCACCTCCTACAATATGTACGAGGAGCTCATGGATTCCTTTGTCATAAAAGATTGAGACCTTTGTCACAAAGATTCAACTGCCTCTGTTGCTTCTTCAGTTAAAACCAACCCCTGTATTTCACATAGTGTGACTATATGCACTGCATTTTTCTGCGCCTGCGTCCTCTGGACTCTGCCCCGACACCTCTTGCGCATGTGCAGACTCCTCAGACCCGGAACCGGAAGTGGGGGCCTGACGAGTCCACATGGAGACCACTGCTGAAACATTGCTTCTAGCCTTTGCATTATTGCGACCTTCTGTGGGAGCGAAAACATCAGAGGTAGTGGTAGAGAGAGAGAGAGTGCGCGAGGTGGTGGGGGTGGGGGGGAGACACGCAGCAGGCGGGGAAGGGGAGAGAGAAATGGGGAGAGAGAGAGAGAAAGAGAGAGAGAGAGAGAGAGAGGGGGAAGAGAGAGAGAGGGGGAAGAGAAAGAGAGAGAGGGGATGAAATCCGGAAGTCACGAAACTGTCACTATTCACTTCATACCCAATAAACCTGTTAACAATCTGTGACCCACACACAATGCCTCATCTATGGCAGGGTTAGTGGGGGGGGGGTTGCTAAGGTCAGGAACTTGGGCTGGGGGAGGCATCACCTTAAGCTGGGGGAGATGAACTTGGACGAGAGGTATCAGGAACTTTGGCTGGGGGAGGCATGCACTTGGGCTGGGGGGGGGGGTGCGGAGGGTGGCGAGGGTAAGGAAATTGGGCTCAGGGAGGCACGAACTTGGGTTGGGTTGCTGAGGAACTTGGGCTGGAGGAGGGATGCACATGGGCTGGGGGGTGTGGGGTAAGGAATTTGGGCTGGGGGAGGGATGAACTTGGGCTGGGTGTGTCAGGAACTTTGGTTGGAAGAGGCATGCACTTGGGCTGGGGTCAGGGATTTGTGAGGCTTTTCTGGGTTTGTGTAGTTCCATCCTCTCAGTGACTGCTTGCAGGGAAGTTCTGAAGTCAAAATGGCTCAAATTACACTTTGCAAAGTCAGTCAGAACTTGGGCTGGGCAGTTCCAATTACACACGCCAGAGAAACTTCTGGGTGTGGCTTATCCTCCAAGGGGACCAATCAGCAATCAGGTCATGTGATAATAGAGAGCCAATCAGCCAGAAACACATTGCAAATAATTGGATCCTATTTCGCAGACTATCTGAAACCACTCTGAAAGTATAACAGTCATCCTTTAGCTTGCTCCATTTTATGCAAGTCAATTTCTAATTTTCTATTGTTTTGAGGCGTTGTAAGCAGCACAATTGAATGCTCACTTTAGGAAGATTGTTTCATAGTTAGGTAGATTTTATAATGGAGAATAAAAGTGTCCTACTGGAATGTGTAATTACCCTTTAATTTGTGTGCTGTGGTTAATTGATTTCATCCTCTTAATTCTCAGTGGCCTATAGCTACAATTGAAGCACATACTGTTTGGTTAATGCATAAGGCAATCAGCACTTACCTCTCAAAGTTCACATGCTGGCAGAGAGGATGAATTTTTACTGATCTGAGAATGTGATATTAATCATTCACATTTCTTGTGGCAAAATAGAAGCTAAACCACATAACATGGAGCAAGAATTGTGCATGCGACCTTGATTTAAATTTTTTCATCTTGATGAATAGATTAGGTACATTCAGAATCATTCACGGTGAAATCTTAGGGATGAAATTGGTCTTTGGCAGCAACACAAAGACCAGAATTTTGCCTATCTTGGTATGGCCAGTGTCCATGACAAGTTGTGACCCTGCTGCTTGCTGCATCCCACTGTTGCTGAACTGACCTAAACGCAGCCTATTAAGCCTATTAAGCCCAGCCCAATGAGATGGAGCAGGTCTGGTGATGTCATTCATGACGCGATTTCAGCCGGGATCCTTAAAAGGACCATGGCCACATTACATTTGAAGTTTAATCTAACATAGTGCCGTCAGTGCGCTACAGCATTGGAGTGAGTGCTGCAAACACTGATTGCACAAAGGTGCAGGTCTGCACACAGGTTCTCCTATGGTTGCAGATTACAAAAGAGGGCATGAGCAAGGATGTGTTCAGGAGGACCTGGGTGCAGTGCCGCAAACATTTCAATGATTTCATTAGATCAGGAAACATTAATAAAATTCCATTTCTACTGCATCCTGCTGTGTCTCTCATCACATCCCCATCACTCTGGCTTCCCTACCCTACTCCTGCATATCCTTACTCACACCAACATACCTTGCACGCCCATCCATCTCTCTCTCTCTATCTACATTATCAGCTCCCCATCTCACTAGCCACCCCTCACACTCATCCTAGTGCAATCATCCCAACTAACAACACACAAGAGTAGTCACTTGAGTCTTTTATGCAATGATTGTGTAAAGTTTCTGATAACATGGTGTCAAACATAAAAATCTTTCTTTTCTACACTTGACCAGGTCTTGGACAGATTTGTGCGCACCTTTGGAAGTGGCTTAATGAGTTGCAGTGAATGGTGAGACATTACTGTACCCTTACACCCCCCCCCTCCCCCTGCCCCCATCAATGATGATGGGTGTGAAAGGAATGGTTTGATCATTGCAGGGATGCTTTATGGTGTTGATGTGGGCTGGTGCCAACCTGGTGCATCATGTAGCAGCCATATGGGTGTACATCGTCAAATAAAGTAAATCTGGCCATGGTGAGGCCATCCCTGGCCTCGCGGGCAGCAATGTGCTAGAGTATTAATGCTCTCTGTCCTGTGCAGCAGCAGGTGATTGTGGAGAAGGTTGGTGTTATTGTTGGTGCTGCTGATGTGCCTGGTGCTGCTGGTGTTGGGGCTCATCGTGGTTCGATTTTAGGGACCAATGTGAGATAGTATAAACGGCACCCATGTTGATGGAATAGATGGCAGGTGAAGTACAGCCAACAGTGGTGAGAGAGTTCTTCCAATGACGTGACACTGGATGAAGACATTGCTGGAAATACTTGCAGCCTACAGAATCTGTGCTGAAAATCGACTGAGCAACAGCTTCTACCTGAGGAAAGTGATCATGTGTCAGGTGGGAGCTTTTACTGTATATTTGAAGCTGTCAACTAATCAGTCACAGAACTCTCGCCTCAGGTTGTCAGACATGGTTCCCGAGCTGCGTGAATCCTGTGGCCATGTAGGAAATGTAAAAAGTAAGCGAAAAAACTGTTAAGTGCCTGTTAATTACCTGATAATGATTTCAATTGGGTCACCCATTGCTGCCGATTGGGTCGGCTCTATGATGACAGATAGCCCGGGGGAAAGACATGTGGGAGTGAGATAACAGTGAGTTCCTGACCCGCTGGCAAAAGTACCAATTTTCTCACCCGACCTGCCACCAATCACACACGCTGCCACCCCGTAAAATTCAGGCCAAAGTGATGGTGAATCGGCAGCCCATTTTACACCCCGCCTGGTTTTCTTTTCTAACTGTTTCCCATAAGTGAACAGGAATAAATGCTTTGAAAATGTAAGTGAGGGAGACTGTGTGGTGTTGTAAAGTGTTGGAACTCAAATCCTTGTACTTGAATCAGTGGGAGGGTGAAGGATTTTGTTCTTAACACCCCACACATTGTGATTCGAATCGCTGTCATGTTACAATGGAAAGAATAGCATGGGCCAAGAGTGGGTTTTTTTTTCTCACAGAAGGGAAAGGAGACTCAGAGGGTAACTTCATCTGGCATATGGTTACACTCAGCCTGCTCTTAATTAGCAGAGATCTGAAGGTAGTGAATTCTAGGGTATTGACCCAGGGATGATGAAAGAGCAGTGAGACAAAAGCAAAATACTGCCGATGCTGGAAATTTGAAATAAAAACAGAAATGCTGGAAATACTCAGCAGGTCAGGCAGCATCTGTGGAGAACAGTGATATATGTCTAAGTTAGGAAGGTTTATGACTTGGAAGGGAACTCAGAGGTGATGGCCTCATTAAACACTATCTGAAAATCCATATCTATATAAATGCAAATATTATAATATTATTAGTTCAGTTCACCTTGCAACATAATTGTTGATTAGCTTAATCTTGCCTCAAGTGTTTGACTGTTAGACAGCTGTACTTAAATTTGCTATTGTAATATTGCTATACAGCTGCCTGCAGGTTAACCTCCTTTTCTTTTTCCTTCTTTGTATTTTTACTTGGCCTGTTTTTCAGAATATTCCAGCTATTGATTTTTTTAAACAAGCCAAACTGTAGAGTTTTTTAATGAATCTTGTGTATGCAAAGCTCATTATATTTCTTGTGTGCACAGTCGAGGGATTTTGCATGTGACTCATGACTATGCCGCATGTCAATAGTGAAAAAAGAATGTTATTAATTAAAAGGACAAAAGCATAAAACAAACATATTGATCTAGGAATGAAAGTATTACCTAGCAACCATCTGCCGATCAATTACTCTTGCAGCAATCTCCTTCCTCGTTCTGAATTGGCAGGGTGGATGATGCCAAGGGGACTGGCACAAATATCTCTGAAGATATTCTTGGTATCACACACCAGCTGCACGCTCACAGCAAGTATGCCTTTCCTGTTGGTATAGGTGTGCGCATTTTTGGCAGGTGCACAGACAGGAACGTGGCATAATCAATACCAAATGTTGGGGATGATAAGAACATAAGAAATAGGAACAGGAGTAGGTAATTTGGCCCCTCGAGCCTGCTCCACCATTTAATAAGACCATGACTGATCTGATCTTGGGCTCAGCTCCACTTCCCTGCCCGCTCCCCATAACCCTTTATTCCCTTATCGCTCAAAAATCTGTCTTGCTCCGCCTTAAATATATTCAATGACTCAGCCTCCAACAGCTCTCTGGGGCAGAGAATTCCACAGATTTACAACCCTCTGAGAGAAGAAATTCCTCGTCATCTCAGTTTTAAATGGGCGGCCCTTTATTCTGAGACTTAGGGCTAGAATTTCCTGGCAGATCGCTCCCGCCCGAATCTTAGCAGTATTCCAGCGGTTGCATGTTTAGAACTTCCGGAATACCGCCAAGGCGCGCTCCCCGATTTTTGCGTGATGATTGTCAGCGGTAGCAGGCCGGAGCGGGCAGTGGCGTAGTCCCTCGGAGTCGGTGATCTGCTTGTCTTTGTAAATAGCAACAAGCATTTTTTTTAAATCTCTGCGCATGCATGGGCATTCTCCTGCAAGTTTGGGGTCAGAGTTGACCCTGCACATGTGCAGAGAAGAAGGAGAGATGGTTGTTGAGTGGTGAGGTGGAGACCAGTGTCTGCAGAGAGAGAGAGAGAGAGAGAGCTGTTATTTTTAAAGTATTTTGAAAGGATTTGAAGCATTATAATTCATAATACATAATATCATAATACATAATAATAATACAAAACAAAAATAATAAAAATAAGACATCATAATTAATTAATAAATATAAATAATAAATCATTAACTTGCAAAAACAAGATATGGAAGTGAAGAGGGAGGTAGGTGGGAGGGGGAGGGCCGTGTGTTTCTGTGAAGAAGCCCAGGAATCGTTGGTGCACGAAGTGGAGGCTCACTGGGAGCAATTGACACTGGGTGGGCGAGGAAAACCTGCACCAAACGTGTACCAGAGGATATGGCGAGAGATCGCTGAGGCGGTGTCATCTGTCACGCTCATGATGCGAGGGCCCAACCAGTGCCACAAATGTCGGAATGACATCATTGGGTCGGCAAAAGTAAGTAATAACTTTTATCATGCATTGACTAATTACTCTTAAGTAGTGCCACGTTTTATTATGTTGTAAAGCTTACTGTCATTTTTTATTTCCATTATCGATCTCATTGTGTTACTCTTCTGTATTTTCATGTGTTCATCATGCAACACTTGCGTTCTGATGGAACTTAAATGATGCACTCATTGACGAAAGGACTGGGGATGGTTAATTGGAGATGTCTACCTATATATGTATGTGTGTGTTTTGTAATAGCAGCTGTGAAATTAGTTTACATGTATTTTTTGTCACCTTTGCAGAAAAAATTAGCCAGCAATAGGGCGGAGCTCCGTAAAACGGGCCGAAGAGGCTTGAATTGACGGATCTTGAAGAACGTGCTGCAGCCCTGACGGGAGCATATGATCGCACTGCCACATGTGTTGGTGCTGAACCGGTTCTCACGGAGGGTAAGTCTGCATAATCCCCGGGCTGTACTGCGGTCATGTAATTCAATGTTATATTAATATAATGTAGAATGTAATGTAATGCTGGGAGCACGAAATGTTGTTAGTTCTGACATGAATTTTTGGTTGATCACACTCTGCCACTTGGAAAGCAACATACTGTTTAGGACTCAAGTTTGGCATGTCATGTAGTTTCCGCCTACTCTGCTTATGATAGTTTCATGTAATGATTCTCGGTAATATATCGTTGTTCTCCACATAAGCCTGCACAAATTGAATTGCTCTCATGTTGCCTCTGACCCCTCCCCTCCCTCCCCTCCCTTCCCCTCCCCTGTCACCAACCCATTAATGTTTTGTTTTTACAGTTGCAAAGGAGGAGCCGCCTGCCCTTCCCAGAGAGGAGTTATTGGAGGAATTGACAATGGAAGAGTCAGTAGTGGAAGAGACGGTGGTGGAAGAGATGGTTGAGGAGGAGGAGGAGAATACTCCTCAAAACTTTGTGACGGTGGTGGTGGAGGAGGTGGCAGGACTTGAAGGGTCCTTTCTACCTGCGGCCGCCGTTCCTCGTCGGAATCCAACTTTCCTGGATTCCGGTCCGAGGAAGCGGGCCCAAGCGGCATGCAGTGGTGCACACCGACCCCCATGCGGAATCCACGGCGGCTGATCCGGCAAGGTGGGAACACTGCGAGATAGACAGATGCGAACCTGGACATGGTGGGACTGTTTAGGATGAGCATCGACTTGAGTTGAGAGCTCCTCCAGGCCATGCTTTAGCAGCCCGTCAATCGGAGGACATGGCGGAGCTGATTGTGGCGGTGAGGGAGAATAACCAGTCCGTCAATGCCAATGCTATGCGGCAATCGACGGCCCTGGGATAAAGCACTGCACCCCAAGGTGGCATATGACCAATGGCGACAGCACCTGGTCGTTGGGAGGAAGTACTTTCTTCCAACTTTGAAGATGGTTCCTCAACACACCCAGCTTCTCCAGACCCCCCACACATAGCACTGCCATTGTCACCCCCCACCCCCGTCATCAGGCACATTCGAGGTGCTCTGCTGCACGACGTCCTGGTCCTGACATGGGCAGGGTCAGGGGTACTAATAGTGGGAGGAGGAGGGGGGCAGGGCCAAGGATCAGGGGGGTTGGGGAGGAAAGGTGTTGGGAAAGGTGGCCGCAGGTAGAATCATGGGAGGGAGGTAGAATCGTGGGAGGAGTGTTTTTACTGTTGTTGTTGTTGGGGGTAGTTGTTGTTGATAGTTTGTTTTGTAAAATTTTAATTGAGCATCATTAGTTATTATTTTATTTATTTTATTAAAAATTGTTAAAGTTAAATTCAAATTACAGCACATAAAAAACATTAATTCGACTAAACCTAGCTTGTACTCACTCACTTCTGGAATATGAGGAGCAACAATCGTTGTAAGGGTTGAAGCAAAGCGTTTATTTATGAGCTGCTGACAGTTTTGCAGTTGCTAAAGCACCATGAGGTTTCCCCTGTGCCCTGTGATGTTGTGGGGGTGGGGGGGGGGGCGGGGGCTGGTGGTGGTATGGGTTCATTGCCAGGCTCCTCGACCTCGTCCTCCATTGATGTCCCTGTCTTCCTTCTCAGCCTCTTCCTCCACTTCTCTCTCCTGAGGTGGTCCAGCAGTCCCATCTGGCAATTCCTGTCCCCTCTTGATGGCTAGGTTGTGCAACATGCAACACACCACAATGAACTGAGCAATCTGCTCAGGATATTATCACAGACTGCTTCCAGAGTGGTCTAGACATCGGAAGCATTGCTTCAGCACTCCAGTTGTTTTTCGACTATATTGTGTGTGGCTGTATGGCTTTTGTTGTCGCGCTTCTCTGCTTCTGCCTGAGTCTTCCGCAGGAGGGTCATGAACCAGCTGGCAAGGCTATATCCTTTATTTCCCAGCATCCAGCATTGACCTTGTGGCTGACTCTTAAACAGGTCAGAGACAGTGCTCTCACACAAGATATACGTCTCATGGATGGTCCCTGGAAATTTAGTATTTACTGCCATGATTGTTTGCTTGTGGTCGACAATGAGCTGCACATTCAGGAAGTAGAATCCCTTTCGGTTTCAGTACACCAGTCCCTGGCCAAAGACCGTCCTAAGTGGAGGAAGTGCATTCGGGAGGGCGCTGAGCACCTCGAGTCTTATCGCCGAGAGAATGCAGAAATCAATCGCAGGCAGCGGAAAGAGCGTGCGGCAAATCTGTCCCACCCACCCTTTCCCTCAACGACTATCTGTCCCACCTGTGACAGGAACTGTGGTTCTTGTATTGGACTGTACAGCCACCTAAGGACTCATTTTAAGAGTGGAAGCAAGTCTTCCTCGATTCTGAGGGACTGCCTATGATGATGCCTATGAACTAGATGCATAGAAAGAAAGTGCGGCAGTCACCTTCACCTCGACAGGCAGTGCAGTGCTGATGGTGCTGGTAGGTTGCACGTCTGCCTTAATGAACTGACATATCTCAGAGATTACCTATTTTCGGAAGCATAGCCTTCTAATGCACTGCGTATCGGTCAGGTGCAGCTACGAGCGGTACTCCCTGTTTTCATTGAGGGTAAGGTCTCCTCCTCCTCAAGAGTCTACGTCCTATTTTATTGGGCACATCGTGCTCCTCAACAAATTTTCTACCAGCTCTATTCTGCTTCATGTAAGTAGTCAGCAATATTGGCAGTGAAACTACAGGCTCCATTTCTTTTAAAGTACTCAAAAATGTTCAGGTGTCCACAAAAGAATTAAGGTCAATTATCCACAATATATTCAAAATCAAAATCCCTTATTAATTACTCCAGAAATCACTGAAAATCACTCAAAAATAAATTCCAACTTAACACAGCCTTTTCCCCCACAGAGTGTTTTTTTTCCAAAATGGAGGCATAACGCAAGGTAAGTATCTAAAAAATGGGCAGTACATATCCTCAGTGATAGCGGGTGGTAAAAACAGGCGAATTAGCAAATTTAGCGCTGGAGGGGAAGTTTCTGGATTTTTTGGGCAGGAAACGTAGACAGCCGATCTGCAGCAATGCCAGCGGTAATTGCAGGCCGAAATTACCACTAGCGATATTTAGGTCAAAAATGGGAGGTTAAGGGCGGTACAGGGCGGTAATCCGTGGCCAAAATGGAAATTCTAGCCCATCTATCCCCTAGTTTTAGTTTCCCCAATGAGTCGAAATATCCTATCTGCATCCACCTTGTCGAGACCCCTCACTATCTTATATGTTTCGATAAGATCATCTCTCATTCTTCTGAAATCGAATGAGTACAGGCCCAACTCAACATATCTTCGTAAGTCAACCCCCTTTCACTGGAATCAACCTATTGAACCTTCTCTGAACAGCTTCCAATGTAAGTATATCCTTCCTTAAATACGGAGACCAAAACTGTATGCAGTACTCTAGGTGTGGCCTCACCAATACCCTGTACAGTTGTAGCAGAGGACAACAAACTGCTCACGGCATTCATGATGCATGATGGTCTGTATTATTATCGACGCATGCCCTACAGACTATCTTCTGTACCAATGCATTTCAGAAGATTGTCACTACTATGGTAGCAGGCATAGAGGGAGCCCTCAATCTGCTGACGATATCATTTAAGCAGATTCCTCGACACTTGCAACACCTATCTGAAGTTCGTCCCGCACTACATGCACATTGCTGAACCACTTGCGCAAGGATGTCCCTTGGGAATGGACAGATTCCCAGGCTCAGGCATTCACCACGCTTAAGGAGAAAATCACATCCCCTCCTATCCTTGCGCACTTTGATCCAAATGCCACAACGTACATCACCACGGATGCACCAGGCACCGCCATGGGTGCTGTACTTTCGCAATGGATTGATGGCCTGGAACGCCCAGTAGCCTTCGCACTCTCTCATCTGCAAAATGTAAATATTCTACGGGAGAACGCGAAGCACTCGCTTGCATCTACACATGTGAATGCTGGCACATCTACCTCTATGACAGGAAATTTACCTCCGTACCAATCACCTAGCGCTAACCACGCTACTCGCTACAACTGGATCTGGGCATAGACCATTACGAATCAGCCGATGGTCAGATCGTCTTCATCAGTGTAACTTTGATATACAGTATGTCACTGGCAATTGCAACCACGTAGCTGACATGCTCAGCCACTTGACACCTGCTTCGGTCTCTGGTGCTGACTTGTTCACAGATGACGATACATATGTCACGTCAATCATCACTCAGTCCATCAGAAACCTTGTCTCCTGCGACAAACTCAAAACTGAATCATAGAGTGATGCTACGCTCCAGCACATGAGCCACTTCCTCCAGAGTGAGTGGCCTAAGCAAATTCCGGAAGAGCTGAAAACCTTCCACAGATTTTACAATGAATTTTCCATTTGGAACAATGGCTGCCTGGCTCGTGGTGATAGAGCAGTAATTCCCAAGTCACTTCAACAGTACGTTCTCTCATTGGCACACAATGGACACTCTGGCATTGTCCGCATGAAGCAGAGATGTCGCGATTTAATATGGTGGCCTGGGATTGACACTCGCATTGAGGAGTTTGTCTCACACTGTGAAGCAAGCAGTCTGAGCGAAAAGGCAACAAACATCCGACATGCGCCAATGAAGCCCATTTCCATGGCCACAAAGACCATGGCAATAACTTCAGTTGGATATCTTCGGTCCAGTTGAAGCAGCTCCACAGCACCGGCATGTCCTTGTTGTAGTACATGACCTGCATTCCAAATGGCCAGAAATCGCTAGAACAAGTTCAGTGACCTCATCAACGATTGTCACTATTCTGCAGCATATGTTCACAAAATGGGGCCTCCCAGAGGTCATAATCAATGATAATGGACCATAGTTTGTGTCTAACCAGTTTGTAGATTTCTCATTCGTCATGCTATTGAGCATCGCCTTACTGCTCGGTACAATCCTCAAAGCAACGGAGGTGTTGAACATTTTAACCGCGTCATCAAAGCGTGTTTGAAAGCCAACCTCAGAGCAGGCTAAACATTCGATGAAGCGGTTCAAACCATTCTCCGCACATACTGGTCAACAACGTACTTGCTAACAGGGAAGACACCCGCTGAGCTCATGATTGGGTGGAATCTTTGTTGGCTACTGGACATTCTCAAACCCCTAGCCAAACCTAGCGTGAAGATAACCACACTCGCATCACAGATTTTGGAATGCCAATGAAAAGTGAGGTCGTACACTGACACAAAATGACACGCTCAAAAACCCCAGCTGAAGAATGGAGATTGGGTCCAAGAATTTCTTACGGGAAGAAGTGGAGGCACTAGTCACTGTGATTGAGAACAGATGGCAGGAGCTGGACACCAGCAGAGGTCACATAAAAGTTCCACCAAAAGAAATGAAGAAGCGCTGGAACCAAGTTGCAGAAGAGTACTGCGCAGTAGTGAACAGCATGAGCTCTGGAGGCCAGTGTAAAAAAAAAATGGCAGGACCTTGGTCAAGTAGTTAGTATAAGTAACATTTTAATTTATTCAATGCAATTGTAAATGTGTCTAGCTGTATATGTCCCGCCCAGCAGAAAGACACCCTCTCTAAAAAGTTGCATTTTCATCTTTGCAGAGGCAAGTGGCACACAACAAAAGGGAAAGAACTCGAACAGGAGGAGGCCCAGCAAATCTGCACCCACTGACACCCTTGGGTCGCTGCTTTGATGGGTCCTGCCTAGAAAAAAGCAATCAGTATTGCACAAGCTAGGCCCACACTTGAGGGAGAGGGTAAGTCCTACAAATTCATCATGACCCTTCAAATCAACCTGCTGCTTGGCCTGCGATGTGTGAGTCTACTCATGCCACCCATCCTGCTCCCTCCTCTGCTGCTAACCATTTGACTGTTATGTTATATTTTGCAGAATTTGATGCCAACCTGAAGATGCAGAAGAAGAGTCAGATGCGGAGAGCCAGAAGAGGAGAACATCTTCCAATTCATCCATGGGAGTGAGGGTGAGGGGATGGAGCTGGATGAAGCTCCCACTGTTGTACTGACTTTGGAGGAAGTGATAGCGCCTTCTGTGACTAGTTGTTTGAGTATTGGTGGGACATTCCATGGTTTCACACCTTCCGAGGTTGCGAGTTCCAGTGGTGTGGTGCAAGCCACATCCACGGGGAGGAGGGGAAGGAGAGCTCGATCGCGCTCTCCTGAGATGCAGGATCTAACAGATATAATTCAGATGATGCCATTGAGTGCGGAGAGCATTGACCTTATGCGATCACTCCTGGACACGATCAGTGGGGTGAGTGATGAGGTAGTGGGACTGTCGGGAGAAGGAACAACACTCTCACGAGAAATGGGAATGATATCCGGGACTATCACTGAGGGAATGGTGGCCATGAGTGAGGGAATATTAGAGGTTGTAAAACCACGTCACTGGCCATGAGGGAGGGAATGTTGCAGGTCGTTGAGATAGTGTCAAGGCGCATGAGGGACAGCATGTTGGAGTTAGCTGCTGCAATAAGGGAACATGCCCAGACCCCGCGCCCATTGTCAGAATGAACTGCCACTCCCACTCCAATCTGAACAACCAAAGCCAGGCCCTGCAACTTGCCGCCTGGGCCCTCCAACTAGCCGCCTGACGCTGACGCCCCCCACCCTCAAGAGGGGCGCTGTAGCCGAGATGTTAGAAAGAATAAGCTTGGTATCGAGCTCAGAAACACTGCGCCAGCGCCTGCGGGCAGGGGTGGTGGTGTATCCAAGACCAAGCGTGGTGGACGGTTTTAGAATAAGGGGGATGAGAGATGGGTGCAGCCTTTCTTTGCTGCTGTTGTTGTTGTTATCAAGCTATGGGAGTGGATGGAATCACCACTGAGGCACTGAAGTATGGCGGAGAGGCATTGTTGGTGCGAATACATGAACTCATATCTCTCATCTGGAGGGAGGAGAGCATGCCGGGAGATCTCAGAGATGCAGTGATCATGACCATTTTTTAAAAAGGGGACAAGTCCGACTGCGGCAACTACAGAGGAATCTCCCTGTTATCAGCCACTGGGAAAGTCATTGCTAGAGTCCTCCTCAACTGTCTTCTCCTTGTGGCTAAAGAGCTCCTCCCGGAGTTACAGTGTGGATTTCGTCCCCAACGGGGCACAATGGACACGAGTTTTACAGCGCGACAGCTACAGGAAAAATGCAGGGAACAGCGCCAGCCCTTATACATGGCCTTCTTCGACCTTACAAAGGCCTTTGACACTGTCAACCGCAAGGGTCTATGGAGCGTCCTCCTCCGTTTCCGATGCCCCCAAATGTTTGTCACCATCCTCTGCCTGCTCCATGACGACATGCAGACCGTGATCCTTACCAATGGATCCATTACAGACCCAAACCACGTCCGGACCAGGGTCAAGCAGGGCTGCGTCATCACCCCAACCCTCTTCTCAATCTTCCTCGCTGCCATGCTCCACCTCACAGTCAACAAGCTCCCCGCTGGAGTGGAATTAAACTACAGAACCAGTGGGAATATGTTCAAGCTTTGTTGTCTCCAGGCCAGGTCCAAGACCACCCCAAACTCTGTCGTCGAGCTACAGTACGCGGACGACGCCTGCGTCTGCGCACATACAGAGGCTGAACACCAAGTCATAGTCAACGTATTTATTAAGGCGTACGAAACCATGGGCCTTACGCTAAACATCCGAAAGACAAAGGTCCTCCAACAGCCTGTCCTCACTGCACAGCATAGCCCCCGAGTCATCAAGATCCATGGCGCGGCCCTGGACAACATGGTCCATTTCCCATGCCTCGGGAGCCTCATATAAACAAGAGCAGACATTGACGACGAGATTCAAAACCGCCTCCAGTGCGTCAATGCAGCCTTCGGCCGCCTGAGGAACAGAGTGTTTCAAGACCAGGCCCTCAAATCTGCTACCAGGCTCATGGTCTACAGGGCTGTAGTAATACCCGCTCTTCTGTATGGCTCAGAGACATAGACCATACAGTAGGCACTTCAAGTTGCTGGAGAAATACCATCAATGATGTCTCCGCAAGATCCTCCAAATCCCCTGGGAGGACAGATGCACTGTTAGCGTCCTTGACCAGGCCAACATTGTTGTGTATCTGTAAAGCATGCACTCTCATGTTCCGCCACCAGGGAGTGCATCCCCTGAAGTCCCAAGGGATCCCAGCATCCCTTGGGAGCACTGTATATAAGCCGGCTTCTAAGACCTGTTACTCACACTGGAGTGTCTTAATAAAGACTGAGGTTACTGTTACTTTAACCTCCCTGTGTGCAGCCTCATCAGTGTGAGGAACACAACAACTGGCGACGAGTACACGAATCCAATGCAAAGATGCAGCAAACTGTGGGCATCCTGGAGAAGTTCTCGGAGGGTGAGGACTGAGAAGCCTATGTCGAATGGTTAGACCAGTACTTTGTAGCCAACGAGCGAGGCGGAGAAGGAAGCGCTGCAAAAAGGAGAGCGGTCCTCCTCACGGTCTGCAGGGCACTCATGAAGAATCTTCTGGCTCCGGTGAAATACACAGATAAGTCATATGAGGAGCTGTGTACACTGGTTCTGGAGCATCTTAACCCAAGGGAGAGTGTGCTGATGGCGAGGTATCGGTTCTATATGTACCAGCGATCTGAAGGTCAGGAAATGGCGAGTTACGTCGCCGAGCTAAGGCAACTTGCAGGACAATGTGAGTTTGATGGCTATCTGGACCAAATGCTCAGAGACGTTTTTGTACTTGGCATTGGCCATGAGACCAGCCTACAAAAACTTTTGACTGTAGAGCAACCGACCGTCAGTAAGGCCATTGTGATAGCAAAGGCGTTTATGTCCACCAGTGATAATACCAAGCAAATCTCTCAGCACACAAGTGCTAGCAATGTTCATAAATTAACTGGAACTGTGTTTGCGAGCAGAAATGTACAGGGCAGAAACCATGAGTCTGCAACTGCCAGCAGGCCTCACGTGACCCAGATGACTCAGAGTCCCCAACAAAGGATGAATGCAAGGCAATTTACACCTTGTTGGCGTTGTGGAGGCTTCCATTCAACCTATTCATGCCACTTCAAAGAGTATGTTTGTTTGCAAGAGCTGTGGAACAATGGGGCACCTCCAACGAGCTTGCAGGTGAGCTGCAAGCTCTGCAAAACCTGCTAACCACCACGTGGCAGAGGAAGACCGGGCCATGGTGGATCAAGGCAATTATGAGCCTCAGAGAGAGGAGGCAGATGCTGAAGTACACGGGGTGCACACATTTTCAATGAAATGTCCACCTATAATGATGCTCAACGTAAAATTGAATGGCTTACCCGTAGCCATGGAACTTGATACTGGCGCCAGCCAACCCATCATGAGTAAAAAGATGTTTGCGACTGTCGTGCAACAAGGCACTCAGACCAGCTTTGAGCCACATCCACATGAAACTGAGAACGTACACCAAAGAGCTTATCACTGTCCTGGGCAGCGCCGTGGTCAAGATCACCTTCGAGGGCATGGTGCATGAACTGCCACTCTGGATTGCCCCGGGCGATGGCCCCACACTGCTTGGAAGGAGCTGGCTGGGCAAAATCTGCTGGAACTGGGATGGCATCCGAGCGCTATCACATGTCGATGAGGCCTCATGTACCCAGGTTCTTAACAAATTTCCTTCCCTTTTTGAGCCAGGCATTGGAAACTTTTCCGGGAGAAGATGCGGATCCACTTGGTCCCAGAGGCACGACCCATTCACCACAAGGCGCGAGAGGTACCTCACATGATGAGGGAGAGAGTGGAAATCGAGCTGGACAGGCTGCAACGCAAGGGTATCATTTCCGCAGTGGAATTCAGCGAGTGGGCCAGCCCGATTGTTCCAGTACTCAAAAGTAATGGCACGGTCAGGATTTGCGGCGATTATAAAGTAACTAATAATCATTTCTCGCTACAGGACCAATACCCGCAACATAAGGCAGACGACCTATTTGCGACGCTGGCAGGAGGCAAGACGTTCACCAAACTCGACCTGACTTTGGCCTACATGACGCAGGAGCTGGAGGAGTCTTCGAAGGGCCTCACCTGCATCAACACGCGCAAGGGACTGTTCATCTACAACAGATACCCGTTTGGAATTCGGTCGGCTGCAGCGATCTTCCAGAGAGCCTACTCAAGTCGGTACCATGCACAGTGGTTTTTCAGGACGACATATTGGTCACGGGTCGGGACACCGTCGAGCACCTACAAAACCTGGAGGAGGTCCTCTAGCGACTGGATCGTGTAGGGCTGTGGCTGAAGAGGTCGAAATACATCTTCATGGCAACTGAAGTGGAGTTTTTGGGGAGAAAGATTGCCACGGACGGCATTCGGCCCACAGACGCCAAGACAGAGGCGATCAGGAACGCGCTTAGGCCACAGAATGTCATGGAGCTGCGGTCATTCCTGGGACTCCTCAACTATTTTGGTTACTTCCTACTGGGGCTAAGCACCTTCTTAGAGCCTCTAAATGTGTTATTGCGTAAAGTGAGAACTGGGTATGGAAAAAAAAAGTAATTGCTTTTGAGAAAGCCAGAAACATTTTATGCTCCAACAAGCTGCTTGTATTGTATAACCCGTGTAAAAGACTCGTGCTAGCATGTGATGCGTCGTCGTACGGAGTCGGGTGTGTATTACAACAAGCTAACATTGCGGGGAAGTTGCAACCTGTCGCCTATGCTTCCAGGAGCTTGTCTAAGGTCGAGAGGGCCGACAGCATGATTGAGAAAAATAAGAACATAAGAACATAAGAATTAGGAACAGAAGTAGGCCATCTAGCCCCTCGAGCCTGTTCTGCCATTCATCAAGATCACTCCACTTACCCGCCCGCTCCCCATAACCCTTAATTCCCTTATTGGTTAAAAATCTATCTATCTGTGATTTGAATACATTCAATGAGCTTGCCTCAACTGCTTCCTTGGGCAGAGATTTCCACAGATTCACAACCCTCTGGGAGAAGAAATTCCTTCTCAACTCGGTTTTAAATTGGCTCCCCCATATTTTGAGGCTGTGCCCCCTAGTTCTAGTCTCCCCAACCAGTGGAAACAACCTCTCTGCCTCTATCTTGCCTATCCCTTTCATTATTTTAAATGTCTCTATAAGATCACCCCTCATCCTTCTGAACTCCAATGAGTAAAGACCCAGTCTACTCAATCTATCATCATAAGGTAACCCCCTCATCTCCGGAATCAGCCGAGTGAATCGTCTCTATACCCCCTCCAAAGCTAGTATATCCTTCCTTAAGTAATGTGACCAAAACTGCACGCAGTATTCCAGGTGTGGCCTCACCAATACCCTGTACAGTTGCAGCAGGACCTCCCTGCTTTTGTACTCCATCCCTCTCGCAATGAAGGCCAACATTCCATTCGCCTTCCTGATTACCTGCTGCACCTGCAAACTAACTTTTTGGGATTCATGCACAAGGACCCCCAGGTCCCTCTGCACCGCAGCATGTTGTAACTTCTCCCCATTCAAATAATATTCCCTTTTACTGTTTTTTTTCCAAAGTGGATGACCTCACATTTTCCAACATTGTATTCCATCTGCCAAACCTTAGCCCATTCGCTTAACCTATCTAAATCTCTTTGCAACCTCTCTGTGTCCTCTACACAACCCGCTTTCCCACTAATCTTTGTGTCGTCTGCAAATTTTGTTACACTACAATCTGTCCCCTCTTCCAGGTCATCTATGTATATTGTAAACAGTTGTGGTCCCAGCACCGATCCCTGTGGCACACCACTAACCACCGATTTCCAACCTGAAAAGGACCCATTTATCCCGACTCTGCTTTCTGTTAGCCAGCCAATTCTCTATCCATGCTAATACATTTCCTCTGACTCCGCATACCTTTATCTTCTGCAGTAACATTTTGTGTGGCACCTTATCGAATGCCTTTTGGAAATCTAAATACACCACATCCATCGGTACACCTCCATCCACCATGCTCGTTATATCCTCAAAGAATTCCAGTAAATTAGTTAAACATGATTTCCCCTTCATGAATCCATGTTGCGTCTGCTTGATTGCACTATTCCTATCTAGATGTCCCGCTATTTCTTCCTTAATGATACCTTCAAGCATTTTCCCCACTACAGATGTTAAACTAACTGGCAGATAGTTACCTGCCTTTTGTCTGCCCCCTTTGTTAAACAGAGGCGTTACATTAGCGTATGTATTCGGTGTAAAGAAAATGCATCAGTACCTGTTTGGCCTCAAATTTGAGCTGGAAACCGATCACAAGCCCCTCATATCCCTGTTCGCTGAAAACAAGAGGATAAATACTAATGCCTCAACCCGCATACAAAGGTGGGCACTCGCGCTATCAGCTTATAACTATACCATCCGCCACAGGCCAGGCACCGAGAACTGTGCGGATGCTCTCAGTCGGCTACCATTGCCCACCACGGGGGTGGAAATGGCGCAGCCTGCAAACTGGTTGATGGTGGCGCAGCCCGCAGACTTGTTGATGGTCATGGAAACGTTTGAAAATGATAAATCACCTGTCATGGCCCGTTAGATTAGGACTTGGGCCAGCCAAGATCCTCTGCTGTCCCTAGTAAAAAACTGTGCACTGCATGAGAGCTGGACCAGCTTCCCCGTTGAAATGCAAAAGCTAAACAAGCCATTCCAGCGGCGAAAGGACGAGCTGTCCATTCAGGCAGACTGCCTGTTGTGGGTTAACCGCGTCGTACTACCCAAAAAGGACAGGGAGGCGTTCATCTCTGATCTTCACAGTATACACCCGGGTATAATAATGATGAAAGCAATAGCCAGATCCCACGTGTGGTGGCCCAGTATCGACTCTGACTTAGACTCCTGTGTACGGCAATGCAGCGTGTGTGCTCAGTTGAGCAATGCGCCCAGAGAGGCACCACTAAGTTTGTGGTCCTGGCCCTCCAGACCATGGTCGAGGATCCATGTCGACTATGCGGGCCCGTTTCTCGGTAAAATGTTCCTGGTGGTGGTGGATGCTTTTTCAAAATGGATTGAATGTGAAATAATGTTGGGAAGCACCGCCACTGCCACCATTGAAAGCCTGAGGGCCATGTTTGCCACCCACGGCCTGCCTGACATATTGGTCAGTGACAACGGGCCATGTTTTACCAGTGCCAAATTTAAAGAATTCATGATCTGCAATGGGATCAAACATGTCACCTTGGTGTCGTTTAAACCAGCCTCCAATGGGCAGGCAGAGCGGGCAGTACAAACAATCAAACAGAGCCTTAAACGAGTCACAGAAGGCTCACTCCAAACCTGCCTGTCCCGAGTACTGCTGAGCTATCGCACAAGACCCCACTCGCTCACAGGGGTGCCCCCGGCTGATCTACTCATGAAAAGGACACTTAAAACCAGAATTTCGCTGGTTCACCCCAACCTGCATGAGCAGGCGGCAGCAACAAAATGTAAACAATGGTCGCGCCACTGTGTCACGGGAAATTGATCTGAATGATCCTGTGAATGTGCTAAACTATGGACATGGTCCCAAGTGGATCGCAGGCATGGTAATAGCTAAAGAAGGGAGTAGGGTGTTTGTAGTCAAAACTAGACAATGGACACATTTGCAGAAAGCACCTGGACCAAACGAGGCTGTGGTTCACAGACTGCCCTGAACAACCCACAGCAGAAACCACCTTTTTCGAGCCCACAACACACACCCAAAGGATCAACAACACCACGCCGGATCAGGAAATCGAACCCATCACGCCCAACAGCCCAGCAAGGCCAGGCTCACCCAGCAGCCCTGCAGGGCCAGCAACACGCCAGCCCAGTGAGGGCACAGACAACACACCAGAACAGATATTTGTACCGAGGTGGTCCACCAGGGAAAGAAAGGCTCCCGACTACCTCACCTTGTAAATAGTTTTCACTTTGACTTTGGGGGGGATGATGTGTATCTGTAAAGCATGCACTCGCATGTTCCGCCACCAGGGAGCGCATCCCCTGAAGTCCCAAGGGATCCCAGCATCCCTTGGGAGCACTGTATATAAGCCGACCCCTAAGTGCTGTTCCTCACTCTGGAGTGCCTTAATAAAGACTGAGGTCATTGTTACTTTAACCTCCCTGTTTGCAGTCTCATCTGTGTTCGGAACACAACAAACATTCCCAGCATTGAAGTACTGACCACACTTGATCAGCTCCACTGGGCAGGCCACGTTGTTTGCGTGCCAGACACAAGACTCCCAAAGCAAGAGCTCTACTCGGAACTCCATCACCGCAAACGAGCCAAAGGTGGGCAGAGGAAACGTTATGAGGACACCCTCAAAGCCTCCCTGATAAAGTGCAATATCCCCACTGATACCTGGGAGTCCCTGGCCAAAGGCCGCCCTAAGTGGAGGAAGTGCATCCGGGAGGGCGCTGAGCAACTTGAGTCTCATCGCCGAGAGCGTGCAGAAATCAATCACAGGCAGCGGAAAGAGTGTGCGACAAACCTGTCCCACCCACCCCTTCCCTCAACGACTAACTGTCCCACCTGTGACAGGGACTGTGGTTCTCATATTGGACTGTTCAGCCACCTAAGAACTCGTTTTTAGAATGGAAACAAGTCTTCCTTGATTCCAAGGGTCTGCCGATGATGATAATATTATTATTGTTACTGTTGTAACTGTTCTCAAAATAAGTTTTATGTAAGTTATGAAAATTTACAAATTTATAAGTGATCTTAAAGTTTTTAAGTGGTCTTAAAGAGTAATCTTAAAGTAAAGTTTGTTACAAGAATAATTTTATTAAAGTTAAGTTATTGTAAACTTTTGAATAAAATATATTTTACATTAAAACTGAATCATGTTCCATTAACACAACACAACATTACGGAACAGCTCCAAATAGTAAACTTGTCCATGTGGAATAGCTGTTGCTGACTTAAATTTAAACTTTGAAAGAAGCTCAAACGGCAGGAAAGCAGGCAGCATGGGTTCGCAGTTATATCTCTCCAGGTCTGTATGGATGGACCACACTCAAAGGTCTTGTGACTTCTCCTCTCTTCCCCCCCCCCACCCCTTGAGTCTTGTGACTTCTCTCTCTCCCTCGTCCTCCCTGGGCTCCAACCCTCCGATCGGCATCTCTCTCTCTCCTCTCTCCACCCCCCGCCCCGCATCCCCCCCCAGCCTTTACTAATTGTTTGTGACTTCTCTCTCTCCTTCACCCTCCCCGGGCTCCAAGCCTCCGATCGGCTCCTCACTCTCTCTCTCTCTCTCTCCTCCCCCCCCACACCCCACCCCTGCTCCCCCACGGCTTGTTTTGTAGCCGAACCCCGAGCTGCTGTGTCCGGGCGCGGGGCCGATTCTGCCGGCCAAACCTATGACTCTCCAGGCTTCTTCAAGACGTTCGCTGTTGGCGTGTGAGTGAGTAAAAAAATGTGAACTCTTCTGAAATCCAACAAATTTACACTTCTACGTTGACAGGTAAAAGAAAGTTGAATTTTATTATTGATTTTGACAGTGTTCTTGACTCCCTCCAAAATCTTTGCTTTAAAAACAATGGCGTCTTTCAGCGCAGATTTGTGAATGTGCGCTGGTTTTCTTAACTCACCAAAAGGTTTTTTGGGAATGGCCAGATACGCTGACCTAAGAGAAAAAAATGTTGGCCAAACTGCGAACAATTGAAAAAAATGGCTGAGAAAAATCATAGTCAAGTCAGTTACGCCGGAGCGGATTGTAGGGGAAACTTTGACAAGAATAAATACGGCAGAAAAAATTGGGCGTGCCAAAAAAACGGTGCAAATGACCAGGGAAATCTGAGCCCTTTTCTGTACATAGGTTTTAAAAAGGGGGGAAATATGTTGTGTTCATACTCTATTTGTTTGTTACAGCTCACTGGATGGACATTAGGAACCTGCGGGAGCTATTCACAGTTGCTGTACTCATGCTGGTTCATGCCGGTTTGGGGGCACCATTTTGAGTTGTATAAAAGCTCAGTTAAGTTAAATTACATTTCTCCTGGCTCAATTTGTCAGTTATTTACACGTGCACAACACAATTGGAGGTGGCTCATGTGGAGCATAAACACCGGCATGGACCTATTGGTGCAGTTGGCCAGTTTCTGTGCGGTAAATACTTTGCAATAATGTTATACCTGATAGAGGGATCATTTTTGTTCTTTCTCTACAAATGCAAGTTGTTTTTGTCCTGCTGCTGACTTTTGCATGCTGGGTGTGCATAAAGGGAAATTGGACATGCTCCTCGACAAATTTTCTGTCCACCGAAGACGAAGATTTATCCCACAATGTTATAACTGCAAATTTATAAGAAGGGTTGAGTATCACCTTGATAAGGATTCATTTTAACCCTGCTCACCTGGGTAGGCGGTTGAAAAGTCCACAGCGACTCTCTCCCTCCGATACCGCTGTGTTAGCGTTAGTGTTTTCTCAGAAGAATCACTCAACACTCAGAGTCGGTTCCAATGCTGATGCAGCTTTTATTACGCTCAGCGGGGAGGAAACACTCAGGACCGTATCCAGGTTTCTCTCCACAGAACAAAGGGTTACATGCACTTTTATATGTTTCACAACAGTTACAAAACAGTTTACTACAGCTACACAGCCCATCATGGCTGGACACAAGCCAATCACAACGATTATAGATTACATATAGGTTCTTTTAACCCAATAGAATTCCCCTAGTATCCAGGGAACCATATGTTCGGTTATTGTCAGCTTGGGCTGATCGATGACTTTATAGATTCTCTCCCTAGTTCTTTCATCTGGGAGAAATAATTGGTTTATAACCTTGTTTACAGGAGATGGTTTCCCTCTTATCTTTCTTCCTGGGGAATTAATTGGTTTATGACCTTGTTCACAGGAGATGGTTTCCTTCTTATCTCTGTCTTCCCGCATCCCAGGCATTCCTACAGTGGGCCTCACAGGGTTATTGCTTGGTCATTGAATGTTCAACAGTTCACAGCTTGACTACCTGATTTCCCATCATGCCTGGGCAGCCATTTTATGTGTGTGTCCATTTTAAGCTTATGTGAGTTTTGATATATCTAGCAGGTGCCTAATGCCTAGTATTCTGGTATATTCTAAAGGTGCCTACCTCCTACAACAGCTGCTTTTCAATGGTCCCGATTTTAACCTGCTTCCTTAGAGCAAGCGCAAGGGGCACCCGACGAAAGGTAGTGGGGACCTTTTTTAAATATAGTTATAAATTAAATGTTATAAAAGTTATAATTGTTAGCATGAGAATGGACCCTATACTGGACAATTCTCTTGTTCAGCTTTTCTGAAATACATTTATTTTCATTCCCTATGGTTAGCTAGTTTGCAGGTTGCTACAGTGCCATTGTCTGGTTTGATGGGGGTTTTGTCTTCATTATGATTTTTGTTTTTTAAAAAGGAATATTCAATCAACAATTTTTTCACCTGAACGAGTCTCTTGTATCTTCCCTAAGGAGAAGTCTTCACTACAAAACACGACTTATGGCATTGCAGCTGTGAATCACTCCAAACGAATTTTAAAAATACAAATTTGACATAGTGCAGTAACAGGATCACAACTAAATCTTATTTCACATTGCAGCCTGCAATGCCAAGCAGCTTAAAGTCATTTCACAGACTCAGACTGACTCAGAATATTCTAAATTCTAAATAAAAATCTCCAAATGCAGCATAACGGAGAATTGGACAGCTCCTGCAGTTTACTTGCCTTTTATTTAGGTTGCTCAAAGTTCACTGTAGCATTAGGCACACCATTGGTGAAGGCAATGATCATTTCATCCATTAGTAGACTAAATGTAATGATACTATTGTGAAGAACCAGTATCTACTAGAATCATACAGCACAGAAAGCGGCCAGTCAGCCCATCTTTGAAAGAGCTGTCTAATTAATCTCAACCCCGTCTTCTTTCCCCATAGCCTTGCAAATATTTCCTGTTCAAATATATATCCAATTCCCTTTTGAAAGCTGCTATTGGTAGCACACTCGCCTCTGAGTCAGAAGATTGTGGATTCAAGTCCCACTCTGGAGACTTGAGCACATAAATCTAGGCTGACACTCCAGTACTGAGGGAGTGATGCACTGTTGGAGGTGCTGTCTTCCAGATGAGATGTTAAACTGAGGCCCCTTCTGCCCTCTCAGGTGGGCATAAAAGATCCCATGACACTATTTCGCAGGGGAATTATCCCTGGTGTCCTGCCAAATACTTATCCCTCAATCAACATAACAAAAACAGATTATCTGGTCATTATCACATTGCTGTTTGTGGGAGCTTGCTGTGTGCAAATTGGCTGCCGTGTCTCCCACATTACAACAGTGACTACACTTCAAAAACACTTAATTGGCTGTAAAGCGCTTTGAGAATTCCGGTGGTCATGAAAGGCGCTGTATAAATGCAAGTCTTTCTTTCTTTTTATTGAATCTGCCTCCACCACCCTTTCAAGCAGTGCATTACAGACATAACAACTCTCCGTGTAAAGCAAATTCTCCTGTTCTCCCCTCTGGTTATTTTGCCAATTATCTTAAATACTCTCCTCTATACTAATAGCTCATTTTCAGCTTTGAATACCAACCAGCTAAAGGATAACATTAGGTATAAAAGGAGACAGCAAATAAAGTTCAGTTTCGTCTGGTATTATTTATCTAATATCTCAATCTCAATGCCTTCACCTATAAATGTGCATTATTCATTGCTACCATTAAGTTTCCAAACCTCCACTCCCTTAACCCAAGTCTTAACCGAAACCTTGCTTTAAAATTAAACTAATATTCATCTGCACCTTCTCAACCAATAGAAATAGCAGCTGAATATTTATCTATCTTCTCTGTACACCTACCAAATTCCACCAATGAATTCACTATTGAAACAACTCAAATAAATCACTGAATGTGTTATAAAGTAAACTTATCATGGAAGGAAGAGGCAGTGACAGTTTCTAACAAGTGGATAAATACAGAAAGGTCAGCAAGTCCATGCATTATTTAAAGCTGTAATATAACTTGACAAGGAAAAACATCCAAATACCATCAATTTTATAAGGTCACTTATGTTTGAAGATAGAATCAAAACTTATTTGAATAAGTAATGTATTTCCTCCTGCCCAGCAGTCGCTTCATGCCTAGTCTTATGACATTTTGCTATTTTCATCAATCAATTATGATTATTATCTTCTACCTGTAGCCTGGCAGTAGTAAAACTGCTGGCTAGGGCCCTGATGTGGCAGCACTTTGTTTAACGAATGCTACTTTAAATGATAGAATATAACTGGGCAGAAAAATAAGTAATTTACACAAATAGGGACAGAGGTTTTATTAATGATAAGGATTTGAGGGAAAGTGTTCCAAGCAGTGGCAAAGTTGGATGATATTATTTACAACTCTTGATATATTAAATACAAATTTGGAATCGTAAAATGCAGGACAAATGCAATTAAAGGAAGAAGTTTAGATGACCGGGACAAATAGCATCTATATTGGCACACCACATCAAAGGAAAAAAACAATCTAATATTTCATGTGAACCATCAAAAAATTACTTTTTAATGTGAAGTATTTTAAGTGGCTTGGCACCTCACAGAAGAAGGCAATAACAGAAAAGAGTATTTGCTAAAGTCATCAAAAAATCTACTTCACGCTCATTATTATAGGCAGCCCCTCGTATTGAGGATGACTTGCTTCCACACCAAAAAGGGATGAGTACACAGGTGTATCAATGAAGGACCTAATATTCCAGGTCCTGAACTACATCCTGAAGGGTGGAAGATGCCTGTGCGTGGATTTTTTTAACATGTGGTGGCCATTGCACTCCAGCCACCACACGGGCTTGACAGAACTAGGTCTTGGTCCAGTGACAAGGATTAACGAAGACGACTGGAAACCAGCTCTGCTGCATGGACCTAGCGTGCACATGTATCGCAGTGTGGGCTGGCCCGTGCTATCCCTGGGCTCTCATCTCTTCTGGGCCCCGAACTCACGCCTCTCCTGGGCCCCGATCACATCCCTCTACGAACTCTCGCCGCTCCTCCGTCCCGACCTCGCAGCTCCAGCTGTACCTGGGCGCACTCAATCAGCAACTTGGATCTGGGTGATATCAAAGCCAGTCGCCCCCTTCACAGCCATCGCCCTCCTGCAGAAGCACACGCTGCTCCCTGCAGTGGCATGCTCCCTCTAATGGCCCCGGCCTGCCGATGGTCTTGCAGGACGAGATGGTGCCAATTTCCCATCTGAGCCGCTGCACATTGCTCCCTCTCATGGCCCCAGCTGTGTTTGGGATTATTTTCGTGTAAGGACAGCGAAGAACCAAAGCATGCCTTTCAAACATATTCACCACAAAATAACCTGTAAAATTAACGCAATAATGTGTTTCACCACAATTTTATCATCACATGTGCTTGCAAATAGAAAAAGAGTTGGTGAACAATTTTAATGAAGCTAGGTTTATTATTAGGCATGAAATAAATCCCTATATGCCCACCGCAGTAAAATGTCAGATTTGTCTTTGTCAAGAGGGATTTCTATTTGGAGTAGAAGCTGAATTATCACCATATTGGTGGGGATTCTCAGCTGAAAATTGGCAGATAATCAAAGTTCCACTATAAATGCAATTTGTAGGTTTCATTTTTGGATAATGTATGCATTTTATTCAAATGTATCTTTTTTGTTAGGAACATAGATATCAGCAGTTATTTAGAATAGTGAACACTAATTACACATATCTTTATTGTAATTTTGTTTGATAGAAATTAATTTATAATCTTGTGTTTGCTATTTTCATTTTTGCTTTGATACTGTAGAAATTCCCGAGGGATTCATTAACAAATCTGCAAACAAAATGGATCGAATTAATATAAATCTTTGCTTCAGTAGTTATCAACTCTGCTGGGCAGGCCACATAGTTCGCATGCCAGACACGGGACTCCCAAAGCAAGCGCTCTACTCAGAACTCGTCCACGGCAAACAAGCCAAAGGTGGGCAGCGGAAACGTTACAAGGACACCCTCAAGGCCTCCCTGATAAAGTGCGACATCCCCACTGACACCTGGGAGTCCCTGGCCAAAGACCGCCCTAAGTGGAGGAAGTGCATCCGGGAGGGCGCTGAGCTCCTCGACTCTTGTCGCCAAGAGCATGCAGAAATCAAGCACAGGCAGCAGAAGGAGCGTGCGGCAAACCAGACTCCCCACCCACCCTTTCCTTCAACCACTGTCTGTCCCACCTGTGACAGAGACTGTGGTTCTCGTATTGGACTGTACAGCCACCTAAGAACTCATGCTAAGAGTAGAAGCAAGTCTTCCTCGATTCCAAGTGACTGCCTATGATGATTGTTATATATGTAAACATCACCACGTGTAAGTCTTGCCACCAGGGGGCACACCCGTGAGAGACCCAAGGGTCACCTGCACACACTGGGCAAGCAGGTATAAAAGGAAGTCTGCCATGCTGCCACCTCAATCTGGAGTTACAATAAAGAGACCAAGGTCACAACAGTTTGAGCTTAAGATATACAGTCTTGTGGAGTTATTCTAAACATAACAATTGGCGACGAGTAACAAATGAGGAACTTTCACGCAGTTATGGCTGCCGTTGGTATTCTTGAGAGATTTGTTGAGGGTGATGATTGGGCAGCCTTCGTTGAGCGTCTTGACCAATACTTCGTGGCCAATGAGCTGGAAAAGGAAGAAACCGCGATCAAGCGCAGGGCGATTCTCCTCATCGTTTACTGGTCCACGATATATGGCTTCATCAAAAATTTGCTAGCGCCAACGAAACCAACGGAGAAGACATATGAAGAGTGGTGCACGCTGGTTTGGGAACAGCTCAAGCCGAAGGAGAGCATCTTGATGGCCAGGTATCGCTTTTATACACACCCCCGCTCCGAGGGCCAGGACGTGGCGAGCTATGTCATCGATCTAAGACGCCTTGCGGGACCATGCATATTTGCTGGATTTTTGGGGGAAGTATTGCGGGACTTTTTCGTGCTTGGACTCGACCAGGAGGTAATTCTTCGCAAACTGCTGTCTGCCGAATCCCTAGATCTGAGCATGACCATCACGATAGCCCAGGCTTTTATGTTCTCCAACGATAACACTAACCAGATATCATTGCAGCATCGGAACTCATTGGCAAGTACTGTGCATAAAATAATGCCTTCAGCAGGCAGAACTGTATATGGCAGGGCCTACACGGCCGCAGAGGCCAGATCTAGGATGACTCAGAGTCCGCCGTGGGGCGTGAATGCGAATCCATTAGCACCATGTTGGCGCTGCAGGGGTAATCATCGAGCCCATCAATGTCGATTCAAGCATTACATGTGCAAGGGCTGTGGAACAATGGGGCACCTCCAGTGAATGTGCAGACGCGCTGTGACTCACCACGTGGCAGAGTTGGCAGAAGATGACTGATCCGGCGCAGATCACGCTGAACGAGTAAGAGAGACAACTCAACCCGAGGCTGAAGAGGAAGTGTATGGGGTACACACCTTCACCACCAAAAGCCTTCTAATAATGTTAAAAGTCAAATTAAACGGCATTCCAGTTTCCATGGAATTGGACATGGGAACAAGTCAGTCAATTATGAGCCAAAAGGTTTTTGAGAAACTATGGAGCAACAAGGCACAAAGGCCAAAACTAATTCCGATTCACACCAAGCTGCTAACTTACACGAAAGATCTCATACCAGTCATAGGCAGTGCGGCAGTGAAGGTATCGTACGATGTAGCTGTGCATGATTTACCGCTATGGATTGTACCAGGCGATGGCCCAAAGCTGTTCGGCAGAAGCTGGCTAGGAAAATCCGATGGAACTGGGACGACATCAAAGCACTGTCTTCGGTGGATGAAGCCTTGTGCGCCCAAGTGCTAAACAGATTCCCGTCGTTATTCAAGCTAGGCATCAGATACTTCACAGGCGCCTAAGTGCAGATCCATCTAGTACCTGATGCACGACCCGTTCATCACAAGGCCCGAGTGGTTCCATACATGAGGTGAGAGAATGTCGAGATCGATCTGGACAGACTTCACTGAGAGGGGATCATATCGGCAGTTGAGTTCAGCGAGTGGGCCAGTCCAATTGTTCCGGTGTTGAAGTGCGATGGGACAGTCAGAATCTACAGGGACTACAAGGTTACGATCAACCGAGTCTTGTTACAGGACTAGTACCCACTACCCAAAGCGGATGGCCTGTTTGCAACGCTAGTAGGGGGGGAAGTCATTTACCAAGCTGGATCTAACCTCTGCTTACATGACACAGGAGCTGGCTGAACCTTCGAAAAAATTGACATGCATCAACACGCACAGATGACTGTTCATATACCACAGATGTCCCTTTGGGATTCATTCAGCGGCGGCCATCTTTCAGAGGAACATGGAGAGTCTGCTGAAATCGGTTTCGCGCACTGTGGTTTTCCAAGATGACATCTTGATCACTGGCCGCAATACTACCGAACACTTGCACAACCTGGAAGAGATTCTCAAGCGACTGGACAGAGTGGGACTCAGGTTGAAAAGCTCCAAGTATGTTTTCCTGGCACTATAGGTCGAATTTCTGGGGAGAAAGATTGCGGTGGATGGCATCAGACCCATGGACTCCAAGACGGAGGCCATCAAGAATGCACCCAGACCACAGAATGTGATGGAGCTGCGTTCGTTCCTGGGACTCCTCAACTATTTTGATGACTTTCTACCGGGGCTGAGTACTTTGCTGGAACTATTGCATTTATTGCTACACAAAGGTGACGACTGGGTTTGGGGTAAAGCTCAAGAGACAGCCTTTAACAAGGCCAGAAACCTGCTATGTTCTAACAAGTTGCTTATATTGTATGACCCGTGTAAACGTTTAGTACTAGCTTGTGATGCATCTTCGTACGAGGTCGGTTGTGTGTTACAGCAAGCCAATGGGTCAGGCAAACTGCAACCGGTTGCATATGCGTCCAGAAGCTTATCTAAGGCTGAAAGAGCCTACAGTATGGTTGAAAAAGAAACATTAGCATGTGTATACAGGGTTAAGAAAATGCACCAAAACCTATTTGGGCTCCGCTTCGAGCTCGAAACCGACCACAAGCCGCTCATTTCGGTGCTCTGAGAAAGCAAAGGTATTAACATCAATGCTTCGTCCCGCATCCAAAGATGGGCACTAATGTTATCTGCGTATAACTATATAATCCGCCACAGACCAGGCACGGAGAAATGTGCGGATGCCCTCAGTCGGCTACCATTGCCCATCACCGGGGTGGAAATGGCGCAACCCGCAGACTTGCTTCTTGTAATGGATGCTTTTGAGAGCAAGGGATCACCCGTCACGGCTCGCCAGATCAGGACCTGGACTAGCCAGGACCCGGTGTTATCACTAGTAAAAAGCTGCGTCCTCAATGGGAGCTGGTCGGCGGTTCCAAGGGAAATGTAAAACGAAATTAAGCCGTTCCACTGACGCAAGGACGAAATGTCCACCCATTCGGACTACCTCCTATGGGGGAATCATGTAATTTTGCCAAAAAAAGGCAGGGAAACATTTCTAAGCGACCTTCACAGTACCCACCCAGGCATAGTCATGATGAAGGCTATCGCCAGGTCGCACGTTTGGTGGTCCGGCATTGACTCGGAATTGGAGTCATGTGTACACCAATGCAACACTTGCTCACAGTTGAGCAATGCACCAAGGGAGGCCCCACTGAGTCTGTTGTCAAGGGTTCACATAGATTTCGCTGGCCCCTTTCTAGGAAAGATGTTCCGAGTAGCAGTGGACACTTACTCTAAATGGATTGAATGTATAATAATGTTGTCATGTATGTCCACTGCCACCATTGAAAGCCTCCGGGCCATGTTCGCCACCCATGGTTTGCCCGACGCCGATGTTAGTGACAATGGACCACTCTTCACCAGCTCGGAATTCAACGAGTTCATGACCCGCAATGGCATCAAGCATGTCAGGTCTGCGCCGTTTAAGCCCGCATCCACTGGTCAACGGAATGGGCAGTCCAAACCATCACACAGAGCTTGAAACGTGTGATGAACGGTTCCCTGCAGACCCGGTTATCTCGGATTCTGCTGAGTTACCGCACGAGACCCCACTTGCTTACCGGGGTTCCCCTTGCTGAATTGCTAATGAAGCGAGCACTCAAAACCAGGCTCTCCTTAGTCCACCCGGATCTCAATGATCATGTAGAAACCCAGCGTCGGTGGCATAACATGTACCACGATCGCGCGGCTGTATCACACGACATTGAAGTTAATGACCTTGTGTTTGTTCTCAATTATGGTCATGGTCCCAAATTGGTTGCTGGCACTGTATTAGCCAAGGAGGGGAATAGAGTGTTTGTTGTCAAAGTTGTGAACGGACAAACGTGCAGAAAGCACTTGGATCAGACCAAACTGCGGTTCACTGACAACCAAGAACAGTTTGAAGAGGACATTACAATCATTGATCCACCCACACACACCCAACCAGCAATCGACCTTGTGATCAACCATGAGGATGAACCCACCATGCCCGACAGTCCGATCAGACCAGCTACACCTCAGTGCAGCAATGATCCGACCGACTCACCCATGCCAGGACTTCAACTCATGAGATAACCCAGGAACGCAGAGCCCCAGATCGCCTCAACTTGTAAATAACTTCTACATAAGACTTTGGGGGGTGGGGGGGGCGGTGCAGGGGAAATGATGTTATGTATGTAAACATCATCAATGTGTAAGACTTGCCACCAGGGGGTACACCTGTGGGAGATCACCCAAGGGTCACCTGCACACCCTGGGCAAGCAGGTATAAAAGGCAGTCTGCCATGCTGCCTCCTCACTCTAGAGTTACAATAAAGAGACCAAGGTCACAACAGTTTGAGCTTAAGATATACAGTCTTGTGGAGTTTTTCTAAACATAACAATGATGATTTATTTCATCAGTTTTGGTTTAACACTGCTACAGTAAAGCTATTCCTACTGTTGATCTGTCTTTGTTGCTATAATATTACGAACACTATTTTGAGCGTCACAATGTGCGAGTTTGAAATTTATTAAATCAGTGGACCGGGGAGATGCGAATCCTGATGAAGTGCCTGCAGCCAAAAAATCCTTTCTTGTTACCGGTAATAGCAGATATGCTGTGTGTTCAAAAAAAAATCACATATTACCAGCAAAGTTCCCTCTAATTTTTTTTGGGGTGCGGACCAACATACCGCGCCGCTTAAAGGGAACATTCATTACCAATGTTCTCTGCCCTGCAGTGGTGCTACTTTGGTTTGCCCCCAGTATTCATCAGATGTTGAGTTCATTCTCATTGGGGAACGACTTTGAGACAAGGCCAGTTATTCCTCCTAATGGAAAGAGGTTAAATCTGAAGGACCATCATCCTTATGGTTACTATTTGTGTATGCTTTTTCAGGGCCCAATTATACAGAGGGATTGCCAGAGGCCTGCAGATAGGCCACTTGTCCATCTTCTCAGCCACAGGATGATGGCAAACATGGAGAGACCCAAGAGAAGAAGAAAAAATAAATATTAAAATTAAAAGATTAGCAAATCCTCGGTGACTTTAATCAAGAATTTATAGCATTACCAGATATTGTTTTCCATCCCATAAAACATGAACTCATCTACAGATTGGTGGGAAAAGGCTAATTGCTCAGAGTAGTCAATTGAACAGAGGAGCTCCATCATTTTCGGAGCAGATCGATACTTAGAATAAACATGTATAAATATGCAGCAGGTGGGTCCTGTGTGACCTGCTGAGACTATCAATGACATCTGTAGGTCATTATTGGGAGATTTAGTTACTTTCAGCCACAATTATATCGAACTAAAATCTCATGATTTTGAAGCTGGACTAGTACCAGTTGAAGAGGAGACTTGATCATAAGCTTGAACTTAAATCACAATCTAGCAGCTATGTAATTGAAACATAGGAACAGGAGTAGGCCATTGAACGCCTCAAGCATGTTCCGCCATTCAAATAGATCATGGCTGATTTGTATCTTAACTTCATCTCCCTGCCTTAATTCCCTAACCCTTACTTACCCTCACCTAAAAAAAATCTATCAATTCCAATTTTGAAATTTTTAATTGACTTCGTCTCAACAGCCTTATGGGGATGAGAGTTCCAGATTTCAATACCCTTTGGGTGAAGAAATACTTCCTGATATCACCACTGAACGGCTAGCTCTAATTTTAAGGTTATGCCCCCTTATTCTGGACTCTCCCACCAGAGGAAATAGTTTCTATCTACCCTATCAAATCCTTTAATCACACGAAACACTTCAATTATATCACCTCTTAATCTTTTATATTCAAGGAAACATAGTTCTTTCGAAAACTCATTGGTTGCGATTGCGGCTACCTTGGCAGGTTTAGTGCGGCTGGGGTAGATGACGGGTCCCGACCCCGCTGTTGGCTCCAGCCCACTGTGCAAAAAAGATTTTCCGTTGAGTTAGGCCTGTCCAGCATATGTCCCGGGCCAATTGAAGGAAGCGGGTCTGATGACGTCATTTGATGATATGTCATCAGCCGGTTTCTTTAAAGGGATCACGTCCAAATTGATTTTGACAGTTGTGCTGTCAGTCTTCTACAGCATTGAGGTGCTGCAAACAGTGACAACTCTTTTGTTGCAAAACAAAATAAACATTAACTCAAGTGCCCCCTTATTAAAGGGGGGAGACACTCCAAATATTTTTCAAGTGCCCTTTTTTTTTCATTTTTTGGGGTTTTTTTGTGGGAGGTTTTTTGTGGGTTTTTTTAGGGCTCCGAGAGGCAAATTATACAAGTGCCCCCTGACTGGGGGGGACACTAAAACCCTGTATTAAAACAAATTAAACTTTAAAACATATAAAAATCAAATTAAAATTTGGTTTCCGGGGGTAATGATGCACTCCAGTCCCTCCGGCGCCCACCTCTCGCGGAAGGCCGCGAGCGTACTGGTGAACACCGAGTGCTCTATCTCCAGGGACACCCTGGCCCAGATGTAAGCACGGAAGAGAGACAGGCAGTTGGGCTCAACGACCCCCTTGACCGCCCGCTGCCTGGACCGGCTGATGGCACCCTTGGCCGTGCCCAGGAGCAGTCCTACGAGGAGGCCCTCGGACCTACCCGCTCCCCTCCGCACAGGGTGCCCAAAGATCAGGAGTGTGGGACTGAAGTGCAACCAGAAATTGAGGAGCAGCCCCTTTAAATAATGGAACAGGGGCTGCAACCTCGCACATTCGATAAAAACATGGAACACAGACTCTTCCAGACCGCAGAAATTGCAGGCTGCCTGGGAGCCCGTGAACCGACTTAAAAATTTGTTGCACGGGACTGCTCCGTGCACCACCCTCCAGGCCAAGTCCCCGATAAATAGTGGGAGGACTCCCGCGTAGCGTGCACTCCATCGGGGATCCCCGCCTCCTCCGGACGGCAAGATGGTGCGCCATGGCGTGTCCGGACGGCAGACGAGGATGGCAAGGTTGAGAGTGTGCAGGAGCAGCCTGTACAGGAAACCCCTCCGTACAGAACTGAAAGGCACGGAGGGGATTTCCCCGAGGCAGTTCAAGTTGTGAGGTGCCGGCTCCCGAGGGAGGTTTCGGGGCTTGGCGCCGATGAGGAATTCCGTCCGGACGGGGGTCAGTTCGGACGGGATCTCCCCACGTGCTTGAGCCTCTTCGACACACCTAACGGGGTCAGGGCCCAGCGCTGTTTTTAACGACTCGATGGCATCGGCTGCGCGGCGGACATCGGCCCAGTTTAGGCACCGTGCCAGCACATTTGGCACCATCCAGCCTGCTCCTCCGCCATCGAGCAGGTCCCTGACCCTGGTCACCTCACCAGCCACAGCCCTCTCGTCCGCCTGCCACCTAAAACCGCGGTCGTAGAGGTACTGATTCCTGAGCAGCGGCTCCTGCAGGACAGCCGCCACGCCAGACGGTGGAGAGCTGCGCTTGGTGGTGACTTTGTTCCAGACCCTGATGAGTTCATGGTAAAAGACAGGGGGCCCCTGCATGGCGGTCCTGACGCCCCCCAGGCTCACAAACAGGAGCTGCGTGTCATAATTGAGGCTGTACTGCTGGCGGAAAAAATACATCGCCAGCGCATGCCACCTAGAAGGGGACTCGACATAAAGGTATCTCTGCAGGGTCTGAAGATGAAAAGTTGCTAGCTGGGCACCGACGCACACCAACGACTGACCGCCCTCCCTAAGTGGGAGACTCAAGACCGTGGCAGAGACCCAGTGCTTCCTGTTGTTCCAGAAGAAGTCCACCAGCTTCTTCTGTATCTTGGCGATAAACGCAGGGGGAGGGGGCAAACAGTGACAAGCATTGCTCAAAGGTGTACAGCTGCACCCAGGCTCTCCCATGGAAGGAGTCACAGTATACAGGGTAGTTCTCTTCCCTTCCAATGGGCAGAAGAGACCGGCCCAGGAGATCAACGCAGCCTGGTTGCATATTGCACAAGAGGACACAAGTAGGGATGCCATCAGGAGTGGTGCAAACCTTTCAATGATCTCAGTAAATCTCAAAATGTTAATGCAAAGCCACACTCAACCTCAACCTGCTGGGCCACTTATCACATCCCCATCACTCTGCCTTTCCTACCCTATTCATACACATCCTTACTCACACCAACTTACCTTCCACCTCCACCCATCCCTCTCTATCTAAATTATCACTTCCCCATCTCACTAGCTACCCCTCACACTCACCCTCATCCTTGTCCAATCATACCAACTAACAACACACAAGAATAGGCACGGGTATTTTATGCAATGTTTATGCAAAGTTTCTGTTAATGTGGTGTTAAACATTGAAACCATTATTTTCAATACATTGCATTCTTGGACAGATTTGTGTGCACCTTTGGAAGTGGCTTAGTGAGTTGTAGTGAATGGTGAGACATAAGGGTACCCCTGCAATGTGATGAGTGTGAAAGGAATGGCTTGGGCATTGTAGAGATGGTATATGGTGTCAGTGTGGGGTGATGCCAACTTGGCACATCATGTGGCAGCCAGCATGTATAGCATCAAGTCAAGTAAATCTGAGGCCATCCCTTGCCTCCCAGGCAGCAATGTGGTCAGATGCTGATGCCCTGTGTTCTGTGCAGCATCAGTTAATTGCAGAGAAAGCTGGTGTTGTTGTTGGAGCTGCTGGTGTGCCTGGTGCTGCTGGTGTTGGGGCTGATCATGTGGGATTCTGAGGACCGGGTGAGATAGTTTCAAGGGCACCGATGCTAATGTAATAGATGGCAGATGAACTTGAGATGACAGAAGTAATCTGTCAATGGTGAGAGAGGGTGTTCCAACGAGGTGACACTGGACAGAGAGATTGCTCCAAATACATGCAACCTGCATAAAGCACAATGTGCCTTCCAAAAGCAGTAAGCAAGAGCTTTTGATCTTGGAAGTAAACAGCCATGAAATCGGAGCTTTTATAGCACAATTGCAGCTGTCAAATAAAGAAATGAATTCATGGTCACACAATTCCAGACGTCCTTACCTGACGTGATCCCCGAGCAGCATGAACCTTGTGGAAAACCTGGTAAAATCGTAAGTTCAGCTCAAAATTATTTTTAAAAGGCTCTTAACAAGGTCATAATGACCTAACTCCGGAGCCGACATTGAACTGGCCGAAAGGACTCCTTACCTGGATGCGCCATCGCACCAACGCTTTTCTCGATCTTCCTTGCTGCAATGCTTCATTTCACTCTCAACAAGCTCTCCGCTGGAGTAGAACTAAACTATAGAACCAATGTGAACCTGTTCAACCTTCGCCACCTCCAGGCTAGATCCAAGGTCGTCCCATCCTCTGTCATCGAACTACAGTACGCGGATGACACTTGTGTCTACGCACATTCAGAGGCCGAACTCCAAGCCATCATCAACAGCTTCACCGATGCGTACGAAAGCAAGGGCCTTATGCATCTGTAAAACACTAACCTGACCCCGCCACACAGCACTGTCCCTCTGATCATCAAAATTCATGGCGCGGCCTTAGACAACGTGGACCATTTTCCATACCTCGTGAGCCGACTATCAGCAAGGGCAGACATCAATGACGAGGTCCAGCACCACCTCCAGTGTGCCAGTGCAGCCGTCGGTCACCTGAGGAAGAGAGTGTTTGAAGACCAGGACCTCAAATCTGGCACCAAGCTTATGGTCTACAGTGCAGTAGTGATACCTGCCCTCCTATATAGCTCAGAGAGATGGACCATATACAGCAGACATCTCAAAGCGCTGGAGAAGTACCACCAATGCTGCCTCTGCAAGATCCTGCAAATCCACTGTGAGGATAGACGCACCAACATCAGTGTTCTCGCTCAGGCCAACAGCATCGAAGCACTGACCATGTTCGACCAGCTCCGTTGGGCAGGCCACATCATCCACATATCCGACACGAGACTCCCTAAGCAAGTGTTCTACTTGGAACTCCTACACGGCAAGCGAGCCCCAGGTGGGCAGAGGAAACGTTTCAAGGACACCCTCAAAGCCTCCTTGATAAAGTGCAATATCCTCACCGGCACCTGGGAATCCCTGGCCCAAGACCACTAAAAATGGAGGAAGAGCATCCGGGAGGGCGCTGAGCACCGCGAGTCTCGTGGCCAAGAACGTGCAGAAATCAAGCACCGACAGCGTGCGGCAAACCAGGCTCCCCACCTACCCTTTCTTTCAACCACTGTCTGCTCCACCTGTGACAGAGACTGTAATTCCCACATTGAACTGTACAGCCACCTGAAAACTCACTTTTAGAGTGGTAGCAAGTATTCCTCGATTTCGAGGGACTGCCTATGATGATAATGATGATGAATTACCTAAATTGCCTCCCCCACCGCTGAGTGTCGGGTCTGTTCAGTGTTGACAGGCCTGACTTCTGGAAAAGTAGCGTGGTGGCGGGTTGACCGCGGGGTCCCGACCTGGTATCAATCATTTAAACTTAATAGCTGCCTTCCCTACGCTACTCTTGCACATCCTTACTCACACCAACTTTCCTTGCACCTCCACCCATCCCTCTCTACCTACATGATCACTTCCCTGTCTCACTAGCCATCCCTCACACTCACCCTCATCCTAGTCCAATCATACCAACTAACAACACACAAGGATAGGCACTTGGGTGTTTTATGCAATGTTCATGTAAAGTTTCTGTTAATGTGGTATTAAACATTGAAACCTCTATTTTCAACACTTTGCATTCTTGGACAGATTTGTGTGCACCTTTGGAAGTGGCTTAGTGAGTTGCAGTGAATGGTGAGGGAATCCAGTATTTTTTTTTGGACTCTCAAAATATTTCAGTAGAGTCTAATACATATGAGGCTTTGATGCCCAATATACACCAACATGCTCCATTCTTCTCATATTCTGTTTTCCAGACACTAGGAAACACGATGGGTTATTGGGGTTAAAATGTTATCCGTCATTGAAAGGAACAATGCAAATGCTTAAGAAATCGGTTAATTGATCAAAATTAATGAAGAGCTCCTGTCATTCTCAGATGTCTTGTAGACATTTCGCCTGGAAGATCCCACGCGTTGTTTCTTGTTCTCATCAGCAGGTGGTTTTCTGCAACAAAGGACATAGTCTGAGGTGATGGAAATGTCTGAAAGTAAGTTCTTCAATAGAAGCAATATTTAAAGCTTCCCTGATGGTGTTACGTGTGGATCTTTTTGATTGATACAAAATAATGAACCTGAGGCATGTCTGCTACAAACAAGTTCATGCCAGAACAGTGGATGCCTGGCTTAAAGATGAACAACTCTTACGCCATTCAGTTATGGTATTCTAAAGGACTGACATCCGATTACATTTCTCCAATATTGCGAAGAATGGTTGTGGCTTGGAATAGATGATCCTTGTCCTATCCAATGCTTTAGACGCTATTGAATCCAAAAGCAAGAGATTGCTTTCTCCTTGTAGCCTAAAGACACAGCTACATAATTCCATTAGCGAGTAGTCCTAGTGGGTTGATTTTAACCCCACCCACCTGGCAGAAACCCGGCAGATGAGCTGTTAAAAATGAGGTCGTTACTTACATGTTTATAACTTGCTAGTTATGCGATTTCAGGAAATTCCAGGCCCATGTTTCTGTCGGAGCAAAAAAGCCTCCATGAAATGATGTTGTTCCGGAGCTGCCCACAGTTTATCAACCTGACGGATTACAGTCATGAGTCCCAAGACACTAGCCGCAAATAGCCCTGGGAGTCTTTTATTGACAACTGCATCTTGTTCCCTGAATCACAGTGAAGGATCTATAGCTTATTGCCATGGTTCCTTGTGGAAGGAAAAAAATGTTTCCTATTGATCAGTTGCTGGGAGTAGGGGGAGAGTAGGTGGATATAAATCTTTCCAAAATTACAGGATGTCAAAGTCCATTATAGGATGTGCCAGTAATTTTGTCCATATTGATTTGGGCCATTAAACATCTCTGATTAGCCCAGCTGAAAGCAATGTCAAACTCACCATGTAGGGAGCCCAATCATCTAACATTCATTCTTTATTAGGTGGAATTAGGAGTGTTTGCATTCTGCAATCACAAGGCTCTTGGTCTAGATTATCGATTTCTACAGAAAGACACACTAAAAGAACCAGAAGAACCAGAGCTAAAATAACCACTTTCAACTGTTTTGCTAAGTTAGAATACAGGATTATTCAACAAATGTTGACTCACCTTTCCCCATCCTAGTTCCTGCCTGCATCACATATCTCCCCGTGGCCAAGAAGAAGTATTCTGCTCCCAAAAAATAAAGACCACAGGATGCCCTGAAGCACTTTACAGTCTTTACTTTTTGAAGTGTAGTCACTGTTGTAATGTGATCAGCTCCGCTGGGCAGGCCAGATTGTTCGCATGCCAGACACGAGACTCCCAAAGCAAGCTCTCTACTCGGAACTCCGTCACGGCAAACGAGCCAAAGGTGGGCAGAGGAAACATTACAAGGACACGCTCAAAGCCTCCCTGATAAAGTGCAACATCCCCACTGACACTCGGGAGTCCCTGGCCAAAGACCGCCCTAAGTGGAGGAAGTGCATCCGGGAGGGTGCTGAGCACCTCGAGTCTCATCGCCGAGAGCATGCAGAAATCAAGCACAGGCAGCAGAAAGAGCGTGTGGCAAACTTGTCCCACCCATCCTTTCCCTCAACGACTATCTGTCCCACCTGTGACAGGGACTGTGGTTCTCGTATTGGACTATTCAGCCACCTAAGGACTCATTTTTAGAGTGGAAGCAAGTCTTCCTCGATTCCGAAGGACTGCCTATGATGATAATGTAACTATTATGCACACAGCAAGCTCCTACAAACAGCAATGAGATAAATGACCAGATAATCCATTTTAGTGATGTTGATTGAGTGTTAAGTATTGGCTAGGACACTGGGCAGAACACCCCTGCTCTTCATCAAATAATGCTATGGGATTTTTTTATGTCCAACTGAGAGGTCAGACGGGGCCTTGGCTTGATGTCTTATCTGAAAGGCCGCACCTCTGACAGTGCAGCAATCCCTCAGTACTGCACTGGAGTATCAGCCTACATTTTGTGCATAAGTCTCTGGAGTTGGACTTGAACCCACAACCTTCTGACTCAGAGTTGAAAATGCTACCCACTGAGCTACAGCTGACACTGTTAGCAAGCCTTCAAGAATATTTCCTTGGAGTTAGCTGCTTGGAGGTGTTCAAGATTGGCAGCCTATTTCCTTCCCCATGGCAAATTTTCATCATATGACTTCCACTTAGCATCTCCTGTCCTGCGTGCTTCAGACTGCCAAATAGTTATGTGTGGAATCTGAGGCACCAGTCCATGTTCTAACACCCACAGAATGTGGTGCAGCACTATGGTATATACCACCCACAGAATGTGGTGCAGCACTCTTGTATGCAGCTTTATGGCAATGTAATTACATATTACTTCGGAATTGTTTCAAAAAGTCTGAGGTTGAACCTGAACATACTGAAGTTAGGTGGTTACGTTTTCTTTCCTTTTATTAAATCAAAATTTGTCCAGATATGAAATTGTGACAAGTTACTGAGAGAAAGGAAAATGAAAAATACAGCAGTCTTCAATCTGTGGCCCACTTCTGAGCAATGAAGTGACAGAAGTGCTACGTTAGACATGGAAACAGATTAACTATCTGCACTTTCGACTTTCAAATGGCACTGGATGTGAGGTGAAGGGCTTTATGACAGAAATAAAGGCAGCACATATCATGCTTTAAAATACTTGCAAATAGAACAAAATTCTACTGCGATGGTCACAGATTTTTAATAATTATGAAGATAAAAATAATTTTAAAAATGGGGGAAAAGTTGCAGTTGGAGGCTTCCTTCGGACAAATGCCTCCGATCCGAATGTTTTAACGAAAATACCTGGTGGTCCCGGAGTAATGTAGGATTGCGGTCGGAGGCCTTCATTCGATGCGTAGCGTATGGGGAGATGACCTCCCCGTACATACGGAAATGTTGGAATCACGTGGGTCTGGACCACGAATCACTTGGTAGTATTCGCATTGATTAAAAACAGGAACTCCGTTTGTGCGAGTTCCCATTACTATCAATGAGGAAACTCGCCTAAAACAAGAAACACAGCATAATAAATTTAAAAAACACCTCACATATTTAAAATGAATTGAAATTAAATGTAATTAAATGTTTTAGAAAAAATATGTATTTTTTGAAATTTTTTTAGTATGTTCTAATATGGTTAAAAATAAACTTACCTTAATGGACAGGGTTTTTAATATAAAAATGAATGCTTAAATTTAATTTTTATATGTTTTAAAGGTGTTACACTGGTAAAAGTAGATGATACACCTGCTTTTACCAGGCGTAAAAGTTTGAAGGACATTCGCTGGGCATGAGTTGGACAAATAGCCCAATCTCTCCCATGGGGATGTCTTTCTCCCGGTGATGTGTAGATTCTGTCAGAAGAAATCTTGACAGATCGGAAAAGCCGGTTCTTGGCGCATGCGCATCGTGCCCCGAGAACCAGTTTTGCGAGGCCTCGCCGGGGGTGTGCACACTCTGTACCGACCTGGCGAGGCCGAAATTTTCGGCCCATTAAGACGGATCATCCCTGAAGTGAAGGAGTGGAGCTCTGCTTGGGCCCCTTAAAAATGAAGTCTGACTACCATTCCCACTTATAGGAATAATTTCCCCCAAATCTTTGGTAACAGGAATTGGGACAAAGCACTGGATGCTGGCAAATGTCACATCTGATTCAGGAAGAGAAAAGCATTAAGCCAGTAAATTATAGAACAGTGTTATCTCATTTGTGGCTAAACTTAATGTGCAATTTCACAATTTTGTGCTAGGATCACCAAATCTGACCATTCAATTGTGTGTGTTAAATTAGTTCACTCAATTTCATTTATCATTCTGCATTAAATCTGACACCTGAAATAAAAATTCTAATGGTTTTATCCATTCTATGATGATATGGCAGATTTAGAAATATCAAAATAATCTTTGTCATCATATTAAGATGACGGTTGACAAATCAATGGTAATTTGCAGGATAATTTGACATTTTGTGAGGTAGCCTTGTTCCAGTTGCTGCTATGTGCTGTTTCTGACTACATTGAGTTTTATAACCTTACTGTCAAAACTAATAGTGGAGAGTGGGTAAAACTGAATTTTAAAGCAAATCTTATAAATGGAGCAATTAATGATGTCCACTGTGAAATATGTTTGATCGTCTCCACTGCAAATCTTTCCTTAAAAATGATTTGAAAACCCTCTAATCACTTCTCTGATAGCTCAAGGGGAAAATGCAAAATGTGCTGTGTGATATGGCATTGAGCAATACAAACTAGCAAAATCCCCATGAAGGGCATTGCAACCGACTTCTGTATTCCTAGATTAGAAAAATCATCCAAGTTGTGGCTTCTGATTACTATCCAATGACCATTGCTGGATGTGTATATGTATGGCTGTTGGGTAAGTTTTTAAAAATTCATTCATGGAGTCATTGAGAAGGCCAGCATTTGTTGCCCATCCCTAATTGTCCTTGGTAGGGAGCTGTCTTCTTCATGGAATCATAGAATCATAGAAATTGACAGCTCGGAAGGAGACCATTCCGGCCCATCGTGTCTGTATGGCCGAACAAGAGCTATTCTGTCGAATCCCACTTTCCAGCTCTTGGTCCATCATCATCACAGGCAGTCCCTCGGAATCGAGGGGGACTTGCTTCCACTCCCAAAGTGAGTTCTTTGATGGCTGAACAGTCCGATACGAGAGCCAAAGACCCTGTTACAGGTGGGACAGACATTCGTCGAGGGAAGGGGTCGGTGGGGCTGGTTTGCCGCGCGCTCCTTCCGCTGCCTGTGCTTGGCCTCTTCATGCTCTTTGCGTTGAGACTCGAAGAGCTCAACGCCCTCCCGGATGGACTTTCTCCACCTCGGGCGGTCTGCGGCCAGGGTGTCCCAGGTGTCAGTGGTGATGTCACACTTTACCAGGGAGGCTTTGAGGGTGTCCTTATAATGTTTCCGCTGTCCTCCTTTGGCTCGTTTACCATGAAGGAGCTCCGCATAAAGCATTTGCTGAGGGAGTCTTGTATCTGGCATGCATACTATGTGGCCTGCCCAGCGAAGCTGATCGAGTGTGATCAGTGCTTCAATACTGGGGATGTTAGCCTGGTCGAGGACACTGATGTTGGTGCGCCTGTCCTCCCAGGGGATTTGCAGGATCTTGCGGAGACATCATTGGTGATACATCTCCAGCGACTTGAGGTGCCTTCTATACATCGTCCAAGCCTCAGATCCATACAGGAGGGTGGGTATTACTACAGCCCTGTAGACCATGAGTTTGGTGGTAGATTTGAGGGCTTGGTCTTGAAACACTCTTTTCCTCAGACGGCCGAAGGCTGTGCTGGCGCACTGGAAGTGATGCTGAATCTCCACATCAATGTCTTCCTTTGTTGATAAGAGACTCCAGAGATATGGGAAATGGTCCACGTTGCCCAGGGCCGCTCTGTAGATCTTGATGATTGGAGGGCAGTGCTGTGCGGTGGTGACAGGCTGGTGGAGGACCTTTGTCTTATGGATGTTAAGCGTAAGGCCCATGCTTTCATATGCTTCAGTGAATACATTGACTGTATCCTGGAGTTCAGCCTCTGAATGTGCACAGACGCAGGCGTCGTCCACATACTGCAGCTCAATGACAGAGGTTGGGGTGATCTTGGACCTGGCCTGGAGGCGGCGTAGGTTAAACAGCTTCCACTGGTTCTGTAGTTTAGTTCCACTCCAGCGGGGAGCTTGTTGATTGTGAGGTGGAGTATGGCGGCGAGGAAGATTGAGAAGAGGGTTGGAGCGCTAACGCAGTCCTGTTTGACCCCGGTCCGGACATGGATTGAGTCTGTAATGGATCCATTGCTAAGGATCACGGCCTGCATGACATCGTGGAGCAGGCAAAGGATGTTGACAAACATTTGGGGGCATCCGAAACGGAGGAGGACGCTCCATGGACCCTCACGGTTGATAGTGTCAAAGGCCTTTGTAAGATTGAAAAAGGCCATGTATAAGGGCTGGTGCTGCTCCCTGCATTTTTCCTGCAACTGTCGCGCTGCAAAGATCACGTCCGTTGTGCCCCATAGGGGAAGAAATCCACATTGTGATTCCAGGAGGAGTTCCTCGGCCACAGGGAGAAGACGATTTGAGGAGAACTCGAGCGACAACTTTCCCAGTGGCTGATAGCAGGGAGATTCCCCTGTAGTTGCCGCAGTTGGACTTGTCCCCTTTTTAAAAAATGGTCACAATCACTGCATCTCTCAGATCTCCCGGCATGCTCTCCTCCCTCAAGATGCGAGAGATGAGGTCATGAATCTGCGCCAACAGCGCCTCTCCGCCATATTTTAGCGCCTCAGCAGGGATTCCGTCCGCACCCATAGCCTTGTTATTCTTAAGCTGTTTTATGGCTTTGCCAACCTCGTGCAACGTTGGAATTTCACTGAATTGGTGGCGGGTCGCATGCTGCGGGATGGAGTCGAGAACACTCGAGTCAAAGGCAGAGTCTCGATTGAGGAGATCTTCAAAGTGCTCCTTCCATCGGGCCCTGACAGCCTCGGTGTCCTTGATGAGTGTTTCCCCGTTCTTGGCCAGGAGTGGGGTGGGGCCTTGGGAGTTTGGACCGTAGGTGTCCTTGACTGCAGCGAAGAATCCTCGCATATCATGGATGTCGGCCATCTCCTGTGCTTTCTTCATCCACCACCTGTTCTTTAGGTCCTGGGTTTTTTGTTGGACCTGAGCCTTGAGACATCTGTAATGTTGTTTTGCAGCTCCAGAGTTGGATTGTTGCTTGAGGCTCAGAAATGCTTTGCGCTTGTGATCTATTAATTCTTTGATCTCCTGATTGTTTTCATCAAACCAGTCCTGATGTTTTCTGGTTGAGTGACCAAGTGTCTCTTCACAGACACTGGTTATAGAGGCCTGGAGGGCAGACCAAGCACCATGGGAATTCAGCATCTCAGGGTCATCAAGATATGCCAGATTGGCTGTAAGGCGCTGGCTGTATAGGGCTCTCTTAGCTGGGACTCTAAATACCCCGGCATTAACTTTTTTGCGGAACTGCTTCTGCTGTTCCCTCTGCTTTGGGGCAATGTTAATATTGATGATGGATCGGATTAGGCAGTGGTCCGTCCAGTAGTCGTCAGCTCCTGTCATGGCGCGGGTGATGCGCATATCCTTGCGATCCCTGGCTCGGACGATGACATAGTCAAGCAGGCGCCAGTGTTTGGAGCGAGGGTGTTGCCACGATGCCTTGTATTTGTCCCTCTGGCGGAACAGGGTGTTGGTGATGAGGAGTTCAAGTTCTAGACATTTTGTCAGGAGTAGGGTACCGCTGGAGTTGACTTTCCCAACCCCATCTCTGCCAGCCACGTCTCCCCAGAGGGCTGTGTCTTTGCTGACCCTGGCATTAAAATCACCCAGGAGGATCAATTTGCTGCCCATGGGGACGCGGGACAAGGATGTCTCGAGGTTGGAGTAAAAACCCTCTTTAGCCTCATCCGTTGCATCGAGTGTAGGGGCGTACGCACTGATGACTGTGGCACATTGGTTCTGAGATAGGATAATACAAATAGTCATGAGGCGTTCGTTAACCCCACAGGGGGAGTCTTTGAGGCGGTCGACTAGCTCATTCTTGATGGCAAAGCCGACTCCATGAATGCGGCATTCTGCCTCTGGTTTCCCTTTCCAGAAGGTGGTGTACCTCCACCATGTTCCTTCAACTGGCCTTCCCCTGCCCGTCGGGTCTCGCTTCAGGTGATGTCAATGTCGAAACGTCTGAGTTCCCGGGCAACTATAGCGGTGCGGCGTTCCGGCCTGTTGCTGTTGGGATTGTCCATGAGGGTCCTGACGTTCCAGGTCTGGAACTTCATACTGACGAAGTGGAAGATGCCTGTGCGTGAGTTCTTTTAACGTGGCGTGGCTGCTGCACACCGGCAACCACACGGGCTTATCTGAACAAGGTCTTGGTCCAGTGGCAAGCGGGTCCAAGACAACTGGAGACAAGGCACAGCTCTATAAGCCTAACTGACTAAAACGAAGTGTTGGCCGCAAGCTCTGCGCCGAGTGGCGCCATTGATGGTGGATGGCCCAGGCTTGGCTGGAGGGCAGGCATTAGGAAGGTGACTTCCAAAGTTATTTTAAAAGTTAAAAGTTGATAAAAATTCCCAATTTATTTCAAAAGTTTCTAAGAGTTGTTAAACAGTTTAAGATAGAAACATAGAAACATAGAAAATAGGTGCAGGAGCAGGCCATTCAGCCCTTCTAGCCTGCACCACCATTCAATGAGTTCATGGCTGAACATGAAACTTCAGTAGCCCGTTCCTGCTTTCTCGCCATACCCCTTGATCCCCCGAGTAGTAAGGACTTCATCTAACTCCCTTTTGAATATATTTAGTGAATTGGCCTCAACTACTTTCTGTGGTAGAGAATTCCACAGGTTCACCACTCTCTGGGTGAAGAAGTTTCTCCTCATCTCGGTCCTAAATGGCTTACCCCTTATCCTTAGACTGTGACCCCTGGTTCTGGACTTCCTCAACATTGGGAACATTCTTCCTCCATCTAACCTGTCTAAACCCGTCAGAATTTTAAACGTTTCTATGAGGTCCCCTCTCATTCTTCTGAACTCCAGTGAATACAAGCCCAGTTGATCCAGTCTTTCTTGATAGGTCAGTCCCACCATCCCGGGAATCAGTCTGGTGAATCTTCGCTGCACTCCCTCAATAGCAAGAATGTCCTTCCTCAAGTTAGGAGACCAAAACTGTACCCAATACTCCAGGTGTGGCCTCACCAAGGCCCTGTACAACTGTAACAACACCTCCCTGCCCCTGTACTCAAATCCCCTCGCTATGAATGCTAACATGCCATTTGCTTTCTTAACCGCCTGCTGTACCTGCATGCCAACCTTCAATGACTGATGTACCATGACACCCAGGTCTCGTTGCGCCTCCCCTTTTCCTAATCTGTCACCATTCAGATAATAGTCTGTCTCTCTGTTTTTAACACCAAAGTGGATAACCTCACATTTATCCACATTATACTTCATCTGCCAAGCATTTGCCCACTCACCTAACCTATCCAAGTCACTCTGCAGCCTCATAGCATCCTCCTCGCAGCTCACACTGCCACCCAACTTAGTGTCATCCGCAAATTTGGAGATACTACATTTAATCCCCTCGTCTAAATCATTAATGTACAATGTAAACAGCTGGGGCCCCAGCACAGAACCTTGCGGTACCCCACTAGTCACTGCCTGCCATTCTGAAAAGTACCCATTTACTCCTACTCTTTGCTTCCTGTCTGACAACCAGTTCTCAATCCACGTCAGCACACTACCCCCAATCCCATGTGCTTTAACTTTGCACATTAATCTCTTGTGTGGGACCTTGTCGACAGCCTTCTGAAAGTCCAAATATACCACATCAACTGGTTCTCCTTTGTCCACTTTACTGGAAACATCCTCAAAAAATTCCAGAAGATTTGTCAAGCATGATTTCCCTTTCACAAATCCATGCTGACTTGGACCTATCATGTCACCATTTTCCAAATGCGCTGCTATGACATCCTTAATAATTGATTCCATCATTTTACCCACTACTGAGGTTAGGCTGACCGGTCTATAATTCCCTGTTTTCTCTCTCCCTCCTTTTTGTAAATCAATAATAGATGATAAAAGTTTCCCCAGTTTAAAAAGTTTCTAAAAATTGTTAAAAAGTCAAGGATGTGGATCAATAATAGATTTTCTAAAGTATTTCAATGAAAAGTCTAAAATGTAAGTTTTAAACGTTATCCCAACTTGTTTAAAAAGTTTAAAGGTTGATTAAAAGTTTAAGAATTAATTAAAAGTTAGTCAGGAGTTTAAAACGTTGGGTTGAACGCCACCGCCGTGGTCCTTTCGGCCGGTCCATAGCCCTGTAGATTACGGCACTTTAAGTGCACATCCAAGTATTTTTTAAATGTGATGAGTGTCGTGTTCATACTCTATTTGTTTGTTACAGGACACTAGAGTGGCATTAGGACCCTATGAAAGCTATTCAGAGATGCTGTAAGCATTCTGGTTCATGCTGGTTTGGGGATACCATTTTGGGAGTTGCTATAAAGGACAGTTAGTTACTTTTGGCCCAAGTTTCTCCAGGAGTTACTCTTTCTTTGGAGCAACTTAATTTTTCTGGCCTATCTTTTGAATTGCAATTCTGGCCATTTAATTTGCGCCAGTATAAGTGAGTTAGTTAGGTTTTTTTTTAATTCAGTTTTTTTTTCAAAAGGGGGCATTCCCAGCAACTTACCTCTGTTTTAGGTGTTTGGCCAGCAAATAGTTGTTCCAAACTAACTTAGGCCAGCGTATGTTACCACTTCTGTCCGCACAGAAAAACCTTAATTAGAGTTAAGGAATCGGCGCAAGTAACAACATTTAAAGCATCATCAAGCACCAAACAAAGCACAAAAAGTAATAAGCATTCAATAAAAAATAAAGAACTGATGTAAATAATTAAATTAACAAGTAAAGAACTGAAGTAAATCTTAACTTAGAAACATACATAAAAAAATACATAGAAAATAGGTGCAGGAGTAGACCATTTGGCACTTCGAGCCTGCACCACCATTCAATAAGATCATGGCTGATCATTCACCTCAGTACCCCTTTCCTGCTTTCTCTCCAGACCTCTTGATCCCTTGAGCCGTAAGAGCCATATCTAACTCCCTCTTGAATATATCCAACAAGCTGGCATCAACAACTCTCTGCGGTAGATAATTCCACAGGTTAACCACTCTCTGAGTGAGGAAGTTTCTCCTCATCTCAGTCCTAAATGGCTTTCCTCTTATCCTTAGACTGTGTCCCCTGGTTCTGGACTTCCCCAACATCTGAACATTCTTCCTGCATCTAACCTCACCAGTCCCGTCAGAATTTGATATGTTTCTAAGAGATCCCCTCTCATCCTTCTAAACTCCAGTGAATAAAGGCCCTGTCGATCCAGCCTCTCCTCAAATGTCAGTCCAGCCATCCCGGGAATCAGTCTGGTGAACTTTCGCTGCACTCCCTCAATAGCAAAAACGACCTTCCTGAAATTAGGAGACCAAAACTGAACAGAATATTCCAGGTGAGGCCTCACCGACGCCCTGTACAACTGCAGTATGACCTCCCTGCTCCTATACTCAAAACCCCTAGCTATGAAGGCCAACATACCATTTGCCTTCTTAACCGCCTGCTGTACCTGCATGCCAACTTTCAATGACTGATGTACCATGACACTCAGGTTTCGTTGCACCTCCCCTTTTTCTAATCTGCCGCCATTCAGATAATATTCTGCCTTCGTGTTTTTGCTACCAAAGAGGATAACCTCACATTTATCCACATTATACTGCATCTCCCATGCATTTACCCACTCACCTAACCTGTCCAAGTCTCTTAGCATCCTCCTCACAGCCCACACCGCCACCCAGTTTAGTGTCATCTGCAAACTTGGAGATATTACACTCAATTCTTTTGTCTAAATCATTAATGTATATTGTAAATAGCTTGGGTCCCAGCACTGAGCCCTGCAGCACCCCACTAGTCACTGCCTGCCATTCTGCAAAGGACCCATTTATCCCGACTCTCTGCTTCCTGTATGCCCACCAGTTCTCTATCCACATCAGTACATTACCTCCAATATCATGTGCTTTAATTTTGCACATCAATCTCTTGTGTGGGACCTTGTCGAAAGCCTTTTGAAAGTCCAAATACACCACATCCACTGGTTCTCCCTTATCCACTCTACTAGTTACATCCTCAAAAAATTCCCGAAGATTTGTCAAGCATGAATTCCCTTTCATAAATCCATGTTGACTTGGACCGATCCTGTCACTGCTTTCCAAATGCGCTGTTATTTCATCTTTAATAATTGATTCCAATATTTTACCCAATACAGATGTCAGGCTAACTGGTCTATAATTACCCGTTTTCTCTCTCCCTCCTTTTTTAAAAAGTGGTGTTACATTAGCTACCCTCCAGTCCATAGGAACTGATCCAGAATCGATAGACTGTTGGAAAATGATCACCAATGCATCCACTATTTCTAGGGCCACTTCCTTAAGTACTCTGGGATGTAGACTATCAGGCCCCCGGGATTTATCGGCCTTCAATCCCATCAATTTCGCTAACACAATTTCTCGTCTGATAAGGATATCCTTCAGTTCCTCCTTCTCACTAGACCCTCGGTCCCCTAGTACTTCCGGAAGGTTATCTGTGTCTTCCTTCGTGGAGACAGAACCAAAGTATTTGTTCAACTGGTCTGCCATTTCTTTGTTCCCCATTATAAATTCACCTGAATCCAACTGCAAGGGACCTATGTTTGTCTTCACTAATCTTTTTCTCTTCATACATTTATAGAAGTTTTTGCAGTCAGTTTTTATGTTCCCGACAAGTTTCCTCTCATACTCTATTTTATGCCTGCTAATTAAACCCTTTGTCCTCCTCTGCTGAATTCTAAATTTCTCCCAGTCCTCAGGTTTGCTGCTTTTTCTGGCCAATTTATATGCCTCTTCCTTGGATTTAACACTATCCTTAATTTCCCTTGTTAGCCACGGTTGAGCCACCTTCCCGGTTTTGTTTTTACTCCAGACAGGGATGTACATTTGTTGAAGTTCATCCATGTGATCTTTAGATGTTTGCCATTGCCTATCCACCGTCAACCCTCTAAGTATAATTTGCCAGTCTATTCTAGCCAATTCACATCTCATACCATCGAAGTTACCTTTCTTTAAGTTCCGGACCCTAGTCTCTGAATTAACTGTGTCACTCTCCATCTTAATAAGGAATTCTACCATATTATGGTCACTCTTTCCCAAGGGGCCTCGCGCAACAAGATTGCTAATTAGTCCTTTCTCATTACATATCACCCAGTCTAGGATGGCCAGCCCTCTACTTGGTTCCTCGACATATTGGTCCAGAAAATCATCCCTAATACACTCCAGGAAATCCTCCTCCATCAAAATTGCTACCAGTTTGTTCAGCTCAATCTATATGTAGATTAAAGTCGGCCATGATAACTGCTTTACCTTTATTGCATGCATCCCTAATTTCTTGTTTGATGCTGTCCCCAACCTCACTACTACTGTTTGGTGGTCTGTACACAACTTCCACTAGTGATTTCTGCCCATTGGTATTCTGCAGCTCTACCCATACAGATTCCACATCATCCAAGCTAATGTCCTTCCTTACTATTGCGTTAATTTCCTCTTTAACCAGCAATACTACCCCACCTCCTTTTCCTTTCTGTCTATCCTTCCTGAATCTCGAATACCCCTGGATGTTGAGTTCCCAACCTCATTCACCCTCGAGCCATGTCTCCGTGATGCCAATTATATCATATTCATTAATTGCTGCCTGTGCAGTTAATTCATCCACCTTATTACGAATACTCCTTGCATTGAGGCACAGAGCCTTCAGGCTTGAACAAAAATCGTCCGCGGCTGTCCGTGTGGGAGTCCCTTCGACCTGGGATAGGGGAGGGAGAATGCGGCATCCTAAGGGAGAGGTGGAGAATGCTCAACGCGGCAGGCTGGGATGGGGGGTGGGCTGGTGGTGGTGGATGCTGGCATCTGAAGTGGAGGGAGGGAGAAGGCTGAAATTGGCAGGCGGTGGGTAGGGGGGGGTGGCAGTGGTGGAGACAGAACACTAAACACGGCAGGCAGGGGGTTGCTGGGGTGTGCTGAGTGCTGAACACGGCATCTGAAGTGGAGGGAGGGAGATGGCTGAAATCGACCATTGTGCATGCGCGACCGCTCCATCGCGCATGCGCAACGCTGACGGCAGTAAAACCGATGCTGGACCCTAGCCCCGCCCCCCTGCCGGCTCTCTCTAGCCAGCACGTCCCTAGCTCCGCCCCCTCTCACTCTCCTGCGCCACGCTGCGGCTGAAGAAGCCCCAAGGATCGGCCAGAATTGCAGGTTATCTTTTTGCCGCAGTTTTTCTCCCAGGAAGTTGAGGGACCTCTGTCAGATGCACCGTTTTTTAAGGAGGGGGAAACTTCAGCCCTATAGTCCTGTTTCAGTTAGTCTGTTTATTTACGTACACAACAGTGAGGATTCCTGCCTCTTCCACCCTTTCAGGCAATGAGTTCCAGGACCCCACTACTCTCTGGGTGAACAAATCTCCCCTCATATCTCCTCTAAGCCTCCCCTCAATTAATTTAAATCTATGTCTCCTGGTTGTTGACCCCTCTGCCAAGGGAAACAGGTCCCTCATATCTACTCTATCCAGGCCCCTCATTATTGTATACACCTCAATAAGGTCTCCCCTCAGCCTTCTCTGTTCCAAAGAAAACCTGAGATTCCCGAGGGGTTAACTTATGAAGAAAGGTTGCACAGGCCTGTATTCATTGGAGTTCCGAAGAATGAGAGGTGATTTTATTGAAAATTATATAATAATGAGGGGGCTTTACAAGATAGATGCAGAGATGATGTTTCCACTCATGGGGGAATCTAGAACTAGGGGGCATAGTTTCAAAATAAGTGTTTGCCCATTTTAAACTGAGATGAAGAGGAATTTCTTCTCTCAGTGGATTGTAAATCTGTGGAATTCTCTGCCCCAGAGAGCTGTGGAGGCTGAGTCATTGAATATATTTAAGGCTGAGATAGACAGATTTTTGAACGATAAGGGAGTGAAGGGTTATGGGGAGTGAGCAGGGAAGTGGAGCTGAGCCCATGATCAGATGGTGGAGCAGGCTTGAGGAGCCAAATGGCCTACTCCTGCCCCTATTTCTTATGTTCTTAAAATAGCATCTCAAATCTTTCCTCATCGCCAAAATTTTCTAGTCCAGGCAACATTCTTGTAAATCTCCTCTGCACCCTTTCCAGTGCAATCACATCTTTTCTGTAATGTGGTGACATTCTTGAACCGCTGCAGTCCATGAGGTGAAGGTACTCCCTCAGTGCTGTTAGGGAGGGAGTTCAAGGATTTTGACCCAGCGAGAATGAAAGAACAGTGATACAGGTGCAACGTCGAGAATCCGGAACCCTCGGGACCGAGGCCGTTCCAGATTCCAGGCTTTTCCAGACTTTCAATCATCTTTCTGATGTCACGAATCTGGAAACACCCGAGCCCAGATTCAGGTATTTCCGGATTTTGGAACCTCAGAAAGGAGGGAGGAACTGTTCGAGTGGTCCCACCGTGGAGGACTGTTCAAGCGTACCCGTCACCGAGGAGGTGTTCGGATGGATCCCGCCAAGGAGCTGTTTGGGCCGGCGAGGAGGCCCCGAGGTAAGGGCAGCAGCGGCGAGCGGGGCAAGCGATGCAAGTGATGGCGAGGCGAAGCACAAGGTTGGCAGCGTCAGCGGGTCTGGATTCCGGAATATTTTACGGATTCCGGAAGACCCTACCACCGATTGGTCTGGAGTACGGATTCTGGAACATTCCGGATTCCAGAACTCCAGATTCTCGACGCTGCACCTGTACATGGAGTGTGACTTGGAGGGCGGTGCTGTTCCCATGTGCCTGCTGCACGAGGTGGTAGATGTTGCGGGTTTTGTCGGTGCTGTCGAACAAGCCTTGGCGAGTTGCTGCAGTGCATCTTATACATGCTACACAATGAAGCCACGGTGCACTGGTGGTGGAGGGAGTGAATGTTTAAGGTGGTGGATGGGGGAGCCAATCAAGCGGGCTGCTTTGTCCGGGATGGTGTCGAGCTTCTTGAGTGTTGTTAAAGCTGCACTCATCCAGACATCACACTCCTGACTTGTGCTTTTTAGATTGTGGAAAGGCTTTGGGGAGTCAGGAGGTGAGTCACTCACTTCAGAATACCCAGCTTCTGACCTGTTCTTGTTGCACAGTGTTTATGTGGCTGGTCTAGTTAAGTTTCTAGTGACCCCTAAGATGTTGATCGTGGGGGATTCGGCAATGGTAATCCTGTTGAATGTCATGGGGACGCGGCTGGATTCTCTCTTATGTGACACGAATGCCACTTTCCACCTTTCAGCCCAAGCCTGAATGTTGTCCAGGGCTTGCTGCATGCCGGACTAGGCTGTGGGACAGCCCTCCCGATTTTGGCACAAATCCCAAGATGTGAATGAGGAGGACTTTACAAGGTTGACTGGGCTGGGTGGGCCTTTTCTGTGTCTGAATCTGGTGCCTAGCTTGAAGCCGGGTGGTCTATCCAGTTTTATTCTTATTGTTTTTCCTAGTGGTTTGATACAACTGAGTGGCTTGCTAGGCCATTTCAGAGGGCAGTTAAGAGTCAACCACATTGCTGTGGGTCTGGAGTCACAGATAGGCTAGTCTGGGTAAGGGCAGCAGATTTCCTTCTCTAAAGGACATTAGTGAACCAGATGGGTTTTTACAACAATCAGGTAGTTTGATAGCCACCCATACTGATACTAATAAATTCCAGATTTTTTATTTAATTAACTGAATTTAAATTAAATTGAAATACAACGGAGGTTCACTAGATTGATTCCTGGGATGAGAGGGCTATCTTATGATGAGAGATTGTGTAGAATGGGCCTATACTCTCTGGAGTTTAGAAAAATGAGTGGTGATCTCACTGAAATATACAAGATTCTGAAGGGGATTGCCAGGTGAAATGCTGGGAGGTTGTTTCCCGTGGCTTGAGTGTCTAGAACTAGAGGCCACAGTCTCAGGATAAGGGGTAGGCCATTTAAGACAGAGATGAGGCTGAATTTCTGCAATCAGAGGGTGATGAATCTTTGGAATTCTCTGCCCCAGAGGGCTGTGGATACTGAGTCTCTGAATATATTCAAGGCTAAGATAGGTAGATTTTTGGAGTTATGGAGAATCAAGAGATGTGGAGATCGGGCGGGAAAGTGGAGTTGAGGTCACGATCTTATTGAATGGTGCAGGAGGCTCGAGGGGCCATATGGCCTATTCCTGCTCCTATTTCTTATGTTCTTAATAGATTGGAGAAAAGCTGATTTTGAGGGGCTGAGAATAGCAGATGGGTTTTTATAACTGACTGCAAAAGCTTCGAGAGATATATGAAGAAAAAAAGATTAGTGAAGAGCAACATAGGTCCATTGCAGACAGAATCAGGTGAATTTATAATGAGGAACAAAGAAATGGCAGACCAATTGAACAAATACTTTGGATCTGTCTTCACTAAGGATGACACAAATAACCTTCCGGAAATACTAGGGGTTCAAGGGTGTAGCGAAAAGGAGGAACTGAAAGAAATCCTTATTAGTCAGGAAATTGTGTTAGGGAAATTGATGGGATTGAACGCCGATAATTCCCCAGGGCCTGATAGGCTACTTAAGGAAGTGGCTCTAGAAATAGTGGATGCATTGGTGATCATTTTTCAACATTCTATTGACTCTGGATCAGTTCCTATGGACTGGAGGGTAGCTAATGTAACACCACTTTTTAACAAAGAAGGGAGAGAGAAAACGGGGAATTATAGACCGGTTAGCCTGACGTTAGTGGTGGGGAAAATGTTGGAATCAATTATTAAAGATGAAATAGCAGTGCATTTGAACAGGATCGGTCCAAGTTAGCATGGATTTATGAAAGGGAAATCAGGCTTGACAAATCTTCTAGAAATTTTTGATGATGTAACTAGTAGAGTGGACAAGGGAGAACCAGTGATTGTGGTGTATTTGGACTTTCAAAAGGCTTTTGACAAAGTCCCACACAAGAGATTAGTGTGCAAAATGAAAGCATATGGTATTGGGGGTAATGTATTGACGTGGATAGAGAACTGGTTGGCAGACAGGAAGCAGAGAGTTGGAATAAACGGGTCCTTTTCAGAATGGCAGGCAGTGACCAGTGGGGTGCCTCAGGGTTCAGTGCTGGGACCCCAGCTATTTACAATATACATCAATGATTTAGATGAAGGAATTGAATGTAATATCTCCAAGTTTGCAGATGACACTAAGCTGGTTGGTGGTGTGAGCTGTGAGGAGGCTGCTACAAGACTGCAGGGCGATTTGGACAGGTTAGGTGAGTGGGCAAATGCATGGCAGATTCAGTATAATGTGGATAAATGTGAGGTTATCCACTTTGGTGGCAAAAACAAGAAGACAGAATATTATCTGAAGGGTGACAGATTAGGAAAAGGGGAGGTGCAACGAGACCTGGGTGTCATGGTTCATCAGTCATTGAAGTTTGACATGCAGGTACAGCAGGCGGTGAAGAAGGCAAATGGCATGTTGGCCTTCATAGCTAGAGGATTTGAGTACAGGAGCTGGGAGGTCTTACTGTAGTTGTACAGAGCCTTGGTGAGGCCACACCTGGAATATTGAGTTCAGTTTTGGTCCCCTAATGTGAGGAAGGACGTCGTTCTTGCTATTGAGGGAGTACAGCGAAGATTCACCAGATTGATTCCCGGGATGGCAGAACTAACATATGAGGAGAGACTGGATCAACTGGGCTTGTATGCACTGGAGTTTAGAAGAATGAGAGGGGATCTCATAGAAACATATACAATTCTGAAGGGATTGGACAGGTTAGAGGCAGGAAGAATATTCCAGGGATAAGCCATTTAGGACCGAGATGAGGAGAAACTTCTTCACTCAAAGAGTGGTTAACTTGTGGAATTCTCTACCACGGAAAGTTGTTGAGGCCAGTTCATTAGATATATTCAAAAGGGAGTTAGATATGGCCCTTACGGCCAAAGGGATCAAGGGGTATGGAGAGAAAGCAGGAAATGGGTACTGAGGTTAAATGATCAGCCATGATCAAATTGAATGGTGATGCAGGCTCGAAGGGCCGAATAGCCTACTCCTGCATCTATTTTCTATGTAACAATCCAGTAGTTTCATGGTCATCTTTACTGATACTAACTTTTTATTCCAGATTTATTTAATCATTTGCATTTAAATTACACAATGTTTGATTTGAAATTTGAACTCATGTCTCCAGATCATTAATCCAGGCCTCTGGATTATTAGTCCAGTAACATAACCACTATGCTACTGTTCCCAGGCAATGTATGCCAGACCATAATAATTCACTGCATGAAGATATATCTCCTTATCTCCCGCAGTAGTGACCAGAATTGGATACATTACTCAAGCTGAGACTTAAGCAGTGAATTTTAAAGGTTTAGCATAATTTCCTTAATTTTGTAGTCTATGGGGGTTGAAATTGGTTTCCCGCCCATTTGGGAGCAGTAACCAAGGCGAGGCAAGACTTCCTGCGCCCGGTGCAGAAGTGCTGACCTGACCACGATATTGGGCTAACCGCTCCTGAGAGGAAGTGGAGTGCAGGGGCAGAACTGGGGCGATAAGCGCAGGAATGTTGCAACGCCCTACGCGGCCTCTCCGCCTAGCACTGGCGCGAGCACAAGGCCATCCCCTTCCAGTAAAGGCGAGGGCATGCTGCGAGCTCTGCAGTGGGGCAAGGGGCCTCCACTAGGCCACTGGGAATGCGGGGTGCCATTGCCGCAACCCGGAGTGCCGGGCTGTACTATCGCGGCCCGAACCATGCAAAATGAAGAATGGAAGACCGGCCCAGTCAGTCGGCCAGGAGAAAAAAATGGTGCCGTGCACCTCCCCTTTAACTTTTTCCCTGTGAGCGGAGTGCGGCCCAGTTCACGACCTGTGAGGCTGGCGCTGTCATCACCCATGGCGGCCTCACAGGGTGCTGCCCAATGTCCACCGCTGGGTGAAAATGGACCGTTGCAGAGAGAAAACGGGGTGCTGCGCTACCCGTGGTGCGATGCCGGTTTTGTGCCTCTGCTAACTCCCGTGCAATTTTGTGGGAGCCGGTAGCGTCCCCCCCCCCACTCCACCTCACCTCCTCCCCACCCCCCCGGGTGAAAACCAATATGCACCTATTAGCACCCCCAGAGGCACTAACATCAGGCCCACAGGAGCCCAATTCTCTATGTCTCCACCTAGAAAGCCAAGGATCCCACATGCTTTTTTAACAGCTGGCTCTTTTGCCAATAATCTTACATTGATGTCCTTTGGTTATCAACCCACCTGCCAGTGGAAACATTTTCTCCTCATTTACTCTATCAAGCTCCCTTATAATTTTGAATGCCTCTATTAAATTTCCCCTTAACCTTCACTGCTCTAACAACAATTGCAATTTTTCAAGTCTCGCCACATAACTGAAGTCCCTCATCTTTGGTATCATGCTAGTAAACCTCCACTGCGCTCTCTCCAATGCCTTGACACCCTTCGTAAAGAGTGGAAAGCAGAATTGGACACATTACTCAAGCTGAGGCCTAACCAGTGATTTATAAAGCTTTAGCATAACTTCCTGCCTCTCCATATAAAGTGAGGGACCCCATATGCTTTTTTATCAGCTTCATCAACTTGTCCTGCTACCTTCAAAATGTGTGTAGGGGAACCCCCAATGTCTGTCTCTCTGTTGCTGCACCCCCTTTAAAATTGTACTGTTGGATTGGATTTTCGGACATAGCAAAGCATGATGGGTTAAGCCAACTATATGCCTTTTCACTAAATGAACTTTGTACCAAGAAGCCTATCTGCTGTCTGCTGATATGAACTCTGCAGCAACAAGTGACTCATGGCCAGGTGCAGGCCACTGTTTCATAGAAAGCTTTGCAACAGAATAACTAACCACAAAAGAAGATAAAGAGGAAGGGCCCCCAAACTCGCGCCATGTTATCAGGTTTCACTAGGACTAAAAAGTTGTGCAACAATATGATTGGTTGTATGTAAATGAATTGCATTGCCATATGGATTGATTGGTTGTATGTAAATGAATTTAAATGATTGTATTCTGCCCTCTGTGAACTGCTTATAACCCCGCAACACCAGGCACTTGGGGAGAAGGTCCTCGTAGGTTGCGGGATCTCAACTCTTCTCCCAGAGCTCTGTTAGCAATAAAGTTGTCTCTCTTACTTTACCAGAGTCTATGTGAATTTATTTTCACTAACAGTACCATTTAGTTTACATTATATTTAGTTTGAATCAGAATGAGCAGGTAGAGAATCAAAAGCAAGAAAAACAGCTAGAAAACGATCTCTGATAAACTAAGGACTTTTAAAAACATCAAAAGAGAGAAGAAAGAACTTGTATTCATATAGTGCCTTTCACCAGCTCGAGACATCCCAAAGCACTTCACAAGCAATTAAGTACTTTTCTTTCTTAAAGTGAGAGTTAGTAGTATGGAACAAGAAAGCAATTTTTCATATTTTATTTAGTGCTGGTATGAATTACATCCCCAACAGATAAGACATATGCAGTTGTTGTTAAACTAAGCACCTTTGCTGTTACAATGAACCTCAGCACTCTCTGTCGCCAGCGTGAACATTACAAAGCAGTTCTCGGTGGCGTTCAGAGTGCCTTAGAGAATTTTGAATTCAGAAATCTTCGAAAGATCTTGCTTTTTGAAAGCTTAATGAAAGTGTGTTTATCTATTCAACATGGGTAAGTGAAGACCTTCCTTTAATGCCTACTCTCCCTGAAAGCGCCAGCGCCTACCATTCATTTGCTTAAGACAGTGTGCAAATTGCAGCCTGCAAGCGTCAATGTCCTACCTCCCCCTCATAGCAGCCCTTGTGCCATTTATGCTTGCAGATGAGAGCCCGATTGTGAGCCAAGGCCAGGGACATAGCGCTGATGCGAGTGGGATGGCAAGCCAGGGCGACAACCTTGAGGGCACTGGGAGTCGAGGCCAGGGAGAGGTTCATGAGGATATTGGATTCCAAGCCAGGAAGACAGTGGGAGTCATGAGGGGGCTGGTGACATTGGGAGCTAAAGCCTGGAGAAAAGCTAAGAGGATACTCTAGAGGCCATTGGGAGCACGAGCCTGGACAACACCCTGGAAGCCAGTCCATATGTTGGCATGAGGTCGGATGAGGCAGAGGAAGAGGGGGACATTGCTGGCAGCACCGTGTCACTGCTTCCTACAGTCACACGCGCCAGCTCAGATACTAGGAGTAGGCGGTCCGATCAGTTAGAGATAGCAGAGGGGTCTGCTCTGGGTTTTGCACCGGGGCCTAGTGGCCTGCAGCATGGTGAAGGGCAAAGATAACCTCGGGTGCCATCTCTCCAGGGGGAGAGTGCGCACGCGAGATCTGCTGAAGAGGACTCAGATGAGCCCATCGATGTTGGGGCTTACAAAAGTAGGGTGGAGGCTATGCATTCCCAGATGTTGGGGCAGTGGCAAGGGTGCCGGCAAACTTGTCGTAAGTGGTGAGTCTGCCTCCCGCATTGTCGAAAGCATAGCATGGAGCCCATCATGGCCAGTGTGCAGACGATGGTGGACTCCCAGAGTGCCCGTAACGATCCAGCTGTGATGCCATAACTCTTTGCGGATGTGGCAGCTGCCATTACGGCACAGGCACAAGGGAATGAGCGTATCAGTGCTGCTTTGGAGAGGATGGCCGCGGCCCTGGAAGCTCAGAACGCTCTTATGCACTCTGGGCAACAGGCCACGGAACATCTAACTGCTGTCGTCTCTGGTGGCTTTGAGACTGTGTCTGCTCTCAAGCAGTCTCAGCTGGATGCTACGTGAAACCTGCATGTTGCCATCGCGGCTGGGTCCACCAAAGTCTACGGGAGATCTTCCGGCGTCGCGCCACATCAACAACCTGACCTCCCTCAGAGTGGTGGCAATGGTGATGTGCTGCTCTTGGGGAGTGACGCAAGCTCCTCGGACCAGGATGATAATAATGTGCTCTCTCAGGATCATAGCAGTCCTGACCCCAGACTGTCACTCCGCCATTGCCTAGAAGCATGGACTCGCCCGAGCCAAGGCCGACTGAACGCACCAAGGAGGGTGCTGCCCAATCTGCAGCTGGCCCTTCCAGGGCCATAGCTGGTTGAGGGCGTCCTCGAAGGACATCTGTAGCTTCTACACCTGAAAGGCAGCAGTCTTCCCAGACCCATGAGGCAGCCACAGGGGAGACACTGTGGCGTAGTTACAGAATAAGCTTGCGTAGGGGGGTTATAAGGAGATGCACAAAGGTGAGAAATGTGTGTGTATGTTTTTTGCACCTTTCTTTATTCTGTAATTGTTGTGGAAAAATATTTCTGAGACTGTATAATATATATAAAGAGAGGTTTATTAAATCGGAGACAAAGCTTTGGGCAAAGTGTTAAAGATCCCTGTCTTTGAACCATCTTCTCAAATTGGTATCTGCAGTGAAGTCCTTTTATCTTACAAATTACGTCACTTTACAATATATGCTTTAGCACTACAAAGCTTTGACTTATCAAAGGCTAAGCTTTTGATATATAACCCATCCTGCATTGTGACAGGGCAGTATAAACAAGTGCAGGCTTTTGACACCGGTATAAACAAACATACCTAGCACTTAACTCTCCAGTGTTCATTATCTCACTTTCCAATCTCCATTAACTCAAGGCCAGCATGCCTTAAAGTCTAACTGTTTAAAGCATAATGCATCAGTATTGTCCCTTACAAAATTCATTTAAAGGGGAAAATAAAACAAATGTTTGGTCCCGTATACAATCAAATATATGTCCAAAAATCCGCTCCAACAATATTCCCCCTTTTGGTCCTGGAGGATGTTTACGAAATCCAGATGACCACAGTGATAGTAGCATATATTCGTCCTTTGGGGTATGTTACTTCCCTGATGTTCCGTATATCCACCTTGCCTGTAGCTCTAGGCTACCCTTCAAAGATAGTGGTCGGTGTCATTGTCGTCTGTTTCTTCATCCTTGGTGTCTTCAGGTATTTCCATCAGGTGTGCTTCTTCTTCGGCGATTACACTGGCTACTGGCATCAGTCGAGCCATCATAACTTTACAGCAGATATTAAAACACCGGATAATCAGACAGCAAGTAATTATTATTACAACCAGAATAATTACTCCATGCATAAGATAGGACCCCCAGGATCCCCCTAACAGCCAGTCAAATCAGCCAGATCCTCCTGCTGTCGTGGATAACTTCTTTACCTCCCTTCTTATGTGATCAGCGAGGTTGGTTATAATCTAGGGCCATTCGGTTCTGGAGTACCATTGTGCGTATGGCTACCATTTCAGCCGTTATGCCCTCCATTGCTTCAGCAGTGTCGCTAACTATCTGTTCCAGTACTCTCTCTAGGTTACGTAATTCATCCATGGTGCGTCCTATCCCGAATGGGAGCATCATGACCCCAAATAGCCTCTCTACCGGGGTAAGATCTCGTCTTAGTCGACCAGGTGTCTGTACTTCTGCTAAAGTACGTACCTGTCTGACAAAAGGGACCACATATCCCAAATAACAGGACCCCCTCCAGTTCTGAGGCAACCAGGGGTAGGCCTTATGCCCGCACACAAAATAAGTGCCATTGTATGCTGTTAGATTCGATCCCAATCTCTCTCTCAGCCCCCGTTGCCACCTAATCTTAGGGTCCCAGTCCTGGCTACGTGTCTGATTCTTCAAACCCTCTATTTCAAAGAACCCCTGGTTTGTTGTTTCGCTGGCTATTATGTTCCACCTGGTGAGGTTAAAGTATCCTGCTACAAAACCTGTTTCCTCACCGGTCAGGTTTCTAGTGAAACAAATGTTAGCGGTGGGCCTTCCAACTCCTGAGGTGTTGGTCAAAACCAAGAACGGGGTCGTACCGACCTATTGTATTCCGGCTGGTACCATCCGTCAATGCATCCAAAAGGTAACCCCCCGATCTCCACGTTTCTTTATTACCCACTCTGGTTCCAAGTATCATTTACTTCCCCTGTATCGTTTTGTCGCCTTACCCACTCTGCTACTTCCGAAATGTTAAGGGAGATTGACCTCAAGGGGATGCCTCCTTTGCTTTGTATGGGGATGTGCGAACATACCCAGCAACTGGAAAAGTTCTCATTTTGCGCATAAACATAAGATATGTACAAAAAGGTATTTACATGTAACTCTCGTTTCGGTCTAGCTAGCAGGCCGGACCTAACACGAACTATGATAATCGCACCGATCGCAATATATAGTTTCATCTTATTACTCTATAATTAACAAATAGTCAAAGGCAAAATGGCCGTATGGCTTGCTTGAAGAATCTCTTGCTGTCAATCTGTAAATAGACAAACAACAACAACTAATACGTGTGCTAAACGGCTGGTTCAAAAACCTTAAGCTGGGTCCAATGCTTCCATTGTCCGTTCCCTTTAACATCGATGCAGGCACAAGTGTCCCTGCTGATTATAACCTCATATGGTCCTTTTTGGGGCAAACCCCGGTTTTCCCGGGAGGACCCTTACCATAATGCGACTTCCCGCCAACGGGACTTCAGGGAGCTTTGTAAGCTCTGCTTCCGCGGCTCTTTCTTCCTGATTGTCCCTAACTAATTTACGCATCCCTTTTAATTGAGTACTTAGTTCCAAAACATACCGTTTTATTTTGTCTTTTAATGGGCCTACATCGGCCCCCCCTGTTATGATGTTCTCTGGTAATTGCATCGCCCTTCCTGTCATTAGTTCATAAGGGGTTAATCCGGTTGTCCAGTTTGTCGTGGCTCTTAACTTCATCAATATAATGGGTAATATCCTTGCCACTGTTGAGGCACTCCCCATCGGGGAATCACCTGCTCGATCAATATCCTTGCCACTGTTGAGGCAGTGCAATCACGTGTGGGGAAAGCTTCCACCCACCGGGTAAATTGATCTATAATCACTAGGCAATATCTTTTTCCATGGGATGGGGGCAAAAGACCTGTGAAATCAATTTGTACATGTTCCCATGGCCCCCGTGGACGGGGCTGGTGTCCCATTTTAATTTTAATGGGCCTGCCTGGATTATATTGTGCGCACGTAACGCATCGATGGCAATATTTAGCAATATCTCTCCCCATCCCCTTTCCACCACCAATCTCTCCCAAGACTCCCGGTCATGGCCTCTCGTCCTGAATGAGACAGGCCATGATACAACTCCAATAAGGTATTCTGTATGCATTCAGGCGCCATTACCTTGTCGTTTCGTCTCCAAACGTTATCTTTCCCTTGCGTTGCGCCCTGCTTTGTCCACATACCTATTTCCTCCTCAGAAGTGTCCTGGTGTAGTTTCTCAATACTTATCTGTTCGTCTCGGGCCCCAGTGGCACTGACTTAATTTTAATAATTTAAAATCATTATCAATGGAGAGTGTTTTTTTTACCTCTTCAAATTCTTTTTTTTTCAATTAAACCAATATCTTTTTCACAGCTGATATCAACTAGTATTTAGTAAGTTATGTCTTTATCCATCGCAAACACCCCTTCTCCCCCATGCTGTCATATAATCATATACTACCCCGAATGCATATCTACTGTCCGTATAGATATTAACAATCTTATTTTCCGATAATTCCAGTGCCCAGGTGAGGGCTACCAATTCTGCCACTTGAGCTGACGACACCCCATTAATTCGCCCTGATTCAACTGCCTCTAGATCCTGGTTAACTACGGCCCATCCAGTACGAGGTAGTCCCTCTACGTATTTTCATGAGCCGTCCACAAACAAGGTTTATTTTGTGGTTTGAAGGGGGGCGTCTTTTATTCTATCCTCTTCCATATCCTCACATATCTCTTCGCAAAAGTGGGGTTCCCCTTCACTCATCATACCTTCTGCGGGGTTGTTTCCTACATCCCTAATTATAGTTATCGCTTTGTTGGATGTTAAGAGGACTGCTTCGCACTTTGCCCGTCTCATATTAGATACGGTTCTCAGTTTTCCTGTGTTTAACATTTCTACCAATGTGTGTTTAGTGTGGAGAATGATGTTTCCCGTCATCACCATAGGCTCGCTTAATTTTTACCGCCCAAGCTGCGCAATCTAGCGCGGCTATACATCTGGATAACCCAGTCACCACCGGGTTTTCGGTGGTAGAGTAATAGGCTTTATCAGGGATAAAGTTCCGGCTGTAATTAAAGAGGCCCAGTACCTTCCTCACCCCCCTTACCGTTACTGGTCTAGGCATGTCCTTGACAGCCTTTTTCCTATCCGAGGGCATTTCTTTCAGCCCCTTGAGAGGCAGTATCCTAGGCACAGGACCTGAGATTTCCCTACCTGGGCCTTTTTGGGGAGTTAGTGGTGCTAACTATTTCTTTTAAGATACCCTTTTCCACTAGCCCTTTTACTATTTCTACAACTGCTGTTCTAACTTCAGGTCTTATAGGGTATTGTGGCAAGTCCCCCTTTTCTGCCCTCCTCCTGTTCCCGTGGCAGAGACCTTTTCCTGCTTTATCTTTTTCTTTTCTAAACTGCTAAAGCTTACTGTTTTAGCCTTTTTCAAAAGTCCCTTTTACACCTTCACAGACAGCTCACCACTCACCCAGGAGTTTGACCTAATCCCTGAAGGTATTTCTAATTTAAAACTCCTTTTTTTTTACTGAGCTAGAAGCTTTCGTGTCAAGGTTTTATACAAAGGAAAATGGGAGCGTTTTAAAAGGCATTCTTTATCTCATTCCTGGACTAAATTTATGTCTTTCAACCCAATTGCATTTTTTCTTTCGACAAGTAAGTGAGCGTGTCAAATTCTTTTTTTTTTACTACCGGGACCATGTATTTTTATCTTTTACTCAACAAACCTATCCTTTGTGCATTTCCTAGCTCCGTAACTTATCATCCGAACATATCCACACCTTCGTTTCTAACTTAAAATGTAATACCATAAGGTTCACAGTTTCTTAAACTTCCCACATACAGGACAACACTATGAAGGGTTAAAAAAAAACATTTCACTCTGTTTGGAAAGAGTGGGTGGAGCTAAAACAGGCAGCCAACTCCACACCTTCCCAAACAGGCTTTCATTCATTCCACAGTCAAAATTACTCGAGTACTCTCTTCATTCAAAATAGACACTCACAAAAGTCTCTCTTCATTCAACAAAGCTTATGTCTGGATCCATATGTCACTTAAGATAGTCACTATCAGCTTTTTTATGGCATTACGTAATTACGCAAGTTACAATTAATGATAGGAATTAATTAATGACCCGGGCAGCCCGCGTTTTACATTCCTTTCCTTACCTTCCATGTTCGCCAGTCTCGGACGTTTCCCTTTGTTTCTGTAATACTCACGGCCACGACTACTCTGTGGAGACCCTTTGTCTTCGCAACAAAGCTAGCGTGTTTCCTCACCACCGGAGTTTTCGGCTCTAGGTTGGATCGATCAGTTCCCTTCCGCACCGACCTTATTTACTAAAGGGACAACTCAAACTGGTTAGTCAGCCTCTTCCAGCTATCTGTTTACTCGTATCTTATACACTATCCCGTCGTGCCCGTACACCTCTCTTTTCAGTCTCTAACACCAGATTCCAGATACTGTCTTAAGTGATCACATCTGATCAGACAGTATCCTGCCGACTACGCCATTTTGTTGTGGAAAACTATTTCCGAGACTGTATAATATATATAAAGAGAGGTTTATTAAATCGGAGACAAAGCTTTGGGAGAAGTGTTAAAAACCCCTGTCTTTGAACCATCTTCTCAAATTGGTATCTTCAGTGAAGTCCTTTTATCTTACAAATTACGTCACTTTACAACACATGCTTTAGCACTACAAAGCTTTGACTTATTGAAGGCTAAGCTTTTGATATATAACTCATCCTGCATTGTGACAGGGCAGTATAAACAAGTGCAGGCTTTTGACACCGGTATAAACAAACATATCTAGCACTTAACTCTCCAGTGTTCATTATCTCACTTTCCAATCTCCATTAACTCAAGGCCAGCATGCCTTAAAGTCTAACTGTTTAAAGCATAATGCATCAGTATTGTCCCTTACAAAATTCATTTAAAGGGGAAAATAAAACAAATGTTTGGTCCCGTATACAATCAAATATATGTCCAAAAATCCGCTCCAACAGTAATAAATCTTTATTTTGTGTTCCCATAGCTGTGCAGTTGTATCATTTGACTGTGGGCAATGATGTGTGAAAAGGATCATTGGGATGGCCATGGAAATGCAAAGATGAAGGGTGAAGTGGCCATTAACTCATCGGAAATGAGCAGCAATGAGACGGTTCTGCACTTCCCTTGCAGGGTTTGGATGACGACGACACCTCCTGCATGGCCAGCAACCCGTATCCTGGTCCTCCACCCCATCCCCCTCATCCCCCTCTCCTCCTTCCCCTCCTCCCCCTCCTCCCCCTCCCCTTCCCCCTCCTCCCCCTGCCCCCCTCCTCCTCCCCCTACCCTTCCTCCTCCTCCTCCTCCTCCTGCGCCTCCTCCTCGGGTGCTGGCTCATCCTCCAATGACTGGCCCCTCATGATTGCCAGGTTGTGAAGCATGCAGCAGATGACCACAGTTAGGGAAACCCGCTCATGGAAGTACCGCAACACTGAAACATTTTCGGCCCCAAAAATGGAACTGCATGCAACACGCCTTTGAAGTCCTCTGGCTTCCTTGAGTGGGCACAGTGCACCGACACAAAAAACTGTTGGGCGCACCGACAGGCGGCCGGTTGACTTTTAAAAATGAATTTAGCTTTCGGGGTGGAGAGGCTGCGGTGCGCGCTCTGGAGACATCTTTAAGGAAGCATCTGCAGGAGCGAGGCAGAAGAGAGGGGGAGCGGGGCAGATCTCCACACTGGAGCAAAAGCCCCCGAGAATAATTTTGCAATTGCCGGCTAATCGACCACAAATCAACAGCCAGACGACTCCATCGCATGGCCACCGCTTTCCAGCGGGAACAGGCCTAATCGGGAGGCTGAATTTCAGCCCCTCTGTCTTCTCAGAGGTCTTTGTTTACCATCCAAGGCCTTGCACGTGTCCAGCAGCATTCCCGACTCACTTAAAAAACTTTTAACATCTATTGTAGCAAGCCAAAACTTCAATAAAATCCAAAAAACCCAGTCCAAAAGCTGAATTGTAAACTTGGCTGAAAGAGGGGTTGACCTCGCCACTGTCAGTCTGCTTGCATGGCATGCTTAGGAACCCTAGGGTCGAAGTTCAGCGAGTTGATGGTAACTCGGCGTTGCATGCCGATTGACGTCACCTGCTGCCATTTTTTGTTTCAAGGCACTGCCAGTTACCGGCAGCACAAAGAGGGACATAAATATGGCGGCCGCTACCTGCTGGTGAAAGAGCAGCCACCGCCATTTATTGCCAATCCATGACGTCATGGAGTGGTGCTCAACAGATAAATTTCTAGGCCTAAAAAGTGACCTGTTGTTTGTTTACTCTGATTACAGGCAAATCTGATGTCCCGATTACTAAGTAATAAAACGGAAAGCCTCTTGTTACGGTGAAATGGGAAACCACTTACAGTAAAACTAAACTTCCATTATTGAACTCAGAGTTATGAACAGATTGTGAATGTATAATATTCATTTTTCTATATTTTTAGTTTGTCTGTTTCCTCTTTGTGCCAGAAAGAATGAAATACTTTAGAAATAATTAAATTGTTCTGGCATTATGCTAAACAGTAAACAAATGTATCAAATACTGCCATTGGCTGAGGTTTGCATACTTCACCAATTAAAGAACCACCTTTACAATTAGCTCCAGGCTTTGTAAATTGTTAGTGTGGGTGTTACACTTATTCTGACTGTTCTGTTTCACACACTCTATAATATCTCTGATTGTACAAAATAGAAGTAGCAAGTTTAAACAATTTGCTCTAATACTTACAGAAGCCAAGCAATGAGGGATTAGGGTCAAGTGCGGAGTCCGCTCAATCACTTGCCACTTCCCCAGTACAGTTGTTCTACACTAGGCCACCAGTGTGGGAAGGAAACTGGAACCTGGGAGGCTAACTTCAGAGCCAGACTGGGCCAGGACCAGGGACAAGTCCAGGGCCAGGTCCAGGTCCCAGACAGCTCCACACTAAAGCTAGCCAAGCAATAGGAAATGGGGAACAGCAAAATACTGAAGATGCTGGAATCCAAAATAAAAACAGAAAATGCTGGAAATACTCAGCAGATCAGGCAGCATCTGTGGAGAGAGAAACAGAGTTAATGTTTCGGGTCGATGAGTTTTTATAACAGGAAGTGGGGAGACTGGCTGTTGAGTTTGGCTGGAAATTGAAGATTAGCTATTGGCATCCACATGACCAATACAGTCCCCACCACTCAGCACAAAAGTGGTAACCAACATCCTTTGCATTAATGTCTATTTAAAGTTGCTGGTTCTAGCATCTTAAGTCCTCCATTTAGTTTGGGCAGAAAGAGCTGTATTTACTCACTAGTTCATATAATTACATAAAAGTATATAGTAATTTGAGAAACTAATCCTCGTATGGCTTCCAAGCACATTAAAGCCAGCAGGTTCTGGTGTCTATTTGGTGCAGTAAAACTGTAGCCCAAAGCTGCATTTTAAGATCATCTACAAACTTATAGGGCTAGATTTTCCATTATTTTCGCTTGCATAACACCCACTTAACGTGTATTTTACCGCTGAAATTAGGTATAACGCCCAGTTATCGCCCATTTAGCCACAAAATGGAAACTAACACCCATATTTTGGACTCTTATCACCGAGGGTTACTTTCGCCATGTACGTAACGCCAAGAAAAAATAATACTGCCCGCCCACTTTTTTGGGTGGAATCATCAGAATGGGCGAAACCAATGTCCATAATATCGCCCAGAGTTACTTTCCACATGTAATTAACGCTGAGATTCAATAATACTGACCTCCCACTTTTTTTTGTCGTAAAGATCACATTTGCCGAAACTAGCGCCCAGTATATTGCCCATCCTTACTTTTGGCACCTCGCACATATCTCGCTCGTCGAAAAAACCGTGGGGAAAAAGTGGAACTAACCGGAACTACTCACAGCGGTATGGATGCCATGTTCGAAATGGCACATCACATCATTTAAAAGGCTGGTCTGCTTCAGCCTCGGGGGAGTTCGGATGTACTCTGGAGGTGTTTGGAGGTAATATGAACATCTGAACAAACATCTTTTCATACTGTGGATGATTGGAATTTACTGGTGGGGACATTCATTCTTGGTGAACAATTGGTGGAAAACAGATAGCTATTGGATTGGGGCCTGTTATTTCTCACCCTCTCTTGATGACCACTCACATGCTGCAGACTTGAGATGGCAGAAGGTACACTCGACAGCATCATGTGCCCAATGTAAGACATGACAGACTGATGAGGAGGACCAGACGTTACACCTCCGCAAGTACAGGGAGATGCAGTCTTATCTCAACTTGGGACACCACCTGCCTTAGAGACTGCGCTTCCAAAAAGTGGTTATTAGTGAGAAATGCCAGCTCATAAGGGGAGATCTGCAGCCTGCCAGCACCATCAGGACTGCACTGTCCGTCGATGTCAAGGTCACCGCGGCACTGTCGTTCTATGTGTCGGGTTCCTTTCAGGCCTCAGTTGGCGACATTTGCGGTATATCTCAGCACGCCACACATTGCTGCATTAGAGCGGTCACTGAAGCCTTGTACGCATGCAGGATGGACTTTATCAGCTTCCCTATGACCAGGGAGGCACAGATTGAGAGGGCTCTAGGATTCTACCGAATTGCTAACTTCTCCAAGGTGCAGGGAGCAATAGATTGTACGCACATTGTGATGCGGGCACCTTTTCAGGATGCTGAGGTTTTCAGGAACTGTAAGGGATTCCACTCCCTGAATGTGCAACTCATTGTTGACCACCAGGAAATTATTATGGCAGTGAATGCTAAATTTCTGGGCAGCATCCATGATGTTCACATCCTGCGTGAGAGCATTGTATCTGACTTGTTTACCAATTAGCCACAAGGTCAATGCTGGATGCTTGGTGACAAAGGATATGGCCTGGCCACTTGGCTGATGATCCCCCTGCATGACACCCACACCGAAGCCAAGAAGCGATACAACGAGAGCCACCAGAGCCACTCGCAATATAATCGAGAAAAGCATTGGAGTGTTTAAGCAGTGCTTTAGATGCCTGGACCACTCAGGAGGCGAGCTCCAATACCACCCTGAGCAGATAGCTCAATTCGTGGTGGTGTGCTCCGTGCTGCACAACTTGGCTATTAGGAGGAGACAAGAATTACCAGAAGGGTCTGACGGTCTACCTCAGGAAAGAGAGGAAGAGGAAGACGAGGAGGTGGACGCTGACATCGGGCTACACAATTAGGCTGATGCTGAAGCCATGCCCCCGCTCCCCTGTAGACCACATGAAAGGGCCTGTAGTGGCATCATAGCTGCAAGACACTTACGTCAGGAACTCATGAATGAGCGCTTTGCCTGAAAGTATTGTCAAGGGAGTAACGTTGGCTGGAATCTTCCCAGCCCTGCGACTGCGGGTTTGGAGGAGGGCCAGCTGTCAAAATGGCCCTGATTGACAGCGGGGCGGAAGTCCGCTCAGAACCCGCCTCAGTGTCAGTTTCTCAACTGTCGCATCTGCGTGCGGATTGCAGATAGGACACCAAGCGGCGGGCCAATCAATTAAGATTCTTAAGAGGTAATATAAAAGTATTTAAAAGGATTTTACCTAGGCACTTATCATTTTACCAAGTTTTCAATGAGTTTGCTGTCCCTCGGGTTTCATGCCAGGTAAGTGTTTCGGGTTGTCAGTGACTCTCTATTGCTTTGGCCAGTTGACAGCTGCAGAAGTGGTATAAAAGCTACCATTTCACAGCTGTTTACTTTTCAATGTCAGAAGCTGAAGCCTTCAGGATTTGGAAGAAGAATCTTTTGAGCTGTATGCAGTTTGGAAGTGTTTGCAGTGAACTCTCTATTCACTGTCATCTCCTTGGAGCAACCTCTCTCATTATTGACAGATCACTTTTCTGTCATCTCAACCTCACATGCCATCTATTCAAGCAGCATCGGTGCCCTTGAAAAAAATCTCACCTTGGTCCTCAAAATCCCACCATAATCAGCCCCAACACCAACATCACTAAACACATCAGCATCACCAACAACAACACCAACCTTCTCCGCAATCACCTGATGCTGCACAAGACACGGGCATAGCACCTGATCACATTGCTGCCCGAGAGGCCAAGGATAGCCTCACCATGGCCATATTTACTTCACTTGCTGCTGTACAACCTGGCTGCCACATGATGTGCCAGGTTGGCACCACCCCACAGCAGCACCATAAAGCATCCCTGCAAAGCAAATACAAAGGGGTTTAGATCGGCTAAGTGAGTGGGCAAACATTTATCAGATGGAGTATAATGTGGAAAAATGTGAGGTTATCCACTTTGGTAGGAAAAATAAAAAAACAAATTATTATTTAAATGTGGTGAGATTACAAAATGCTGCAGTGCAGTGGGATCTGGGGGTCCTTGTACAAGAAACACAAAAAGTTAGCATGCAGGTAAGCAAGTAATTAGGAAGGCAAACGGAATATTGGCCTTTATTGCAAGGGAGATGGAGTAGAAAAGCAGGGAAGTCCTGCTACAACTGTACAGGGCGTTGGTAAGACCACACCTGAAGTACTGCATACAGTTTTGGTCTCCTTATTTAAGGAAGGATATACTTGCATTGGAGGCAGTTCAAAGAAGGTTCACGAGGTTGATTCCTGAGATTGAAATGGTTGTCAGATGTAGAAAGGTTGAGCACTCATTGGAGTTTAGAAGACTGAGAGGTGATCTTATTGAAACGTATAAGATTGTGAGGATGCTTGACAGGGTAGATGCAGAGAGGTTGTTTCCCCTCGTGGGGGAATCTAGAACTAGGGGGCATAGTTTCAGAATAAGAGGTTGCCCATTTAAAATGGAAATGAGGAGGAATTTCTTCTCTCAGAGAGTCATGAAGCTTTGGAATTCTCTACTCCAGAGAGCGGTGGAGGCTGGGTCATTGAATATATTTAAGGCGGAGATAGACAGATTGTTGAATAATAAGGAAGTCGAGGGTTATGGGGAGCAGGCAGGGAAGTGGAGTTGAGGCCAGGATCAGGTCAGCCATGATCTTATTGAATGGCGGAGCAGGCTCGAGGGGCAAAATGGCCTACTCCTGCTTCTATTTCTTATGCTCTTATGTAATGCCCAAACCATTTCTTTCACTCATCACCATTGTGCATTATGACTGACCAGTCACCACAACTCACTAAGCCATTTCCAAAGGTGCACACAAATCTGTTCAAGAACACAAAGTGTTCAAAATAAAGATTTCAATGTTTGACAACACATTAGCAGAAACTGTACATGAACATTAGCTAAAACACTCAAGTGCCTACCCTTGTGAGTTGTTAGTTGGTATGACTGGACAAGGATGAGGGTGAGTGTGAGGGGTGGCTAGTGAGATGGGGAAGTGATTGTGTAGATGGAGAGACAGAGGGATGGATGGAGGTGCAAGGTGTGAGTAAGGATGTGCAGGGGTAGAGTAGGGAATGAAGAGTGATGGGGATGTGATGAGTGGCACAGCAGGATGAGTTTGAGTGTGGCTTTGCAGTAATGTTTTGTGATCTACTGAGATCATTGAAAGGTTTGCACCACTGCAGCCTGGTCGTCCTGACGACATCCCTTCCTGTGTCCTCCTGTGCAATGTGCAACCAGGAGCGTTGTTCTCCTGGGAAGGTCTCTTCTGCCAATTGGAAGGGAAGAGACCTCCCTAAGTGCTGTGACTCCTTCCATAAGCATATGGAGGGAGTCATGGGAGAGCCTGGGTGCAGCCGTGCACCTTTGCACCGTCATTGTCAGTGTTTGCAGCACTTCAATGCTATAGTACACTAACAGAACAACTGTCAAAAAAAAGTTGCCCATGGTCCCTTTAAGGAAACCGGCTGATGACTTGTCATCAGATGACGTCATCAGACCCGCTTTCTGTTAACTGGCCGGGAACCTCGCTGGGCGGGTTTAACATAGAAACATAGAAAATAGGAGCAGTAGTAGGCCATTCGGTCCTTTGAGTCTGCACCGCCATTCAATACGATCATGGCTGATCCTCTAGCTCAACACCATAGCCCCAAGTTTCGTCCCGCGGCAAAAACGGCGCACCTCCGAGCTGGGCGCCTGTTTTTCGCGCCGAAAACTGCGCCTAAAAAAAAGTCCGATATTCTCAAGCACCTTGGGGCTCGATGTCTGCTTGGCGCGGCGCGCTCTTCACAGCAGGGGGTGGAGCCTAACACTCGCGCCGATTTTCGAAGTAGCAGGGGCGGGTACAATTTAAATTAGCCTTCATGGTGCCGGAAACCCTGCGCATGCGCGTTGGAGCGTGCGCGCATGCGCAGTCTCACACAAACATTGGCACTCGGCCATTTTTAAAAGGACTGCAGAAAAAGTGAAGATTTGTTTCTTGGACCCCTGCAAAGGCTTGTAATTTAATTTTTTTTGATATTTCTGTGTGTGAGGGAGTGCTTTTAGCAGCACTGCTGAATAAATCACCTGCTGAAATCAGTGAGTTCAGCTTTTCACTGCTATACTTGCAGAACCGGTGCTGCATTGGTGCATGCAAATTAAGGACTGTGTGTTTGGAGAAATAAGAGTGCCAATTCAACTTTGCAATGGATCAACGTCCACCAAGAACAAAGAATTTCTTGCATGAGGAAGTGAAGATATTAGTCAACGTAATTGAGTAGAGATGGCAGGAGCTAGATACCAGCAACAGAGGTCACATAAAAGTGCCACCAAAAGAAATGAAGAAACGCTGGAACCAAGTTGCAGAAGATTACTGCGCAGTGGTGCATACCAGGAGATCTGTAAGTCAGTGTAAAAAGAAATGGCACGACCTTGGTCAAGTAGTTAGTGTAAGTAATATTTCCCATTTTTAATTTAATCGTAATTGTAACCTGGCTATCTGTATGTCCCACCTTGCAGACTGACACACTCTGTAAAAAGTTATATTTTACTCTTTGCAGAAGAAATTGGCCCACAACAAAAGGGAGGCAACTCGGACAGGAGGAGGCGTGCCCAATCTGCATCCACTGACACCCTTGGAACAAAGGGTAGCTGCTATGATGAGTGGTACATGGAGAAAAGCAATCAGTACAGCACAAGCTGGGCCCGCACGCGAGGAAGAGGTTAAGTCCTGAAAATGCATCATGGCCCTTTAAATCAACCTGCTGCCTGGTCTGCTATGTGTGAGAGTACTCATGCCACCCATCCGGCCCCCTCCCTTGCTGTTAAGCATTTGACTGTTCTGATGTATTTTGCAGAACATGATGATGATGATGATGATGATGATAATGACGATGACGATGCTGCTGCTGCCAACCCTGAGGATCCTGAGGGTACAGAACCAGACCCAGTACAACCAGCTGCGGACAATCCAGACTGGATGATGGCAGTGATGAGTGAAACGTCTGCAGGGGAGAGCTTCCAATTTAATGTTTATGAGCCCCCATCGAGGGGCATCAGAGTTTCAACCCCTAGCATAGGTCTTGGTTCCACCTTCCATGGTTTTGCTTCTGATGTTGCGGGTCCCAGTGGTGCTGCTGGTATAATGCAGCATTCTACAGTCAGTGCACTACCGTCCCAGCCTGCGCCTCCCTCTCGCATAGGTTCTGCTTCCACCTACTATGGTTTTGATTCCGACGGTTCGGGTCCCAGTGTTGCTGCTGATATCATGGAGCAGTTTACACCCATTCTTCCAACATCCCAGCCCACGGCTTGCACTCGAGTGCTGTCGTCTGGAACACCGAGCGTCCTACCGTTCCAGCCCGAGCCTCTCCCTCTAGTACTGCCGTCTGCAACACAGAGCATCCCACCATTCCAGCCCGAGCCTCTCCCTCCAGTTCAGCCGTCTGGAACACAGAGCGTCCCACAGTCCCAGCCCGCGCCTCCCTGTGTAATGGTGCCGCTTGCAACACCGAGCATCCCACCGTCCGTGCCACGCGCCTCCCAGTGTCGTGGTGCCACAAGGCAGACCCAGGCAGAGGAGAAGGAGATTGGAGACACGCTCTCCTGAGATGCAGCGTGCAACAGATGCGACTCAGGTTGTGGCATTGGGTATGGAGACCAATGAGCTTACCCGATCACTCATCGGTAGTGTCAGTGCAGTGGGTGAAGAGTTGACGGTCCTGACGGGAGAAATAGCAGTAATGACACGGGAACTTAGGGAGGGAATGTCCGAGGGAGTACAATCAACGGCACAGGCCATCAGGGAGGGCATGCAAGTGTCAGCACAGGCCGTCATAGAGGTAGCTGCTGCAATAAGGGCACACAGCCCAGCCAATCAAATGACACCCCCATGAGGAAGTGAACATTCACTGAGATGTGGATGAGAGATGGTTGCAGCCTTTCTTTGCTGCTTTTGTTCTTATTCTTGATGTAGCTGTAGTAGCATTTTTCAAATTGAAATTGTTTTGTAAGTTTTGTAACTTTACAACTTATAAGGGATCTTATGGTTTTTAAGTGATCTTATAGTGTAAATGCTCTCACATTTTTTTGTATCTTATTTAATTTTGCACCTAAAAAGTGATCCTGAAGTTTAAGTGTTCTTCAGAGTGTAAGATTTTTCACAATGAAACTGTTTTGTAAGTTTTGTAACTTTACAACATATAAGTGATCTCAGGGTTTTCAAGTGATCTTATAGTGTAAATGCTCTCACATTCTGTAAATTATTTAATTTTGCATCTAAAAAGTGATCTTGAAGTGTAAGTGATCTTAGAGTGTAAAATGTTTCACATAGATAGTGTTTTGTAACTTTTGTAACTTTACAAGTTTATAAGTGATCTTAAAGTTTTTAAGTGATCTTCAAGAGTCATATTAAAAAGTATAGTTTGATACAACAAATATTTTATTAGAGTGACGTTAACTTTTCAATAAAATATTTTTTCATTAAAACTGTTTCATGTTCCATTAACACAACACAACGTAGGAACAACTGCAAAGAATAAACATGTCCATATGCAAAAGTGGTCGCAGAGCCCTCAGGCATCAGTAGTTGAAGCGTTCACGGATGAGTTGCTGGCGCAAGTCTCGAGCAATCGTTAAAGGGGCACGATGGACGGCCCTCCTCCGACCTCGTGCTTCGGCATCAGGCACTTGCATGCTTTCCTGATTCTCGTTATCATCCACATCCTGGTCTTCCGTAATACTATCATCGCACTGGACCCTCACGTCGGTCTTCGGGTTCCACTACCAGCTCCTGCTGCCTCATGATGGCTAAGTTATGAAGCATGCAGCACACAACAGTGAAGTGACTGACAATCTGAGGAGAGTATAGCAACTGTCCTCTGGAATGGTCCAGGCATCGGAATCGCTGTTTCAAGATGCCAATGGTCCTCTCAATGATGCTGCGCGTCGCAATGTGCGCCATGTTGTATTGACGGTCAGCTTCTGTCCGTGTCACGCGTATGGGCGTCATGAGCCAGGTGGTCAGCGCTGCTTGTCGTCACACACGAGCTGCACATTGATAGAGTGGAAACCTTTCCTATTTCGGTACTGCTCAGATTCCTCCACAGGTGCTCGCAAGGCGATGTGGGTACAATCAATGCAGCCCTGTACCTTTGGGAAGCCGGCAATCCTGAAGAAACCCACAGCCCTCTCATGGATCATTTGTGCGGTCATTGGGAAATTGATGACGTCACTCCTTCGCGCATAAAGTGCAGCCGTGACCTGGTAAACGCAGGCATGTATTGCGTGTTGAGTGATGGCACACACATCTCCAGTTGTAGCCTGAAACGATCCCGAGGCATAGAAAGAAAGTGCAACTGTTACCTTCACTTCAACAGACAAGGCAGTTGTCCTTCTGCTTCTGGGCTGCAAATCTGCTCTCACCATATCATAGATCTCAGTGACAACTTCTCTGCAAAAACGCAGCCTTTTCACACAATCAGCCTCGCTCATGTCCAGGTATGAGCACCTGGTTCGATATTGTCGACGTGGGTAAGGTCTCCTGCCCATCGACCTACGGGCTACGACGTTCCTGGTGCGGTGAGCTCTAATCAATTCTCTCCTATGCAGTGAATTGATGGCAAACCATTGCATAATACGTGGTGTTGACAATGCAGCACCCATTCTGCAAATTTAAATATAAAACTGTCGATGTGGCTGCCTCTCCCTGTCCAAATGGCCTCAGTCCCCCTCACAGCTCGAAGGCTGCTGCTGTATCTTCGGCTGCCGGCCAGCCACTGATGCCGCCCCTAAAGCGTGGCCGAATGGCCTCAAGCACCATAAAGAGCTGCGTGTGTCAGGTGTTGATTCTTCGGCTGCCGGCCAGCCACTGACGCCGCTGATATCCTATGGCTGAATGGCCTCACATCGGTCCGCTGCTGATTCTTTGGCTGCCGGCCAGCCACTGAAGCCGCTAATATCTCATGGCCGAATGGCCTCGAGTCCGTCCGGTGTTGCTTCTTCGCGGCCAGCCACGAAGAGAATGAAGGCCTGCCTCAAGCACTGCAGCTCAGCTCGAAGCTTGCTGCCGCTGCCGTCGAGACACTGACGCCACACCGCTGCCTGTCTCCAACATGATAGGCCTGCCTGAAGCACTTTCACACAGGTAGGAACATGGTTTATTTAATCTTTTCTTTGCTTATAAATTTTTATTCAGGTTGGATTTATTTGTATAATATTTGTATAAGTATAACTAAGGATTGATTGTAGAATTTAATGAATTCCCTTCCCCCCTCCCCCCCCCACCTCGTTCCCTACGCCTAATTTGTAACCTACGCCTGATTTTCTAAAGTGTAGACAAGGTTTTTTCGAGCGTACAAAAATCTTGGGGCTGGGAGTGCGGCAGAGATATCTAGGGAGGGGAGGGGTGGGTGGATCGGGGGTCAGGCCAGCGATTGTGGGAGTCGGCAGCGAGGAAGGACTTCAATTTGTTCAATTTGTTTATGTCGGAGTTCTGCGCATGTGCCACCTGGTGGCCGGGAATGGTTCTGGACGAGGTGTTTCCGGATAAGGGAGTTCTGGTAAGGGAGGTTCAACCTGTATTACAATATAATTGATATCTTTTAGTAGTAGTTAGTAAGATATGAATTGTATTTTTAAAAATGGAATATGAAAGATAATATGAAATTAAACATATAAATTAGTTCAAATATGGAATTTAAACATAACAAAAAAAAATTATCTGGTTGCAGTTTGTGGGAGCTTTCTTGTGCACAAATTGGCTGCCGCATTTCCTACATTACAATAGTGACTATACTTCAAAAGTATTTAATTGGCTGTAAAGCACTTTGAGATGTTCGGTGGTCATGAAAGGCGCTATATAAATCCAAGTCTTTCTTTATTTAAATATAAAATATAAGTAAATGTAATCATGTTTAATATATCATTATCATTTATGAAAAAGCTTACATTGATATTCCTTATAACAATATGAAGTTAGAATAGAGGGCATAAATTGTTGTTAAGCAGAGGTATTAAGGGTTATGGAACCAAGGAAGGTAGATGGAGTTAAGACATAGATCTAATTGAATGGCCGAACAGGCTCGTGGGGCTCAATGGCTTACTCTAGGCATTATGTTCATCCCTTGCTTTTGATGCAGGTCCTGGTAAGGGGTAGGCCTGCGCTGGGAGAAACATTGGATCCATGCGATGACCTGAACCTCGAAATACAGGCAGATTCAGGTAAAGTCAGGTGGAGGGTGGGTGAAATTGGCCCCAATATTACTCACTAGTACGGTGTAAAATCATCACCACAAGAACAAAGAGACACGTTAGGAGAATTGTTTTTCATGCACGGTGTTGTCAGAACTTGGAATGGCCCCCAAAAACAGGAGTGACGACAAAATCTATAACACCTCTTAAAAGGGAAGTAGATAAATATTTGAAAAAGTAGAATGAATGTGGAAAAGAGGCCTTGGTTTAACGCCTCAAACAAAAGGCAGAACTTCAGATGAGGGAACACTTCGTCAGCTGAGGTCGTACTCATGCTTGATCCCACCAGTAAAAAATAGGAATACTGCCAGCACAGTTACATGAATTCTTAATAAGGTAATAAAATAGCATTTTAATGATGAAAAGGAAACCAAGTTTTTAGCCATTCTAGGGATATTTGTCATGACTTATTCAGTTTATTGTTAGCTTTATAACAATAGTTAGAACAGCTACTGAGAGTCAAAGGTAAAGCAATAAGCTTGAATTCCACCAAATGAATCTCTTTAAAAATGTTTGCAATAAATTATCAGTAATAAGGCTTCAGGGTCTATTCCATATTTTTATTTAAGACATATTTTGTGTAAAATAAAAGGGTTGACGATGTTGATAATTGGATTAGAGGAGTTGCTGAGTATAGTGTTGTCAGGGAACTGGGTAAACAAGCACAGTTGAAATTACAAGATCACAAAAGTATCCATGTTTGCCCATGGCTAATGTCAATTTAGCTGCCTGAAAGGTCAGGCACAGAAATTCTTCCCAAGCCAAGTCCCCAATGATATACTTGGTGCTAATTGCTTAAAAAGCACCTAGTAGACCAGAAAGGGCGGTCAGCCAGGTTTTAGAAGCTAAATAGACTCTGCTTCTAAGTTACTGAATGAAGATTTCTTTTTATTATTGAGAAACCCTGACGAACGATGGCACCAAGATTAAAAACAGCTGAAAAGAAGAGAGAGATAAAAGAAGAAATAGGGATTACTTGATGTGCAGCATGGGCTTTTAAAACCTGGAGTTTGCAGGAGAGAAGAAAGGTTGAGAAGGGGGCAAGGAGTTCCAGTTTGGAGATTCAGAGAAAGAATGAGTTAGAATAGGACTCAGTGTAATGCGTTTGATTTTAACACAGTGAGAGAAATAAAATTATGTCAGACTTATCTACATATTCTACTCATTGGCAGTGAATATAATGCACTTGGATCCTCATAAGGCATTTGATAAGATTCTCCACCGGAGGCTTCTAAAGTGCATAAAAGATCATAGAATTAATAGAGTATTGGCCAACTGGATTAAGCATTGGCTTGCCAAAAGGTGGTAGAAGATGATGATGTTTGGTGCAGGAACAAGTTGTTAACATAAGAACATAAGAACATGAAATAGGAGCAGGAGTAGGCCATACGGCCCCTCGAGCCTGCTCCGCCATTCAATATGATCATAGCTGATCCGATCATGGACTCAGGTCCACTTCCCTGCCCACTCCCCATAACCCCTCATTCCCTTATCGGTTAAGAAACTGTCTATCTCTGTCTTAAATTTATTCAATGACCCAGCTTCCACATCTGAGGTAGCGAAGTCCACAGATTTACAACCCTCTGAGAGAAGAAATTTCTCCTCATCTCAGTTTTAAATGGGTGGCCCTTTATTCTAAGATTATACCCCTTAGTTCTAGTCTCCCCTATCAGTGGAAACATCCTGTCTGCATCCACCTTGTCAAGCCCCCTCATAATCTTATACGTTTCGAAAGATCACCTCTCATTCTTCTGAATTCCAATGAGTAGAGGCCCAACCTACTCAACCTTTCCTCATAAGTCAACCCCCTCATCCCCGGAACCTTCTCTGAACTGCCTCCAAAGCAAGTATATTCTTTCGTAAATATCGAAACCAAAACTGTTGTTGTTTTATATGAGGGGAAAAGCTTATAATGGGATGTCTAGTTTGGCTATCCATTCAATGACCTCCTGAGATGCAGGAAATAGTAGAGTTCTGCAGCAATCTGTTGCATGTCCACTGCTCACTAACCATATGAAGAAGGTATATCCAGCAATATTATTAACAACAACAACAATTTGTAGTTACATAGTGCCTTTAATGTAGTAAAACATCCCAAGATGCTTCACAGGTAAGAGATAAATTAGACACCGAGCCACATAAGAAGAAATTACAGCAGATGACCATAAGCTTTTGTCAAAGAGGTATGTTTAAAGGAGCATTTTGAAGGAAGAAAGCGAGGTAGCGAGGTGGAAAGGATTAGGGAGGGAGTTCCAGAGCCTGGGGCCAAGGCAGCTGAAGGCATGGCCACTGATGGTTGTGCGATTATAATCAGGGATGCTCAAGAGGGCAGAATTTGAGGCGACAGATATCTCGGGGGGGGGGGGGGGATTGTGGGGCTGGAGGAGATTACAGAGAGAGGGAGGGGCAATTCCATGGAGGGATTTGAAAACAAGGATGAAAATTTTGAAATCGAGACATTGCTTAACGGGAGCCAATGTAGGTCAGCAAGACTTAGTGCGAGCTAGGACACGGGCTGCCGAGTTTTGGATGACCTCTAGTTTGCGTAGGGTAGAATGTGGGAGGCCATCCAGGAGTGCGCTGCAGTAGTCAAGTCTAGAGGTAACAAAGACATGGATGAGGGTTTCAGCAGCAGATGAGCTGAGGCAGGGACGGAGACGGGCAATGTTACGGCGATGGAAATAGATGGTTTTAGTTATCCTGCGGATATGTGGTCGAAAGCTCGTTTCAGGGTCAAATATGACATCTAGATTGCGAACAGTCTGGTTCATCCTCAGACAGATGCTAAGAATAGGGTAGGAATCAGTGGCTAGTGGACGGAGTTTGTGGCGGGGACCAAAGGCTGGATTTTTGACTTTTGTGAATTTCGGGGCGGTAATAGCAGTGGGGCGGTTCCAGGGCCAGATTAACCCATAGGCTAATAAGGCTATAACCTTAGGCCCTCATATTTTTTAGGCACTCGACTTTAGGCCCTAATTTTTATATCATTGCCCCATAGTCTTTGTCACAAGGTTGGTTAAGCAATATCTAATATAATTGCATAATTATATCTTCAGAGGTGCAAAATATTGTGTCCTTATGGCTCAAAGTGTGTATAAAATTCTGTGACAATCTTGAAAAATGTATAAATATCCCAAAAAATTCACCCGGAAAGTTATGTATGCTGTTCATAGGATGAATGCATAAATAATATCAGATTTGATCATTGTAAATGCTTACAAAAGGATGAAGAATTTTCATTTATCTTTCGAAAGTGGAAATGTAGGGCCCAAGTTTCGAGCCGCGCCTAGAACGGCGGAGTCCCGACCTGGACGCCCGTTTTTCGCGCCACAAAGTGCGCCCAAAAAAAAACTTCCAGATTCTCCAGCTCCCTGCAGGTCGTTTGCAGCTCGGCGCAGCGCAGCATGAGCTGTAGGGGCGGAGCCATGTCCCTGCGCTGAAAACAGTGCCGGGACCTCTGCACAGGCACGCTACAGTGGGTGCGTATGTGCAGTAGCTCCAGGCGCCCAAAACTGTGGGAGGGGCCCGAAGCACGCAGCCCCTAGCCCTGGCCGAATGGCCTCACTGGGGCTGCGTGAATAAGGCTCCTCCCACGGCCAGCTCCTGCTTCCTCCCGACCCGACTCGACTCCCGCTTCCCGCCCCCCGCCTCCTCCGGACCGGACCCGACCCCGACCCGACTCCCGCTTCCCCACCCCCCGCCACCGCCCGCCCCCGGATCGGACCGGACCCGACGCCCTCTCCCCGACCTGACCTCCCTCTCCCTCCCTCCCCTCCCCCCGACCCGAACTGAACCAACCTCCCTCCCACCACCCCCCCGACCCGCGCTCCCCCCGACCCGACCCAACGCCACCTACCTGTAAATCTGGTGCTGGGGACGGGACGGGATGGGCCCGGCCGGGCCAGGCCATTCAGCCTCCCTCCCCTTTCTCCTTTCCCCCCCCACATCTCTTTCCTCCCCCATCTCTTTCCTCCCCCCCATCTCCTTTCCCCATCTCCTTTCCCCCCTTCCCCCTTCTCCTCCCCTTCCCCCCCTTCTCCTCCCCCCTCCCCCTTCTCCCCCTCCCCTTCTCCCCCTTCCCCCCCATCCCTCCCCCTTCTCCCCCATCCCTCCCCCTTCTCCCCCATCCCTCCCCCTTCCCTCCTTCTGCTCCCCCCTCTCTCCCTCTACCCCCCTCCTCCCCCTCCCCTCGCTGTCAGAAACACAGACACTGACAGACAGAGAATGAGAGACACACACAGACAGACAGACATAGAGATAGAGACACTGACAGAGACACACTGGGGGGGGGGGGGCATCCCAGCACGCTGTTGGAGGGCTCCCGGTGCTGCAGTGGGTAAGTAGAAAATGTTTTATTTATTGATTTAAAAAAAAAAAAATTATTTCTTATTAATTTTTTTTGATTGATTTATTGGTTGATTTATTGACGTTTTTATCATTTATTATTGATGATGGCTCTTTATTTGTAAAACTGAGGTGTTTAATGTTTATAAACTTCCCTTTAAACCCCCCTCCCCCCATTTCCTACGCCTGATTTGTAACCTACGCCTGATTTTCTAAAGTGTAGACAAGGTTTTTTCGAGCGTACAAAAATCTTCACTTACTCCATTCTAAGTTAGTTTGGAGTAAGTTTTCACTGACGAAACTTTGAAAACAGGCGTAAGTGGCCGGACACGCCCCCTTTTGAAAAAAATATTCTGTTCCAAAGTGAAACTGTTCTACTGACTAGAACTGGAGCAAACTAAATGACGAGAATTCCGATTGTCGATGCCAAAGTCAAATGTCAAAAGTATTTAGTAAAGTATGTATCTCCTCAGAGATAACCCTAGATATCCTACTAGAAACTAATTGGGGTAATACAAAAATATTCCAATTTAAGTCTGAAAGACTATATTGGAATTATGCATTTTTTTTGAGGAGGGAGGGAAAAGCCCTTGTGACCCTTAGCTGTTATCTTTTTCCTATATTCTTATGTTATTCTGACCTGTGTTCTCAAGTCAAGTAGTTTTTGAGTCAAGATAGTCATAAGAACTTAGATTGGGTGTTGTGTAATGAGAGAGGGTTAATTAGCAATCTCGTTGTGCGAGGCCCCTTGGGGAAGAGTGACCATAATATGGTGGAATTCTGCATTAGGATGGAGAATGAAACAGTTAATTCCGAGACCATGGTCCAGAACTTAAAGAAGGGTAACTTTGAAGGTATGAGGCATGAATTGGCTAGGATAGATTGGCGAATGATACTTAAGGGGTTGACTGTGGATGGGCAATGGCAGGCATTTAAAGACCGCATGGATGAACTATAACAATTGTACATTCCTGTCTGGCGTAAAAATAAAAAAGGGAAAGTGGCTCAACCGTGGCTATCAAGGGAAATCAGGGATAGTATTAAAGCCAAGGAAGTGGCATACAAATTGGCCAGAAATAGCAGCGAACCCGGAGACTGGGAGAAATTTAGAACTCAGCAGAGGAGGATAAAGGGTTTGATTAGAACAGGGAAAATAGAGTACGAGAGGAAGCTTGCAGGGAACATTAAGACGAACTGCAAAAGTCTCTATAGATATGTAAAGAAAAAAAGGTTAGTAAAGACAAACGTAGGTCCCCTGCAGTCAGAATCAGGGGAAGTCATAACGGGGAACAAAGAAATGGCGGACCAATTGAACAAGTACTTTGGTTCGGTATTCACTAAGGAGGACACTAACAACCTTCCGGATATAAAAGCGGTCAGAGGGTCTAGTAAGGAGGAGGAACTGAGGGAAATCCTTATTAGTCGGGAAATTGTGTTGGTGAAATTGATGGGATTGAAGGCCGATAAATCCCCAGGGCCTGATGGACTGCATCCCAGAGTACTTAAGGAGGTGGCCTTGAAAATAGCGGATGCATTAACAGTCATTTTCCAACATTCCATTGACTCTGGATCAGTTCCTATCGAGTGGAGGGTAGCCAATGTAACCCCACTTTTTAAAAAAGGAGGGAGAGAGAAAACAGGGAATTATAGATCGGTCAGCCTGACATCGATAGTGGGTAAAATGATGGAATCAATTATTAAGGATGTCATAGCAGCGCATTTGGAAAGAGGTGACATGATAGATCCAAGTCAGCATGGATTTGTGAAAGAGAAATCATGCTTGACAAATCTTCTGGAATTTTTTGAGGATGTTTCCAGTAGAGTGGACAAGGGAGAACCAGTTGATGTGGTATATTTGGACTTTCAGAAGGCTTTCGACAAGGTCCCACACAAGAGATTAATGTGCAAAGTTAAAGCACATGGGATTGGGGGTAGTGTGCTGGCATGGATTGAGAACCTGTTGTCAGACAGGAAGCAAAGAGTAGGAGCCAATGGGTACTTTTCAGAATGGCAGGCGTTGACTAATGGGGTAACGCAAGGTTCTGTGCTGGGGCCCCAGCTGTTTACATTGTACATTAATGATTTGGACGAGGGGATTAAATGTAGTATCTCCAAATTTGCGGATGACACTAAGTTGGTGGCAGTGTGAGCTGTGAGGAGGATGCTATGAGGCTGCAGAGCGACTTGGATAGGTTAGGTGAGTGGGCAAATGCATGGCAGATGAAGTATAATGTGGATAAATGTGAGGTTACCCACTTTGGTGGTAAAAACAGAGAGACAGACTATTATCTGAATGGTGACAGATTAGGAAAAGGGGAGGCGCAACGAGACCTGGGTGTCATGGTACATCAGTCATTGAAGGTTGGCATGCAGGTACAGCAGGCGGTTAAGAAAGCAAATGGCATGTTGGCCTTCATAGCGAGGGGATTTGAGTACAGGGGCAGGGAGGTGTTGCTACAGTTGTGCAGGGCCTTGGTGAGGCCACACCTGGAGTATTGTGTACAGTTTTGGTCTCCTAACCTGAGGAAGGACATTCTTGCTATTGAGGGAGTGCAGCGAAGGTTCACCAGACTGATTCCCGGGATGGCGGGACTGACCTATCAAGAAAGACTGGATCAACTGGGCTTGTATTCACTGGAGTTCAGAAGAATGAGAGAGGACCTCATAGAAACATTTAAAATTCTGATGGGTTTAGACAGGTTAGATGCAGGCATAATGTTCCCAATGTTGGGGAAGTCCAGAACCAGGGGTCACAGTTTAAGGATAAGGGGTAAGCCATTTAGGACCGAGATGAGGAGAAACTTCTTCACCCAGAGAGTGGTGAACCTGTGGAATTCTCTACCACAGAAAGTTGTTGAGGCCAATTCACTAAATATATTCAAAAAGGAGTTAGATGTAGTCCTTACTACTAGGGGGATCAAGGGGTATGGCGAAAATGCAGGAATGGGGTACTGAAGTTGCATGTTCAGCCATGAACTCATTGAATGGCGGTGCAAGCTAGAAGGGCCGAATGGCCTACTCCTGCACCTATTTTCAATGTTTCTATGTTTAAGAACAAGTCTAGAGGTAACAGAGGGTGTGCAGCGAAGGTTCACCAGACTGATTCCCGGGATGGCAGGACTGACATATGAGGAGAGACTGGATCGACTGAGACTGTATTCACTGGAGTTTAGAAGGATGAGAGGGGATCTCATAGAAACATATAAAATTCTGACGGGATTGGACAGGTTAGATGCAGGAAGAATGTTCTCGATGTTGGGGAAGTCCAGAACAAGGGGACGCAGAGAGTTGTTAACCTGTGGAATTCCCTACCGCAGAGAGTTGTTGATGCCAGTTCATTGGATATATTCAAGAGGGAGTTAGATATGGCCCTTACGGCTAAAGGGATCAAGGGGTATGGAGAGGAAGCAGGAAAGGGGTACTGAGGGAATGATCAGCCATGATCTTATTGAATGGTGGTGCCGGCTTGAAGGGCCGAATGGCCTACTCCTGCATCTATTTTCTATGTTTCTATGTTTCTATGTAACATAAGAAATAGGAACAGAAGTAGGCCATAATGCCCCTCGAGCCTGCTCCGCCATTCAATAAGATCATGGCTGATCTGATCATGGACTCAGCTCCACTTCCCGCCCGTTCCCCATAACCACTTATCATTCAAGAAACTGTCTATTTCTGTCTTAAATTTATTCAATGTCCCAGCTTCCATAGCTCTCTGAGGCAGCAAATTCCACAGATTTACAACACTCAGAGAAGAAATTCCTCCTCATTTCGGTTTTAACTGGGCGGCCCCTTATTCTAAGATCATGTCCTCTAGTTCTTAAGCAGTTCAGCGGGGGGAACCCCAGTGAGCAAGTGGGGTCTTATGCGGTAACTAAGTAGGACTCGGGATAGGCAAGTCTGCAGTGAGCCTTCAGTGACCCTCTTCAAGCTCTTCTTGATTGTTTGCACTGATCGTTCTGCCTGACCATTGGACGCTGGTTTAAATGGGGCAGATGTGACATGTTTGATCCCATTGCGTGTCATGAACTCTTTGAACTCGGCACTGGTGAAGCACGGCTCATTGTCACTCACAAGGATGTCAGGCAGGCCGTGCATGGCAAACATGTCCCGCAGGCTTTCAATAGTGGCAGCGGACGTGCTTGCTGACATTATCTCACATTCAATCCATTTGGAGTACGCACCTGCAACCACAAAGAACACTTTTCCCATGAATGGGCCTGCATAGTCGACATGGACCCTGGACCACGATTTGGAGGGCCAGGACCATAAACTTAGTGGCACCTCCCTGGGTGCATTGCTTAACTGTGAACATGTGTTACATTTGTGCATGCAGTACTCTAAGTCTGCATCGATACCGGGCCACCAAACGTGGGATCTGGCTATCGCTTTCATCAATATAATGTCTGGGTGGGTGCTGTGGAGGTCACAAATGAAAGTGTCCCTGCCCTTTTTTGGCACCACTACTCGATTACCCCATAGGAGGCAGTCTGCCTGTATGGACATTTCATCTCTGCGCCGCTGGTACGGCTTTATTTCTTTCTGCATCTCTAATGAGACACTAGACCAACTCCCGTGTAGCACACAGGTTTTTACTAAGGACAGTAAGGGGTCCTGGCTCGTCCAGTTTTGATCTGTCGAGCGCCAACAGGTGATTGCTCACTCTCAAATGCTTCCATTGCCATAACTAAATCTGCGGGCTGTACCATCTTCACCACTGTGATGGGCAATGGCAGCATACTGAGAGCATCGTCACAGTTTTCTGTGCCTCGGATGGCGTAGTTGTATGCGGACAACGTGAGCACCCATCTTTGGATGCGGGCCGATGCATTCGTATTTATCCCCTTACTTTCAGAAAAGAGGGATATAAGTGGCTTATGGTCGGTTTCCAATTCAAATTTGAGCCCAAACAGATATTGATGCATTTTCTTTACCCCAAAGACACATGCTAACACTTCTTTTTCGATCATGTTGTAGGCCCTCTCATCCATAGGCAGACTTCTGGATGCATAAGCAACCGATTGCAATTTCCCAGATTCATTAGCTTGTTGCAATACACACCCGACACCGTATGACGACGCATCACATGCTAGTACCAAATGCTTACATGGATCATACAACACAAGCAATTTGTTTGAGCATAACAGTTTCCTAGCTTTCTCAAAGGCATTTTCTTGGATTTTACCCCATACCCATTCATCTCCTTTACGCAGTAAAGAGTGCAGGGGTTCTAACAGTGTGCTAAGACCCCGTAAAAAGTTACCAAAGTAGTCCAGGAGTCCTGGAAACGACCGCAGCTCCATCACGTTCTGTGGTCTCGGTGCTTTCTTGATTGCCTCCGTCTTTGAATCGGTGGGCCGGATGCTGTCCACCGCGATTCTTATCCCCAGGAACTCCACTTCAGGTGTCAGGAAAACGCACTTCGAGTGTTTTAACTTGAGCCGCATATGATTAAGCCGACTAAGAACCTCCCCCAGGTTCTGCAGGTGCTCGACGGTATCCCGACCTGTAACCAAGATGCCGTCCTGGAAGAACACGGTGTGCGGGACCGACTTCAGCAAGCTTTCCATATTCCTCTGGAATATCGCCACGGCTGATCCCCAAACGGGTATCTGTTGTAAATGAAGAGACCTTTGTGCGTGTTGATGCAGGTGAGGCCTTTCGATGATTCCTCCAACTCCTGTGACATGTAGGCCGAGGTCAAGTCCAGCTTCGTGAACGTTTTTCCTCCCACCAACGTCGCAAATAGGTCGTCTGCCTTTGGTAGCAGGTATTGATCCTGCAGGGAGAAATGATTGATAGTTACTTTGTAATCACCACAGACTCTGACGGTGGCATCTTCCTTGAGAACTGGAACAATCGGACTGGCCCACTCAGTGAATTCGATCGGTGAAATGATGCCCTCTCGTTGCAGCCGGTCCAGCTCGATCTCCACCCTCTCTCTCATCATGTACAGTACTGCTCTTGCCTTGTGATGGATGGGTCACACCCCCGGAATCAAGTGGATCTGCACTTTTACTCCTTGGAACTTCCTGATGCCCGGTTCGAACAGCGAGGGGAACTTGTTTAGGACCTGGGCACATGAAGTGTCTTGACGGACAAGAGTGCTCGGATGTCGTCCCAGTTCCAGCGTATCTTTCCCAGACAGCTCCTGCCGAACAGCGTGGGGCCATCGCTCGGTACCACCCAGAGTGGTAAATTGTGCACTGCTCCATCGTAGGAGATTTCCCCATTAAAGCTAACTTGAAAAAAGGAGCCGTTAATTAAATTGGCACTGCCGATTACAGGAATCAGTTCCTTTGTGTACGTTCTCAGTTTAGTACGATTGGGAGTCAGGACTGGCCTTGAGGCCTTGCTGTACCACAATTTATCAAAAGTCTTTTTGCTCATTATGGACTGGCTCGCGCCCGTTTCCAGCTCCATTGACACCAGAAGTCCATTTAATTCAACCTTCAGCATTATCGGGGAATACTTTGTGGTAAATGTGTGCACCCCATATAACTCTGCCTCCTCAGTCTGAGGCTCTGGTTCATCGTGATCCACCGTAGATCTGTCCTCCTCTGCAACATGGTGGTTTGCAGGATTAGCAAGGTTTGTAGCTTGCCTGCACATACGTTGGAGGTGTCCCATTGTTCCACAGCCCTTGCAAACGTATCCTTTGAAGCAGTATGAATGGAAACAATGATCACCTAGGCAGCGCCAACAAGGTGTTAATGGCCCTGCATTCACCACCCTTGATGATGGACTCTGAGACATCTGCGGACGTACAGCTGCAGGCATGTGAATCCTGCTCTGTACGTTATGATTCGAAAACAACATTACTTTGTTCACAGTACTTGCAGCAGCACTCTTGTGCTGAGAGATTTGTTTGGTATTGTCACTGGTGGCAATGAACGCCTGGGTTATCGCTATGGCTTTACTCAAGTTTGGGGTCTCTACAGTCAAAAGTTTGCGAAGTATTACTTCATGGCCAATGCCAAGTACAAAAAAGTCCCTGAGCATGTGCTCCAGGTGTCCTTCAAATTCGCAATGTCCTGCAAGACGCCTTAGCTCAGCGACGTAGCTTGCCACTGCCTGGCCTTCTGACCTGTTGTACGTGTAGAACCGGTACCTCGCCATCAGAACGTTTTCCTTCTGATTTAGATGCTCCCGGACCAATGTGCACAAATCATCGTACGACTTCTCTGGAGTGAGCAGATTTTTCATGAGGCCATATGTTGGTGCCCTGCAAACAATGAGGAGGCTCACCCTTCGTTTGGCAGCATTCGATTCTCCTTCCAGCTCGTTGGCCACAATGCGTTGGTCGAGTCACTCCACGAAGGTTTCCCAATCATCTCCCTCCGAAAATGTCTCCAGAATGCCCACGGTTCTCTGGATTGTTGTGGTGGGGTTCGTCATTTGTATTTCGTCGCCAGTTGTTATGACTTGAATAAAGAATCTGACCAGATACTGTAAGCTCAAAGTAATGTGTGACCGTAGTCCTTTTTTACAGGTCTCCAGAGTGCCTCTCCAGCCTGTGAGGCCTCCATATGTACAGGTGCTCCCAAGGGATTGTGCGATCCCTTGGGACTCTAGGGGATGGGCCTCTGGTGGTTAAACAAGGTATTTACAGGTTTACATATATAACAAAGCCCCCTCATAATCTTATACGTTTCGATAAGATCGACTTTCATTCTTCTGAATTCCAATGAGTAGAGGCTCAACCCACTCAACCTTTCCTCATAAGTCAACCCCCTCATCCTTGGAATCAACCTAGTGAACCTTCTCTGAATTGTCTCCAAAGCAAGTATATCCTTTCATAAATATGGAAACCAAAACTGCACGCAGTATTCCAGGTGTGGCCTTACCAATACCTTGTACAGCTGTAGCACGAATTCCCTGCTTTTATACTCCATCCCCTTTAAAATAAGGGCCAAGATACCATTGGCCTTCCTGATCACTTGCTGTACCTGCATACTATCCTTTTGTGTTTCATGCACAAGTACCCCCAGGTCCTGCTGTACTGCGGCACTTTGCAATCTTTCGCCATTTAAATAATAACTTGCTCTTTGATTTTTTTTCTGCCAAAGTGCATGACCTCACACTTTCCAACATTATGCTCCATCTGCCAAATTTTTTCCCACTCACTTAGCCTATGTCTTTTTGCAGATTTTTTTGTGTCCTCATACATTGCTTTTCCTCCTATCTGTGTATCGTCAGCAAACTTGGCTATGTTACACTCAGTCCCTTCTTCCAAGTTGTTAATATAGATCGTAAATAGTTGCGATCCCAGCACTGATCCTTGCGGCACCCCACGAGTTACTGATTGCCAACCAGAGAATGAACCATCTATTCTGACTCTTTGTTCTCTGTTAGTTAGCTAATCCTCTATCTATGCTAATATATTACCCCCAACCCCGTGAACTTTTATCTTGTGCAGTAATCTTTTATGTAGCACCTTGTCAAATGCCTTCTGGAAGTCCAAATACACCACATCCACTGGTTCCCTTTATCCACCCTGTTCATTACATCCTCAAAGAACTCCAGCAAATTTGTCAAACATGACTTCCAGTTCATAAATCCATGCTGACTCTGCCTGACCGAATTTTGCTTATCCAAATGTCCTGCTATTGCTTCTTTAATAATGGACTTCAACATTTTCCCAACCACAGATGTTCGGCTAACTGGTCTATAGTTTCCTACTTTTTGTCTGCCTCCTTTTTTAAATGGGGTGTTACATATGCAGTTTTCCAATCTGCTGGGACCTCCCCAGAATCCAGGGAATTTTGGTAAATTGCAACCAATGCATCCACAATCCCTGCCTCTACTTCTCTTAAGACCTTAGGTTGCAAGCCATCAATTCCAGGGGATTTATCTGCTTTAAGTCCCATTATCTTACTGAGTACCACCTCCTTAGTGATTGTGATTATGTTAAGTTCCTCCCGCCCATAGCCCCTTGACTATCCACTGTTGGAATATTGTTAGTGTCCTCTACCGTAAAGACTGATACAAAATATTTGCTCAGAGTTTCTGTCACCTCCATGTTCCCCATTACTAGTTCCCCGGTCTCATCCTCTAAGGGACCAACATTTACTTTAGCCACTCTTTTCCTTTTTATATACCTGTAGAAACTCTTGCTATCTGTTTTTATATTTTGTGTTTGCTTACTTTCATAGTCTATCTTCCCTTTCTTAATCATTTTTTTAGTCGTTCTTTGCTGGCTATCAGTGGAAACATCCTCTCTGCATCCACCTTGTCAAGCCCCCTCATAACCTTATGCGTTTCGATAAGATCGCCTCTCATTCTTCTGAATTCCAATGAGTAGAGGCCAAAACTACTCAACCTTTCCTCATAAGTCAGCCCCCTCATCTCCGGAATCAACCTAGTGAACCTTCTCTGAACTGCCACCAAAGCAAGTATATCCTTTCGTAAATATAGAAACCAAAACTGCACGCAGTATTCCAGGTGTAGCCTCACCAATACCTTATATAGCTGTAGCAAGACTTCCCTGCTTTTATACTCCATCCCCTTTGCAATAAAGGCCAAGATATCATTGGCCTTTTTGATCACTTGCTGTACTTGCATACTATCCTTTTGTGTTTCATGAACAAGTATCCCCAGGTCCCGCTGTACTGCGGCACTTTGTAATCTTTCTCCATTTAAATCATAACTTGCTCTTTGATTTTTTTCTGCCAAAGTGCATGACCTCACACTTTTCAACATTATACTCCATCTGCCAAATTTTTGCCCACTCACTTGGCCTGTGTATGTCTTTTTGCAGATTTTTTGTGTCCTCCTCACACATTGCTTTTCCTCCCATCTTTGTAACGTCAGCAAACTTGGCTACATTACACTCAATCCCTTCTTTCAAGTCATTAATATAGATTGTAAATACTTGGGGTCCCAACACTCATCTCAATACTGTTTTCTTTGGGAAAAACTGATTCACTAAAATAATTTCTGACTTTCTAAATGTTAAATTTTGAAGTTCATGTAACTATGTAAGGATTAGGCTTTGCCATCCCCATGCTTTATCAACTTATCAGTATTTGTCCTCATAGCATCATCAGAATGACAACACATTATTTACTGTTAGGTTATTCATATATGTGTGCCAAACAAACCATTTTAAAAGTTTTTTTTTATATGCCATTATATTTTATAGTTTATTATTGTCGATACGTATGTAAAATTTTCATTCACATAATATGTCAAGCTCCCAAGTCAGTGAAGGTATCAGATGCTTATGTCAGAAATATCCAGATGATCTCCCAGTAGATTTTACTAAAGAATTTCTTCAATTTATTGAATTTTCAACCTTCTTACATATAGAAAGAAAAAAGGATGAGAGTAGGTCTATTTGGATGTATCGCGTAATCATTGAATCCAATGTGATGGAATGTTTCCCAAATGTAGAAACTGCATTATGGCTGTAGTTGTCATTAATGGTCACTAATTGTCGTGGAGAACGTTCCTTCTCTCTTCTCGAAAGGATAAAAACATCGTACAATCCACCATGAATCAGGAGCATCTCGTTGCTGTGTCTCTTTTGAGCATTGAGAGTGAAATTGTTAATGATATTTTTCATGACTTTGCCACAGCTAAGGGCAGGAAGAAACCAGTCTTTGTTTGAAGAGACGTATTCAGATAATTTTTTGTTTGATATCGCAGTTTAAGCAAAGAAGAAACCAAGCTCTGCTTGAACTGTATGCTGTTTTTGTTGGTTTTTTAAAAAATGTAGATAGCTTTGATTTTTGTAATTTGTTTGCCACAGTCAAGACCAAGAAATTCCCAGTCTTTGTTTGAAAATATGTATTCAGATAATTTTTTGTTTGATACCACAGTTTAAAGCCAGGAAGAAACCATTCTCTGTTTGAATTGTTTGCTGTTTTTTTAATCTACATAGCTTTGATTTTTGTTAGTTGTTAAATTTGGATAAATATACAATTATATTTGTTTGATGATTTTATGAATTGTATGCAATATATAATGCATATATAGGCCCTTCCCTTCTATTAGCCTTAGGCCCTTCACAGCATTGGGCGATCCTGATATCGCCTGGAAAAAGTTTGCACCTTCGTCTGCAAAATTCCGGCAAAAAAATTAGGTTCCATGATTGGTAGCGCAAAGTCAGGCATTACACAAGGAAGTTTTTGCGCCCCAGCCGAAAATCGCAATGTTAAGAAAGTTTTGTTGATTTAAGGAACAAAATGTTGTATATTGTATGGTTTTATTTTGGTGGGGGGAGTTTTTATTACTATGTTGCAGTAAAATTTATGATTTATCCTTTGCCATTGGTGTCTTGTGTATCATTTCAACGTTCACCGGAGATGTGCCTTCATGGGGGCTCTCAGCATGTCTAGTATTAGCTCCATCCCTCAGTTTCCTTCATTTAGGAGAACTGGTCCATTATGAGCTGGCGATGTGCGACTCTTATTTCGGTAGCATCTCCACGCTGCCTCCCCCGTGGATGGTGTGGCTATCTTCATCTTCCTCCTCCGGAGGTGGGCATGCAATCTCCATTGGCAATGACTGGCCCCTCATGATGACCAAGTTGTGCAAGATGCAGCACACCAGAATGAATTTGTATACTCGTTGAGGGAAGTATTGAAGGCTACCTCCAGAGCAGCCTAGGCATCGGTCTGACTGTAGGAGATGGCATATCGCTGTCAGCACTTACCTTTGGAGGTGCAGCCTTCTCACACACTGCTTCTCAGAGAGCTGGTGCCTGTAAACCTGAGGGGAGGTAAGCCCTCCTCTCTGGATGTCTTCGGCCTTTCCTCATCCATGGGCCGACAGGGCCAAGAGCCCTTCTTTTCGCATGACGTTGCCTGGCAATAGCATGGAGCATGATACGCTGTTGAACTAGTAATTCCCCTATTAAAGTTTCTCACTAACCTTGTAAGGGCACTGTAATGGCAGATAAAAGTGCCGTTTGCCAGTGGGAGCTTCATGCAGCGTGCTGTGTGTAACCATTGCAGTCAATGTGACCTGCGATGTAGGAGCCTCATCCCTCTATTTAAATATGCTGCCATCATCATCATCATAGGCAGTCCCTTGGAATCGAAGAAGACTTGCTTCTACTCTTGGCATGAGTTCTTTGGTGGCTGTACAGTCCAATACGAGAACCACAGTCTCTGTCACAGGTGGGACAGACAGTGGTTGAAGGAAAGGGTGGGTGGGGAGTCTGGTTTGCCGCAAGCTCTTTCCGCTGCCTGCGCTTGATTTCTGCATGCTTTCGGCAACGAGACTCGAGGAGCTCAGCGCCCTCCCAGATGCACTTCCTCCACTTAGGGCGGTCTTTGGCCAGGGATTCCCAGGTGTCAGTGGGGATGTCGCACTTTATCAGGGAGGCTTTGAGGGTGTCTTTGTAATGTTTTGCTGCCCACCTTTGGCTCATTTGCCGTGGGTGAATTCCGAGTAGAGCGCTTGCTTTGGGAGTCTTGTGTCTGACATGCGAAATATGTGGCCTGCCAGCGGATCTGATCAAGGGTGGTCAGTGCTTCAATGCTGGGGATGTTGGCCCGGATGAGGACGCTAACGTTGGTGCGTCTGTCCTCCCAGGGGACTTGTAGAATCTTGCGGCGACATTGTTGGTGATATTTCTCCAGGGACTTGAGGTGTCTACTGTACATGGTCCCCATCTCTGAGCCATATAGGAGGGCGGTTATTATTACAGCCATTTAGACCATGAGCTTTTCTGACAGTTTTGAGGGCCTGGTCTTCAAACATTCTTTTCCTCAGATGGCTGAAAGCTGCACTGGCGCATTGGAAGCGGTGTTGAATCTCGTCATCAATGTCTCCTCTTGTTGATAAGAGGCTCCCGAGGTATGGGAAATAGTCCACGCTGTCCAGGGCCGCGCTGTGGATCTTGTTGACTGGGGGGGCAGTGCTATGCGGTGAGGACAGGCTGGTGGAGGACCTTTGTCTTACAGATGTTTAGCGTAAGGCCTATGCTTTCGTATGCCTCAGTAAATACATCAACTATGTCCTGGAGTTCAGACTCTGCATGTATAGACATACCACCTGCTGCATCCTGGGAATGCCTTGTTTTTCAGTCATTTCCTGGGGCGGGCGTTAAATGAGGTGTTAGGCTCGAATTTTGCGCCTGGGCGGTAGTGAAGCATTGTATAATGACTTACGTCATGATCTGTGTGAAACTAAAGTGCAGGGCAGTAATTTTTTGCATCGCTGCAAACCATGAGCCGAATTTGCCGGAGGAGCGGTAAAAGTTGAACGCCCAGCGTTACGCCTAGAAACACCATTCACCGCTGAACGTCTGGCATACCTGACCCCACCCTATATAATGTCATTAGGCAGGTCACTGTCTCTGAGGCAGCAGGCAAGTCTAGCAATGGGCCTTCGAGACTGAAGGCTAAGATACGGAGACAGGCAGCTGAGGTGGACAGAAGGCGGCCGGGGTCATCAATCCCACTGCATTCTAATTTTCATCATCATCATCATCTTGGCAGTCCCTCGGAATCGAGGAAGACTTGCTTCCACTCTTAGCATGAATTCTTAGGTGGCTGTCCAGTCCAATACGAGAACCACAGTCTCTGTCACAGGTGGGACAGACAGTGGTTGAATGAAAGGGTGGATGGGGAATCTGGTTTGCCGCACGCTCTTTCCGCTACCTGCGCTTGATTTCTGTATGCTCTCAGCGCTGAGACTCAAGGCGTTCAGTGTGGTGTCCCTGCACCTTGCTACTGAATCACACGAGGCATGTACTGCAGACACGGTCACTGGGTGACCTTTCTTTATTCCCAGGACCAAGAAGTGATGACCCTGCGTGGGACCTTCCTTTAAATACCTGAGTGCCCAGGTGAGGAGTGTCTCCCACAAGTTCATCCCCAGTGGTCAAGGTGTGCATTTCCAGGACATATATACAGTGTACAGTGTAGTTGCATGAAGGTTACAGTTGTATGAAGGTTGCATACATGACATTCAGCGCCCTCCCGGATGCACTTCCTCCACTTAGGGCGATCTTTGGCCAGGGACTCCCAGATGTCAGTGGGGATGTTGCACTTTATCAGGGAGGCTTTGAGGGTGTCCTTGTAACATTTCCTCTGCCCACCTTTGGCTCGTTTGCCGTGCAGGAGTTCCGAGTAGAGCGCTTGCTTTGGGAGTCTCGTGTTTGGCATGCGAACAATGTGGCCTGTCCAGCGGAGCTGATCAAGTGTGGTCAGTGCTTCAATGCTGGGGATGTTGGCCTGGACGAGGACGTTAACGTTGATGCGTCTGTCCTCCAGGGGATTTCAAGAATCTTCGGGAGACATCGCTGGTGGTATTTCTCCAGTGACTTGAGGTGTCTACTGTACATGGTCCATGTCTCTGAGCCATACAGGAGGGTGGGTACTATTACAGTCCTGTAGACCATGAGCTTGGTGACACTTTTGAGGGCCTGGTCTTCAAACATTCTTTTCCTCAGGCGGTCGAAGGCTGCACTGGCGCACTGGAGGCGGTGTTGGATCTCGTCGTCAATGCCTGCTCTAGTTGATAGGAGGCTCCCAAGATAAGGGAAGCAGTCCACATTGTCCAGGGCCAACAACAAGGCTATGGGAGCAGATGGAATCCCTGCTGAGGCACTGAAGTATGGCGGAGATGCACTGTTGGCGCGAATACATGACCGCATCTCTCTCATCTGGAGGGAGGAGAGCATGCTGGGAGATCTTAGAGATGCAGTGATCGTGAGTATCTTTAAAAAATGGGACAAGTCCGACTACGGCAAGTACAGAGGAATCTCCCTGCTATCAGCCACTGGGAAAGTCGTCGCTAGAGCCCTCCTCAACTGTCTTCTCCCCGTGGCCAAGAAGCTCCTCCCGGAGTCGTAGTGCGGATTTTGACCCCTCCGGGGCACAATGGACATGATTTTTGCAGCGCGACAGCTGCAGGAAAAATGCAGGGAACAGCACCAGCCCTTATACATGGCCTTCTTCGACCTTACAAAGGCCTTTGACACTGTCAACCATGAGGGTCTATGGAGCGTCCTCCTCTGTTTTGGATGCCCCCAAAAGTAGGTCACCATCCTCTGCCTGTCCCATGACGACATGCAGGCCGTGATCCTTACCAACGGATCCATCACAGACCCAATCCACGTCCAGACCGGGGTCAAACAGGGCTGCGTCATCGCCCCAACCCTCTTCTCAATCTTCCTCGCTGCCATGCTACACCTCACAGTTAAGCTCGCCGCTGGAGTGGAACTAAACTACAGAACCAGTGGGAACTTGTTCAACCTTTGCTGTCTCCAGGCCAGGTCCAAGACCATCCCAACCTCTGTCGTCGAGCTACAGTACGTGGACGACGCCTGCCTCTGCACACATACAGCGGCTGAACTCCAGGACATAGTTGACGTATTTACTGAGGCGTACGAAAGCATGGGCCTTATGCTAATCATCAGCAAGACAAAGGTCCTTCACCAGCCTGTCCTTGCCACACAGCACTGCCCCCCAGTCATTCTAATTTTAGTCAAAACATGTCATCTGTTTCTCAGCCGGGTGCCTTAATGCTTTACTTTTGACTCACTCTAAATGAAAGAGTTGCTGGAAAAATGGTGACATAACGCCAAATTTGGGGCACCTCTGATTCTGGGGTGTATGGATTGAAACTCCAGTGTGGTGTCCAGCTGAGTTTAACAAGTGCTGAGGGATTCCATTTACCTGGGCATGTTAGAAACTGAAGAAGAAGGATTGTTTTTTAACGCTTTGAGAGTTTGGGAGCTCCTGCCACTCTCAAAAGATTTCAATTGTAATTTCTGGCAGCAGAGCCATGCATATACGTGCAACCATGCCTGCACACAGTGCTCATGGCAGTATGAATGTTGATTTGTAGCCATGCCTAGTCCACAGCAGAACTCCGATGCTCCCTGTGCAACTATCAATCCCAGACCAATAACATACTAAAACTGCACTCCGTGTCGCACTCTGTGAAAGTGAACAGAATTTCAGACAGATTAACTTTGCAAAAGACTTTTGGGGAGTTTGGGACTTTGTACTTCATTGGGGACACATCAGTGATAGTTTCAGTATCATTTGTTTCAGTGACCAACCAACATGAGTGCCATTTTGACTGGTCGGTGTGATATTAATCACTGTCACTCACAGCGTGCCATACATTGGACAATTTTAAAGAAAGCTCAAGTTTGAACCCATATTGCAAAAGTCTTCAGGCTTCTGTGAGATACTTTGGGCTACGGTCCCCCTGGGGAGGGCCTTTTACCGACGGCAGTGCAGAGTGGAGCAGCGCTGAGGGTGCAGGTCCGATCCCCCTGTGGCTCAGGCCCAACCCCCAGTGGTGGGGTGACTAATGGTGATACTTGTTAACCAGTTATTGACTACTGTAATATAGAGCTCCACCTAGTGGATTACTGTGATAATGCAACTGCTGTTGCAAATACTATAAAAACATTATGTATCAAGGTCACCTGACAAGTTCCTGAAGAGCCGTTTGTATGACTGTGTTTATGATGTCATAAAGAATATATCACATTGGCGATGAGAATAGGATAATTGGATTCTCTACCTGAAATTTGAGTTGGTAGCTGATTCCTGCCAAATAACAGAGCGACCTTTGCGAGGTTCTTTGTTTTGCAGCACAGCTAAAAATCCAAGGTAAATTTCAAGCACACTTGTCTGAACTGCCACAGTCCTGATGGCTGCGCGTATGGGAATAATAGGATGCTTGGGTGAGTTCCATCATGACCGAGAGACTTTCGGAGCATATGTGGAGCAGCTAGAAATGCTTTTCACTGCAAATAGTATCGTCAGAGTCTCTGATGATGAAAACCGTAATCGGGTGGTCTTAGAAAGAAAACAGGCTATTTTCTTGACTGAAGTAGGCCCCGAGGTGTATGAAACCCTGAAAAATGTGCTTGTTCCTGTCAAGCCAAAGAACGTGCCACTGATGGCGAGAACAGCACTACAGTCCTGAGCCCCTGGAAATTGATGAAAGTTATCGTTTTGGAATACGGGATCAATTCATTGACGAATGTATCAATGAGTACATTGTAGCTTTAAAAAAGCTATCCATTCTGTCATTTTGGAAACTGTCAAGACCCACTTCAAAAAGTCTTCCTGTCGAAGCCAACGACAGTTTTTTGGGTTGGTACACAGTGATAGCTCAAGACCGCCAGTGGCCTTTAAAGGCGTGTTACATGTAGCAGCATTATGTTTCCCAAGATTTTTTCGGACTTTTCACAACTTTGCCAGTTGCCTTGTTCAGAGCAGGATTATTGAGTTTGCTAGGGTCTTCAAACTCAACAACACAGAGTCATCATTGTAGAGGCTCTGCTTGCGGAGGCCAAGTAAATGGGGTCAATGCTGGCAGTGGATTGCCTCCTGCATATTGTGTGCGGCAGGGAGGCACGCAGGAGAGCGCGGTGCTGGGTCCAATGGTTTGAGAGGCATTGGACAAGGGATGTAGCACACATGACTGAGGACCATGCAAAAGGCCATGGAGATGGCTACAGACCTCAACCCAGAGAGGTGGCTCAGGAGGACTTGCCGTCAGGAGGAGAGTCAGGTACAAGATAGTGGGTGAAATCGAGAGAAGACAGGATGCACAGGAAGCAGATGCTTGGCAGCAGCAGGCTGCAGAGGGTGAGGAGCAGCAAGACCATGAGGGAGAAGGCAATGAGGCAGCTGTCATAGGACGTGAGCACAGACATGGTGGTGGTGGGGGGCGGGGGGGAGAAGGCCCTATTGTGCAAGGATCTACAGACAGCAGTTCTCCTACATGTATGACCAATGTCTCCGGAGACTTCGATTCCAGAAGGACATCGTGAGGGAGCTGTGCAATCTCCTGCAGCCAGACGTCCAGCCTCAAACAAGGCTGAGGACAGCTCTGACTGTTGCATCCAAGGTGACCACTGCAATTTCTATACCACTGGATCTTTCCGAGCTGCTTGAGCAGACCTCTCGAACATTTCACAGTTTGCTGCACATAGCTCCATCCAACAGGTACCAGATGCTCTATGTAAGAGAAGGAGGGACTACATTTCCTTCACAATGAGCAGGGAGAAGCAGTTGGAGTGGCAGACCAGATCCGTGCAAATTGTGGGCTTCCCCAGGGTACATAGCACCATAGACTGCACACGCATCACATTGAAGGCGCCACAGAACAATCCCAAGATGTTCAGAAACTGGAAGAGATTCCACTTCCACAATGTCCAGCTGGTGTGCGACCACCACCACAAGATCATGGCAGTTGATGCCAGGTATACTGCCAGCAGACACGATGCTTTCATCCTGCGCCAGACCTGTGTGCCCGGTGTGTTTGCTGGGCCAAACCAAGATTGCGGCTGGCTCCTTGGAGACAAGGGCTACCCACTGTGCTCTAGGCTGCTGACTCCCCCTCACCACCCCAGGACTTCTGCGCAGCAAGCCTACAATGACTCTCATTCAGCCACCAGGTGCATAATTGAACAGACCATCGGCATCCTTAAGCAGCAGTTCCGTTGCCTGGATCGCTCTGCTGGAGTGTTGCAGTACCAGCCTGAGCGGGTCTCCTGATTTGTGGTCATCTACTGCATGCTTCACAACCTGGCAGGCATGAGGGCACAACCATTGGAGAACGAGGCAGCAGTACCACCTGAGGAGCAGGACCAGGAGGAGGAGGCACAGGAGCACAATGTGCAGGAGGAGGAGAAGGTGCAGGAGGAGGACCAGGATGTGGGTCAGCGGCCACGCAGGAGGCAGCGTCGCCATCCAAACCTGCAAGGGAAGTGCAGAACCGTCGCATTGCTGCTCGTTTCCGCTGAGTTCATGCTCACTTCAACCTGAGCCCTTTTACACATCATTGGCCACAGTGAAAAGAGAGACTTGTACAGATATTGAAACGCAAAATAAAGATTTATTACCCAAGAAAGAAAGGTACAAAAATCAAACACATAATCATTTATCATCCTTGTGCATTTCCTTATAAGCCCTCTTACGCAAACCTATTCTTGAACTATGCCGTAGTGTCTCCCCTGTGGTCTGGGAAGGCTGCTGTGTTTCAGGTGTAGAAGCTACAGATGTCCTTCTTGGACCCCCTTGACCAGCTCTGGCCCTGGAAGGACCGGTTGCAGACTGTGCAGCACCCTCCTTGGTGCCTTCAGTCGGGATTAGCTGGAGCAATTCCATGCTTGGCGGCAAAGGCGGAGTGACAGGTCTGGGTCAGGACTGCTGTGATCCTGCGAGACCACGTCAGGATTCTGGTCCAAGGTGCCTGCGCCAGTCCCCCGAGGCAGCACCGAACCATCTCCACCCATCTGCGAGAGCGCAGTGTGGTGGTGGGGGTGTGGCACAAGACCGGAAGATCCGTGGTGAACATTCAGATCTCATGTGGCATCCAGCTGAGAAGCATGAGAGCAGACACAATCTTGATGCCACCAGCGACAACAGCAGTAAGTTGCTCCGTGGCCTGTTGTCCAAAGTGCATGAGAGCATTCTGAGCTTCCAGGGCAGTGGCCATCCTAACTAATGCAGCACTCGGATGTTCGTTCACTTGCGCCTGTGCTGTAATGGCAGTTGCCACATCGCCAACGGAACTCAGTATCATAGCTGAATTTGCACGGTCTCTCTGGGAGTCCACCATCATTTACACACTGGCAATGATGGGCTCCATGGTGTGCGCAGAGCTGTGCACAATGTGGGAGGCAGACTCCTCCATGCTCCTCGCCACTTGTGACAAGCTCTTGGGCACCCTTGTCATTGTCCCCAACATTTGGGAATGCATGACCTCCACCCTTCTTTCATAAGCCCCAACATCGATGGGCTGGTCTGAGTACTCCTCAGATCTCGCGTGCTCACTCACCCCCCCCCGGAGAGATGGCACCCGAGGTTGCCTTGGCCCTTCACCAAGCTGCAGCCCACTAGGTCCCTGTGCATCACCCAGTGCAGACCCGTCTGCTAAATCTTACATTCCTGACCGCGTACTCTCAGTATCTGAGCGGGCGCGTGCAAGTGTAGGAAGCAGTGACGTGGTGCTGACAGCAGTGTTCCCCTCTTCCTCGCCCTCATCGGACATGGCGCCAGTAGATGGAATAGGCTCAAGGGAGTCATCCTGGCTTTGGCTGTCAGTGGCCTCGAGGCTGTTATCCTGGCTTTGGCTCACACTCGGGGTCTCATCTGCAATCATAAATGGCACAAGGGCTCCTGTGAGAGTGAGTTAGGGCAGTGCAGCATGCAGCCTGCAACTTGCACACAATCATAAGCAATTGACTGGTAGGCGTTGGCACTTTCAGGGAGAAATGGCATTAAAGGAAGACCTTCACTTACCCATATTGCCCCCAGCTGGATCCACACGACCAGCAGCCACAGAGAAGGCAACAGGTGGGCCCACTAACGTCTGAACCCTTTCTTCCAGGTGAGTGAGCTGCTGGAACTCTGGCTCGCCACCACCAGTCAGTCCTCTGTTGCTCAATACGGTTGTGAGAAACCTTTGCCTGCTTCAGTGACTATATGGTGAAACTGGGAAATAAGAGGTGAAGGAGCGGCTCCCAGATGGAAGGCGAGGGGTTGGGGGAACATGTATTCACTTTCATCAGGCGAATTATGTCATTGAGCCTTTTATGGCATTGGTTGGCGGCCCGGTCATGACCTCTACAGCGATCTCTCTCCAGGCATTAGTGATGACAGCACGAGTCAGTCTGCCTGTGTTGGGTTAAAGAACGCGCCTCCTTCCCTCCACATCTTCGATCAGGATCTCGAATTCCGCATCAGAAAATCTGCGGGCCCTCCTTGCTCCTCCTGGATTCGCCGTGCCTTCGCAAGAAACTGATTCCCTGCTCAGGGCCTAGCTGCAGACCCTGCCCTTCAAGAAGGCCTGGCTCATTAGAAGCAAATCGGCACCAGCTGAATTTCGCAGCCCAATCGGCCACTCTGCACCCACACCACTGCAAACAGCTCATTCCCGTCACCAATACCGCTCCCTTCCTTTTTTCAAGCAAAAATGTTGAATTTCCCTCTAATGGCCGCTGCACCTATTGCAATGAACGGCAAAAAATGATAGGTGCGCCTCGTTTTGGGCAATTTGTGCTCTGCGTGTCTTGAATATACTCAACGACTGAGCATCCACATCGCTCTGGGATAGAGAATTCTTTTTGAGTGAGTAAATTTTGCCTCATCTCAGTCCTAAATGGTTGACCCCTTATTCTAAGGAGATGAAATTCGGTTATATCCTGTTTGAGGGCGATAACTGAGGGGGGGCGGGACTTCCTGCGCCCCAGCCGTGAAATTGCGGTTAACGCCCCTCACAGGAAGTGGAACGCAATGTCACGCACTCCATTTCCCTTTGGGGTGGGATCGGGGGTGTTGCTCAGGTGGGTTCGACAGTGCTACTTGGCTTCTCCATGTTGCACGAACGTGTTTCAACGCCCCAACCTTCTGTTAAATGGGAGGGACGCTGTGCACTCTGCAGGCCCTTTGTTGGCCTTCACTGTGCCACCAGGGCTGCCTGGTGCTATGGCTGCAGTCTGGCACTGAGACCGAGTGCCAGGCTGCATGATCATGGCCTGGACCACGCGACATTGAGTCGGCCGGTAAAAAAGATGACGGCATGCGGTGAAGGGCACCTCCCTTTTAACTGCCGCCCCGGGAGCGGAGGTCAGCCTGGTTCGCAACCCGCCAGGCTGTGCGGCGGCCCGGAGGTCTACCAGTGGGGCGCGGCACTGCCATGTTTGTGTTTCACAGGAGCCGGTAGCGACCTCCCAGAACGTAAACAGGCTCATGCTAACGGGAGGTGCAGAAGAGGGGAATTTTGGCTCCTAAGACTGTGGCCCCGAATTCTAGAGAGGATGATCCAGAAACTCTAACCATTCTGATGCTGTGGGGAGCGGTCAATTGAAATTCTGCTCAAGAAATTCCATTTCTCAACACATGTTTTATGTGTGCTGTCCCTGAATACACTGAAGATTCTACTCACTACACCTCATGGTGGGTTTCCTGCACTGTCATCTCTCTGTGTCTAACGTAAAAATATGGTCCTGCCACCAGCACCAAACACTTGCAAGAAACAAACTCAGAATTAGTTAGCGATTAAAATCTCCTGGAGAACTATACGTCACTCAATGGTCACCAAGAAATCAAATAAAGAATTCAGGAGAAACTTCTTCACCCAGAGAGTAGTAAGAATGTGGAACTTGCTACCACAGGGAGCGGTTGAGGCGAATAGTTTGGAGGCATTTATGGTGAAGCTAGATAAGCATATGGGGTAGAAGGGAATAGAGGGTTATGCTGATAGTTAGATAAGGATGGGAGGAGGCTCAAGTGGAGCATAAATGCAGGCATGAACTGGTTGAGCCGAATTGCCTGTTTCTGTGCTGCATATTCAATGTAATCTATGTAAGGATAAATTCCTGTTGAGGCTAAGCTCCACACTCCTTTTACCTTTCTCATTCTACTGACCTCTAACAACTCAAGATTGAAATTTTTGTGGTATACCTTTTCACAGATGACATTGTGTTATTGGTAGACTCACCTGGGTATCTGATGGGTCAAGTCAATATCTTGACAATGGGTAACCGTAGATATATGTTGGTGGGTTCTCATAAGCGTAGTATTGTGGTTATTCTTGGCACAAGAGGCGATCTCAAACATATTTATCAGAATATACAACCGGGTTGTTAAATTAGACCATGTAGCACCCATTTTTCAGGCATTACGTGGCCTCCCAAGGCCCCATAATGGCGTGCATGAAGTGTATATGCACTTCCAACTAGAAGTGCACCACCAACCATATTGGGCAAGCCAAGCAAGAGGCAGCCTTTACCCATACCTGAAGCAGGCTTTAGGCCCTTTGTATATGCAACTAAGAGGCATAATGCCTACTTCAGGTCCCTGCTGCAACACTGGATTTCCCCAAGGCCACCAGTGCCAGCGGAAAGCCAACCATAAGCATAGCTTAAATAAAAAATAGGTAAGAACTCACCACAATCAGCTGGCATTATTGGGTCGCAGACAGGCAAACTGCTGCTGCTGAAGCTCCAAACCTTCAGTTATGGAACCATCATTCTATATGGTGTGCATAGAAGTAGGAGGATGGTGACAATGAACTCACGTTCTATGATGACTTCTACTGCTCACCATGTCTCTCCTAGCACCCTGGTGTTTACCTAGTAAAGACTCAAACCCTTGCCAGTTGTCAAAGAGGAACTATTGTTCATGTAGGCGAGATAAGTGGGATCTCTTTGGAGCAAAGTACTCTTTGGAGTAACATGCCTTGTGCTGGAATTTGGAATGGAGTCATCCTCATTGATAATCTGATACCTGAGCCAGACCAGTCCTCAGCTAGCCTGGTTGGAGAGGGAGGCTTGTTACTGGGATTATTTCCACTTGTCTCCAGATAATGTGCTTGAAGCTTGCTGGTAGGTTATTACATAGGACATACGGCATAGAAACAGGCCATTCAGCCCAATCAGTCCACGCCGACTTTTATGCTCCTCTCGAGCCTCCTCCCGTCTTTCCTCATCTAAATCTATCAGCCTGACCCTCTATTCCCTTCTCCCTCATATGCTTGCCTAGTCTCTTCTTAAATGCATCTATACTATTTGCTTCAACCACTCCATGTGGTAGCGAGTTCCACTTTCTCACCACTCTTTGGGTAAAGAAGTTTCTTCTGAATTCCCTATTGGATTTCTTGGTGGCTATCTTATATTGATAGCCTCGAGTTATGCTCTTTTCCACAAGGGGAAACATTCTCTCTGTATCCACTCTATCAAAACCTTTCATAATTTTAAAGACCTCTGTTAAGTCACCCCTCAGCCTTCTTTTTTCAAAAGAGACACAGCCTGTTCATCCTTTTCTGATGTGTATACAGTCACATTTCTGGTTTCATCCTTGTAAATCTTCTATGCACCCTCTCCAGTGCCTCTATATCCTTTTTCTAATATGGCGACCAGAACCGTATGCAGCATCCCAAGTGTGGTCCAATCAAGGTTCGGTGCAGGTGCAACATAACCACCCTGCTTTTCAACTCTATGGGCCTGAATTTGATCACCTTACCGCCCACTGCCGCCGATTGCCACCGACATTCTTTGTGAAGATCCACCCAGTGCCACTTTCGAGGTGGGTTGGAGCAGGCGGAAGGGGAGAGCCGCCGGGAACCATCCGCTGAAGTCAGCGGATGGCCGAGTGGCGTAAGTGACGTCACGCCCGCGAGCTCCCAGATTGATGCGGGCGGGAGTTGGCGCTAGAACAGGGGTGGACTTCTGGCTGGAGCCTGGTCTGTCCCCGATGGTAGGTAGGAAGATCCTGAAAAAAAAGGTCAGTGAACTTTAAAAAAACATTTTTTTCCACAGTGATTGACCTCAATGGTGTCCCCTGAAGGTCTTCCAATGGATTTTTTTTCTGATGATTTTAATTTTCAGGTCTTCGACCCTCCGTGAGCCTGACTCCATCCTCGGTGGCACTTGGTCGGCAAGCGCCTTTGCCACCGAGAATGAGAGATCCCGCCCACTGCCGGTGTACATCGCAGATTTGCTGCCCGCCGACCTTCGAGGGACCTGGGTGATGAAAACTCCACCCAAAGAACTGTCAGGGACCTCAGCAGCCATCGGTGGTCCTTTGGGCGGCACCTTGGCAGGCAGAGGCCTTCACCAAATCTGGGCCCTATACCTCTAGAAATAAACCCTAGTGCTTGGTTTCCATTTTTATGGCCTTGCTAACCTGCGCACAACTTTTAGCGATTCATGTATTTGTACCTTGTTCCAATACCCACCTTGACTCTCACCCTCCAAGTGATAGGTGGCCTCCCTATTCTTCCTACCAAAATGCGATAGCTCACATTTAGCTGTGTTGAACTTCATTTTCCAATTATATGCCCATTCTGCAAGCTTCCTGTAATTCCTCTTGTAATTTGTTGCAGTCCTCCTTAGTATTGACTATCGCCTCCAATTGGTGTCATCTGCAAATTTAGAAATTGTATTATTGATTCCAAAGTCTAAATCGTTAATATAAATTGTGAACAACAGTGGTCCCAGCACTGTTCTTTGTGGAACACCATGGAAAACTTTAAAATAATTTCTTATAAATTAAGAACAAATAGGTGGCTGTCAGGTTAAAACAGCAATTCAATCCCTGGGTTTTGCTGATGTTCATAACATTTCAATCTTCACTATCATAATTTCTGATGTCATTGGTATCACTCAATTGAATTACTGCCTTGCAACTCTACTGCAATCTATTCTCCCATGCTGCACGGTTTATTCTTCCACACACAAGAGTATTAAAAATGTATTCCCATGATGGCCTCCATTTCAAGTCTTTTTGACTGTCTGTAATCTGCATCAAGAGGATTCTTGAGATTAGCATCTTATATTGCATTAAACTACAGGAAAATACAAACGAGGTCATGTTGCACATTTCAAGTTAAACATTTCAGTCCATCATTTTTTGAATTTTACAACTTCTTTATATTACACATGCAATCATAAAATATGTAGATGTCATTACAAAGTTTAGACATATCCTTTAGAAATGACCCTACCTTCATTTTTTCTTTCATTTGCAATTAATTATGCATGTCGACTATGTGGATTTAGCAGTACCCCTGCACACACTTTTGGGTACTTAAGCTTTGGCTTGAGAACTGCATAAGGGATCCAGTATTAGATAAGTAGGGTGCGTCCTTATAGGGACGAGAGTGTGCACTCGGGACCCAAATTTGGCCAGGAGTTGCTCCGTTTTTTATGGAGTATCTTAAAAATCGCAATTCTGCACATTTAATTTGCGCTAGTGTAAGTGAGTTAGTTAGGATTCTTTTAAGTTTAGTTTTTTTTTCAAAAAGGGGCGGTACCAGCTACCTATGCCTGTTTTGGCCAGTTAAGCTAGTTTGGACAGCCAATAGTTGCTCCAAACTAATTTAGACCAGTGTATGTAGCCACTTGTGGCCGCACAGAAAACTCTTGCGGAGAGTTAAGAAATCAGCACAGGTAAGTACATTTAAAGCACCAAACACTAAACAAAGCACAAAAATAAGCATTCAATAACAAATAAAAAATACAAGGAAGCTGAGAGGACCTGTACCTAGCACCAAGACTTACAAAGTACTAAACAAAGCACAAAAAGTAATAAACAATTAATTGACAAATAAAAAATAGAAGGAACCCTGCACTTAAAGCACCAAGACTAAAGTAATAATCAAACAGTCAATGAATAACAAATAAAAAATAGAAGTCCTACCTTTATGTAAAGGGAAGGCAGCGGGCCGGCGATGAGGGAGCCCATTCAGCCAAGGATAGGGGCAACGCACTTCGGGCCCCTTCCACACAGCCTGCAGAGCACACTCACAGATTCTGGGAGCAAGGAGCTACTGCGCATGTGCGCACACTCTAGCGCGCATGTGCAGAGGTCCCGGCACTGTTTTCAGCATCGGGACCTGGCTCCGCCCCCCCACTACTTTTGCCACGCCACGCCAAGGCCTACGATGGTCCACGGAGCAGGGAGAATACGGAGCTACATTTTCGGCGCTGTTTTTGGAATAAAAAGTCGGTGCACCTCAGGCATCTGTGCCGTTTTAACCGGAGGGTCAAATTTTAGCCCCAGAATTTCTACCTGTGTGGATTTCTCAACAGCTTGGTTCGTAAATGCTTATGCATAGTGATATGTTTCTGCATTTGAGAAACAAAAAAAAAGCAGGGGCTTAATGGAGAACAAGTAGCACTGATCTTCGATTGTTACCCAAGGTGGATTCCTGATTAATTGTTAAATGATAATTCATTACTGGAAACCACTTCCTCTCGGTGCTATTTCTAAATTATGTTTCTGATGAATAGATTTCTAATTTCACTGCACCTAATCCTGGGAGGAAATATATTTGGCAAATTTAAGTATCCAAAACCAAAACTAGAAAATTAGGGATCTGCAAAATTAGCAACTTAGTTCATATGTTACTACAGCTAAGTAATTAATATTGTTAGAGATTTTAAGAGCAGGCTAAATATTGGAAAGCTATTTGGAAAGGATTAGCAGGAAATTTAGGCATAAATTGACATTGGTAAAATGGGGGCATGAATGGCCATAATTTCGGGTGTAACCTCCCAATAATGTCCCCAAAGGAAATTTCACCCTGTATTTTGATTATTGCTTCACCTTTTAAAAAGTTAGATGTAATTTTTTTTTCTGTCACAGAACGTGTAGCATCATCACTGTAAACTGCCTCTGGCGGCTAACTCAAGTGTTTCTGTGTTTTAAAGGCAGAGGGATGACGGACTGAAGCTGGGCTTCAAACCAATTAAGCTCTCTAAACATAATCGGGTTAATAGACAACCAAATTCAAGTCCGAATTGCATTAGGAGTCAAATTTGGTCAATCAGCATTGTTCGTGGGTTCAACAAAAGGACATTCAACAGTGTTTTAAATTAATTGAATTGATTGGTCTATTGGCCATTGATGTAACATAGCGTGAGGAAGATACATTTTCCTTTTTTTTTATAATGACGATCATAATGAGAACCTCTTTAAAAACTAAACTTATGCAAAAAAATTGTGATTCGCTTCCAAATGGAAGCGGATTATCCACCTATAATGGAACTCATCTGTTAAATATTTTTGTTAAAACTATGAATGCTGATGACATCACTGGGGAAACTAGCTGAGTTACAGATTGTAACAATGTGAAGGAATTGAGTTGATACAGTTAAAATGACAAAATCACTGAAGCTCCCTATGCTATCTATGGATTGCAATATCTCTGCTAATGTTAATTTTAACTGTCTTGCACTGTCAGGTTCATTCATTTCTCCTAATCTGTTGATGTCATTTTCATCCACTACGTTTGAAATATGAATACTAATAGAGAAGAAAACACAAGAGTGTTCAAGTTAGTGGCAAATCCTTCGTAGCAGTTTTATTTCCAAAGATTCCTCTCTGATTTTGTGGCCCGATACACACAGATGTGGGTTTCAGGTTGAGATCGCAATCTCAGCCTTGTCACTGGAGTTAGATATTGAATAGAGGTCAGGCATTTCATAATAAGCAGGGCAGAAAAATTAGAGGGCAATCCTTGAGCCACTCTTCTGTACCTCACATTACGGCACCAATCTGTAGCTGAGAAAGTAAGTAACCTGCTTTCTGACTTCTGTTAGCACTGATGTTGGTTAATAATTAATAGACAGCTTGTTTGTATTTCACATGAATATTGTTCAAACAGTTGCCAGGATTGTTTGAATGCACTGGTTTAGATCACTGCAAGATAATATATGCTCTGTAAATACTAACACTGCTACATGTATTAGCTTCAGTTGATACTACACTGGTCTCTCAGTGAGAAGGTTGTGGGTTCAAACCCCACAGTCGTAGCTTGACATCATAGTCTAAGATGCTACTGAGGGTATGCTGCATTGTCAGAGGTGCTATCCTTTGGATGAGACATTTAATTGATGCCCTATCTGTCCAAGCTGGTGGTTCAGATGCTTGAAGAATAGGGAATATCCTGGCCACCATTCCCCCTCAATCAATACCACTAAAATACATTAACTGGTTAGTTATCTCATCACTATTTGTGGGATTTTGCTGTGTGCAAAATGGCTGTATGTTTGAGGCTTTTCCAAAAGACATGATAAGCTTCTGTATATAAATTCAAGCCTTTCACTTTGCTGGATGCTCATCATTTGTAAACTGCACAGAAAATCTATAAACCATATGAAATAGAAGCATACTGTTATAGCTTTTGGAAATGTTAAATACACAATTGTTCTGCTAATGAGGTGTGTATACTTGTGTGCACTATACATTACAAGAGTTGCCACTGAGTCATTCAGAAGTTGTAGTTTAGCAGATTTAACTGAATTTTTTTCATGGTGCTTACAATACAGAGACAAGAGTTGGCATGGAGACACACACAAAACCAGATATGATATACATTATAAGGAGGATGGAGGAAATAATGTAATGTGCAGGAGTGCAAGTTCTTTGCTCTCAATTTTTTAGTGGTCTTCTCAACAGCTAGCATTCAGCACATAGAGATTACACACTGACCATGTTCCCTGATCTCTGGCAGTAATGGTCTTCATCAACCACTGGGGGATGTATGTGAACCGTGTGGCATTTATTGCCCTCTGCTGTTGTCTTCCTGTTGGAGAAAAGTGCCCTGTCTGTGCTCAGTGGCTCCTCCAAAAATTCCAAGAAATTCAACAGTGAAGCAATGTCCTACCACTCTGCATAACAGTGTTGACTTCACAAACTCATAATGTAGTCATCGGTAAAAGTTTTTATACCATTCCTTCTTCATAACCAGTATGCTTACACCAGTTCTGACTGTAAATCCAAACAACAAGGTAAGAGATGTCCATATTGGGGAATGAAATACAATGGGCAGAATTTCATTTTCATTAATTGGATAGTATTCTGGCAGAGCGGATTATCCACCTGTAATGGAACTCATCTGATTTTCATTCAAAACAATGAAATGAAGATCAGGCAAATTCTATACAGGATGGATGGTCTGGTCTACAGGATTACTACTCAGTCAGTTCAGATGAAAATCTACTGTAACGTTTTCTAATCTTTGCATCCAATGTCAGCATTGACCAACTCCAGTTTAGGATCAGGAACAGCACAAGTTATGTGCAGAGAAAAGTACCACCTGAAATGATTTAATGAGTTTTAAACTCAACCTTAGAAGGTCATCTTAGCTAGAAGCATTTCCATTCCCTACACTGGCTGTCCTTGTCACCTTTATGAATGAGACTAACAATCCAATGTCAATTAAAGACAGAACTATGGTCAGTTTTGTGTCATTGATCCAGGACATGGATTGCCCAAACTTATTTTTGAGAGAAAGATGACACTCATTCCATAAATCTGGGATGGATTCGAAACCAGTTCTCAGAGATGAAAGGCGAGTCTTTTAATTTACAATATCACCCTTACCAAATGGGTTTTGATATAGTGAGCTGTCAAAATTGTAGTGGGTTCATAAAATGGCATTGCGTATATTTTGTAATTGCTTTGTCTAAATGAAGATTGCTTCCATTTCAGATTCAAATATAAAGATAATTGTATTTGAGTTGTATATATTTAAATAATTTATACTTGCATGCTCAAACAGATGGCTAGATTTTCATCCATTTGCCAGTTGGTGTTGTGATTACTGAAGTATAACATTGTGGGAAATTATTCTGTAGGTGTGCAGGAAATAAATGGGCACAAAGGCACATTTACTTTCCTGCTGGGATTACAGGAGAACACTGCTCAGTCGGATATCTACAACCGCTAGATGCTAAGCTCTGCTTTTTTTAAGTGTCTTTGTAGGTCTCCAGCCCCTCACTGGAGAGCTAATAGAAAGAGGTGTTTCTATTCAGAGTCTTCAATCTTTGCTCACAAGACTCATAAAACATTGGAGTGATGAAGTTCGCCAGCGTTGCATTAGAGACCATTGACCACAGTGTGAGTACTGAGCTCCTGCTGCCAACTGCACTCTTTCAATGCAACCAGCATGGGTTCAATGTGCCTTTTGTGACTATTTCTGGGAGCCCTGCTCCACTTCCTCGACAACATCTAGTGTAAAGCAACATGGACTGAAATTCTAACAAGAAGATAATCAACAGTGAAAAGAGGAAACATTTCAGAGCCTTCATCATTTACATCAGAACAGCTTCAATCACACTTTCAGGATTCTAAACAGTGAGAGTATAAATACGCTCAGAATACAGTTTACAGTTCAGACCCCTAATAGAAATAGAAAACTTTTTTCTTTTGTTTTTCTTTTTTACAGAAAGCATAATACAATAAAATACCTGCTTTTTTATGTATAGCATTATTGCAGTTCATATAAATGTTATCTGTTTGCATAGTGTGCGCAAGGATTTTCTCATTTTGTTTAAACTACTCAAACTTAGAAGAAAAAGTCAAACATTCACCCACACAGTTGATAATCAAAATAATAGTCATCATTCTAATAGTAACACAGAAACTATTCTGCTTACAAAGCAAAAGTTCAAAGGATTTTGATTATGGATCTAAGTAGAAATGAAATGGGATGAAGCCCAGTCCATCCACCTTGGCTTGTATCTGACACATTATACTCACACCATCACAGGCATCATATCTCCCTGACACAAACAGGCACACAATCCCCCCTGATTTCAACAGCCACCACTTCCATGTTGACACTTAGACATCATATCCATCCTACCCATGTGCAGTACATGCCTGACCTGACACAGACAAGGGTTACACCTTTCCTATTACTGAGACGCATTTTGCCTTTCCCATCACATGCAATCGTTACACTTTTCATCTGATTTTTTATTTGTATCGGGTACATTTATGTGCTGATCCAGGTGATGAATATTAGTGCTCGGAACAAGCATATATTTCACTATTATATCCGTGTCAGCATCAAGCATTCTCAGGTGCAGTAAAGCATGAGTTAGCTTCAGTGCAAAGCTCTCCTTACTCTGACCAAATATGAGCCTTAAATCCACTCTTAGAAGATGACCCTATGCTGAACTAGAGCCACATTTCCATTTTCAATACCAGTCATCCTGATTGCATCTGAATGGAGACCAGCAATTCACACATGATGGATTACTTTCTATACTGTCAATTCATGTAAGACCCTTACAGCCATCAGAACAGAAAGATTTTCATCCGATCAACTGGATTTGATGCTAGGTCCCAGTGGTAAAAGTCAACATCAAAGCAACTGTGCTATTTACTCCTTCAAGTTGTAGCGTTGGATAGTACACTGTTTCCCAGATCTATCCTCGTAAATAAAAATACCAGATTGTACCAGAAAATGTATTTAGTTACCAGATTAGAATGGAAATGTTGGCACCAGATGTTAAACTGGTATCAAAATGACCAGTTATCACTAATTCTGAATTCGCACCATTTCTATTGAATTAATGTTTATACACACAACACTCAGTTCAGAGTTAGGCTGAAGCACCAAAGGTATTGCAAGGGATTGGATCAATTTTGTACAAAATATGACCTCCCACGATTATCAACATTACACAATAGGTTGGAGGAAGCTACGTACTAAAACATGGACTTTTTTGTTATTTATCCCACTCAATTCTTCATATCATCTCTTTTTCTGCTTTCCTGCCTGTATGCAGCCATCCTTCAGCAGGTAAGTCTGGAAGATCTGGAATGTGGGCTTATTCATGGTTGCTACAAGTGCTGCTCTGAAGTCGCCCTGATAATTTGTTTTCTTCACTCATCAAGGATGGAAGCCTTCACCACTCTGAGGTGTACCATCAAGTCAAACAGCTCACCAGCGAAAGGTAAGACAGTTCAAACGCTACCTTGACAACAACCGGGCTTTCTGCATTGACGTCCAAGATTCTACTACTCAAGCTACTGAAACCTGAGTAAGAATCTGACATACCACCACTAAAACTACTGGACCTTATGAATGGGAGTTCAACACTCTTTCATTGGAGTTTCCAGGCTCTAAATACAGTTGCCTTACACCCTTGATCCGGCCTGAAGGTCCAAGTTTCATTAGCTGGTGTTATTTGTTGAAGGCTGGAAGGTGATCCTCCAATAAGGATAAACATATTACTACAGTACCAATAAATATAGCTAACTGAACTACAATAACAAGAATATCAGTATTTCAAGCTGCAGAAACCTTGTCTTAGAGGGTTACAACTTTTTCCTCACACCGTCCTCAGTTACGAATTGTTAGCACAACATGCATGGACTTAGCAGGATTCTGTCTGGAACTCAAGTAAGCTTTCATAAAGCAATGAAATCTTGTTATTATAGACTTATAGGGATGGGGTCTGTATGTTTAGGAGTGAGGCGATCTCCTTTATAGAATATAGCAAAATAAGAAAGTAGAAACAAGAAAAATCAATTCAGCCTAACTAGATCACCTATTTTTTAGGATCTATATGGATTATTTTAATCACTCTCCCTTCTTAGTATCAGCCCACTATCTCTGTATTTCCTATTGAGTCGGGAGTATTATGGATGCTTGCTCTGGCGCAACAATCAATTCGCAAATTGTGAAGAAATTGTTGTGTGTTAAGTTTAGCTTATTGTTTTCCTAATGCATATTTATATACCTGGGTTCACATTTCCTAGTTCCGCACGACAACCTCACAGAGAACAGATTAAGCTTACATAGCCTCTCACGATAGCTCACTGGCAAAGACTTGGGACCATCTAGCACTTTAATGGGATTTCAGCTGAGACGAGAGAAACAATTTATTTCAAGAGATTTGCAATAACAAGGTAATCACGCTACTTGCTTCCACCATGTTACAGCATAAGTACTCCTAACATTGCACCACAAATGCTGCTAGTCAAGAGCCAGAGCAGTAAACTGCAAATCCCAGGGCTTCGAAAGTGACCCTGAGGTGTTATAATGACCGAAGACCACAGCAGAAATAAATAAGACTGCTCAGCATGTCAGCCTCTCTGTCATTTACCATATGTTCAGGAACTACTCGGGGCATTTTTAATCGTCTGTTTCGGCACTCAGCCCGTTAACTCTCTGCTCCCTATAGGATGATAAGCCCATCTTTTTGTTTCAGTACGTTCATTAAGCTAGGCGGTAATCTATTCCATAAGTGACAAAGTTACATCTCAAGTTACTTTTTGCTCAAAGTTTCCTCAGGTCATTATTATGTCCTAGTTCTTCTGGTTTTGCACACAGAACCACTAAATCTTTTTTTAGAATGCACTACAGCATTTCTGTGCGCCCTATGTCATTTTTCTAACAAGTGGATGATCGTCCAGCTCATTGCCTAGGAGCCTGGAAACGTATATTTATGTCTCTTGTTTCTCTTAATCTTTTACTTTACTTGAGCACAGTAGAATAAAAATTCTCACTGGTGTAATATAACCTGTCTACAGGCATCACATAAATTAAAAGCAGTTTGATCTCCATTCCCCTGACATCACTCACTGGGGGCTATTGCTTGCTGATGTTAGTTAACATAAAATAATGAAAATTATTACACCCTTGGACCGAAACTGTAACCATGATTGTCTGAAGAGCTGCCATATGTGAGGAGATAGTAAATCGCACAAGACCCTCACAAGGGCAATATTTTCCACTTCTGGAGCAAAAGTTAAAAAAAATCACATTGTACAGATTTATATGAATTACTCTGTAACACATGAGGTTGGTTGGCAGGACAGCTACAGAATGGTAATAGTATGGATTTGCATCCCATAATTCTCCTGTGTTCAGTTCCTGATCGGAGGCAGAATAACAAAGGCGGTTGAGGGAGGGGGGAGTGGTGAGGGGGCAGGGGAGGGTGCAGAGCGGAACAGATGCCATGGCATTTTCCCACCGGGGGCAAGGGGAGATTTAATCTGGATTACTTTCATGTACCTCCAAATTACAGTCACATAGCATCTTCAAAAGGTTGTTGGCTGAATAATGGAGCAAAGCCTAAGAGACCTAAAAAGAAGTGATGAATGAATGAAAAATTGAAATTTATAAAAATAGACATATGTGTTATGCATTTCAATATAAAACAAAATATATATTTTTTTCTCATTTTAAGGCTGAGAATTGGGAGTAAAGTGCCTCAATGTGATAAAAAAATTGTTTTACCCTCATTATAAGTCTTACAGATCTGGGTCCACATGAATATTTTCAACTGCTTTGCATAGACAATTTACTTTATGTAATCTTGCAGGCTTTACTGACTGGATTTCTCTCACAAGCAGAAACCACAGATATACTGGGCAGTGAGATCCCACCGGGAAGGAAATCACAAGCAGCAAGCCAACAGCATTCAACTCCAAACCCAGCGACATCATTAAAGAAAAGCCCTCCACAGTGAGGAGGAGTTAATGAGTAACAGAATTTCTTGGCAGAGCTGCCTTCAGAAAATAGTTAGGGCCTAACAGAAGGTGCCAAAACTATTAGGAGTGTATCATCAAGTGTGGAGAGGCTTTGCACAACATGGTGTGAGATTGCTATTGGCCAATAGAGGTACAAAAAATCCTCTGGCCCTTATGTGTAGCAACATTGTAAATGTGTTGGTTTGAAATGTGTTTACAATTTTGATGTAAACACTAAACCGAGAAAATCTTCACAAGCAAATCTACAATCTTGCAACACATCAGTGGCCCGAGAAGAAATCTTACCACAGTGTTTACAGGAGCCTGTCTGAGGTTTAATGCTGTTCTGTATCTAAACACAATCAGACAATGCCATCTAACAAGTTCCTTAAAAACAGGAGGCAAAACTCTAGCAATGAAAGATGTATTTTTGCAGAATAATTTCTACCGTTACCCCAGGCTTTGCACTGATAAAACAGTGACCAAACAGAAAGCATGATTGACATATGCACATGCATCAGGTGTCATCAAAATTTTGGAGGAAAGAAAAGCTCCCAGATATCTCAAACGCAGAGGGAGTAAAGGCCCAATTACAATTTGTGGCATCCTCCATCCTCCTTATTTGTAAGAGTGGAAGGTACCTGTGGGTAGGTTGTGTATTGATAGGCAAGATTTATGTTCCTCGTGGAACTTGGAGGTGAATAGCATAGATGCATTAAAGGGGAAGCTGCATAACTATATGAGGGAGAAAGGAATGGAAGGATATGCTGATAGAGTTAGATGAAGTAGGGTGGGAGGCTAGTGTGGAGCATAAACACTGGCATGGACGAGGTGGGCCGAGTGGGTTGTTTCTAAGCCGTAAATTCTATGTAATTCTATGGTGCCATTTCACTAACATTTCCATTTGTTGTATTTACTGTGAATATCTACCAATAAACAGTAAACCGTAGTTTATTTGACTATATAGGTGGGCCTATTTACTCAGTGTTGCTAGTGATATAGGTTGCCTGCACCAAATGTAAGGTTTAGTTCAGCAAAAGGCTGAGGGATCTTGTGCAAATAATACATTTGAACTTAAAAAAGGCAACAGGACATTTTTGATAGTCAAAACAAAAATCAGCCTCAAAGTGCTGTCATCTTTTTAAAAAGAAAACACATCATTAATCTTTTCAAAATGAACAGGCTTTATTTTCTGCGACCAAAAGGTCCGTCTGTTACTGTGAAAATATCAAAGTGCGCACCAGACCGATAATCAGTCCACTAGAAAAGAAAAAAAGTTTTTAAAATGCTTGATTCCTTTCCAGTTTAAATTTTAAAGCTTATCTATGCAGCTAGTGTGATATTACGCAAGGTAAACTTAATTAAAAATAAATCCTTGCAGGGGTGGTACAAAGCAGAAGCACCTCCAGAACTCTGTGGACATAGCGCTGTGTAGATAGTGGCAGGGCCCAGGCTCCTCACACACTGATTACCCCGTCTCAGCTGTACTATTATGTTAGGTACACAAGTCACCTACTTCATCATAAGGGAGAGGAAAAAAATTCAAAATCAGAGGACAAGTTGTTCTGATCATCCCTAGGAGTTATTCTCATTCAGTGAATTATGACCAGTTATAGAATAGCAAGGGTATAGCCTGCCTGGGGAAGTGGGCCAAAAGGAGGTTATGATCCTGGAAGGGGAGGAGAGAGAGAGAAAATAATGCGTGTTATAAAAAAGAAATCCCGATAAGTGCAGGCTAAATTAAGGGAGGAAAATATTGAAAACTTTGCATTATTCAGGCAATATCCTTTACATAGTTAACAGCCTTCTCTTTTTGTGTGAATGGTATTGATGGGAATGATGGGAATTCCTGAACACTGACAGCAGCTTAAATTTGCCTTATGCAAAGCAGCTATCTGCCCATGACTTTGGATTAGGCATTCACATATGGGTCGTGAAGAAAACTCCAAACATTTTTAAATGATGCATGATTTTTTTTAGTTGGACAGGACTCCACTCATCTGGTCTCACCTCTCACCCTGCCCCTGAGAGTTTTCCACTGTATTTTGCTCATTTCTCCAAATCCAGCTGCTGTGGATTGCCCCAGCCTTAAACCTGCTGACAGGACACAAGTCCGACACTTCACCAGCCCCTCACGGAGTCACGAAAATAAGCACCATACGATAGATGGACTGTGTGGCTGAATTTCCATCAGTCTTTGGTCTGTGACTCTTTCTTACTCTGTAACTCAAAGCCATAAAATAGGTATATAATATATATATATAAAACCCAAAAATATTTTTCTATTGATCTACCACAACACACCAGTACATACACACTAGGAGTGCACTGATTACAGTTCCCTCACAATCAAAAGGCTGTAGACTGTAGTCCATTACATCAATAGCTGTAAAATCATTGTATTTTGTTAATCAGTTTCCAGCAGATTTTCAAATTAAAAAAAATATATATATTTTGCTGTTGATTTTAATCTGGCTAGTTATTTCTTAAAAATAAAATGCCAACATCGCTAAACAGGCTTTATCATTTTTACTGGCAGTTTCTGTGCAGACTCAATTCTTGGAATAACCTGTTGAAAAAGCTCCATTGCTGTAAGTGTTAATGGCTGTGACAAGTTTGCACCACAGCAGACACTGTATGTGTAGCAGCTTGAACAACTTCAATCAACTTTTTAAAAACTTGTCTTTGTTAACTGAGGTAAGAGTCAAAAATAAGTAGTGGCAGTGACTCAGTGATGCCTTTGATTTTAAATATTAATTTTAATATTATGTCCGTTTCTCTCAAATGTTCCTATTGTCAGTTTTTAAATATCCTGGAATGTAGCGGGAATTCATTCATTAATAATCCCATCTACATTATTAACTCATTTAACAGCCTTCAATAAAGAGTTTTATGTGGAAGACACTAACCAGGTACCTATGAATCGGACTCCAATGTGCTACCTCACAAAATGCCAGCCAGATTCATGACCTAGTGAGCCTCTGACCTCACGGAAAGGTGGCAAGGGAAGGCCAGCCACTTTACCACAGGGACATTCACCTGTGGAGGCTAGTGGCATGTACCTGAGCAAGCAACTGGCAATTGAAGAAGATTCACAGAAGCCTGGAACCGATCTCCAGATAATCTGGTTAGCTGGAGGTGATGAATGGCATTGAGACGAGAGAAGAGGGAGAAAAAGAAGAGAAGATACTCCTCGCATTAAATCTTCTACTCGTTTACAATTGATGGCTACACAACCAAAAAACGCAAAATGAATATTTTGGGCATGAATAATTAAAATGAGCCTATAACAATTTTTTGCACAAATACTGCAATATTGATCAAGTTACAACAAGAAAGATCTTGAATTTATGCAACTTCTTATCACGTCTCTCAAAGCACTTCACATACAATGAATTATTTTGAAGGGTTACAATGAATTACTTTGAAGTGTTGTCACTATCGTTACATGTCGAAACATGGAAGTTGTCTTGCGTACAGCACTGAAATGAATAACCAGTTAACGTAATTGTTTTATTTTGTTGGTAGTGTTGATTGAGGGATGCCCATGTTCTTCGAATAGTGCTGTGGGTTCTTTTACATCCACAAGAGCAGACAGAGGGAGCCTTTAATATCTCATCAAAAGAATGGCATCTCTGACAATGCAGCACTCCCACAGTACTGCATTGAAGTGTCGGCCTAGATTAATTCAACAAACTTTCCAAAAAAGAAACTGAATTAAAAAGTGAAGAATTTATTTATAGATCAACATTTATCGCTGTTCTGTTTTTATTTAAAACCTAATAATTGGGGTACATTGGTAATGTACCACAAAAAATCCCTCAAAATGGGATTATTGCGTTACTGACACCCACCAGCACACCACCTTGTGGCTCTACCTTAAAAGGTAGAAAATAAATGAGCTGTACCTTGCCCTGCCATCTGCTAAGTCGTCTCCTTTCCTTCCTAATATACTCAATTGAAACTTCTACAGTCCATAACCTGATGATTATTGGGTTCAACTTCAGTACTGGGTTTTGATCAGCTTACACATTTTGTAATCTTTGCACTCCCAATTACACACATGAAACTTAAAAATAATGTGCTTTCCTTGCTGAGTGCATTCAGTTAAGGCAAAGGCATACTTTTGTTTTTCTCCCTCTTTGAACAGAGATGTTATAGGAACAAGTCTCAGTATAAACGATTTTTGTTTCATTTTTATCCCCTATACTGAAACAGCATTTTGAACAGGGTTTGAAGACAGTCAGCACAAAGTGTCTATTTAAGAAGCCTTTTCCACGGTGTCCAGCAGGCTGACACCACACAGCTATGGCCACTCAGAACCATCCAAATTCGATAGGCCTGAACGCTGCTGGCAGGGCCTGTGGATTTTGTCCCTGTGTAGTTTTTTCTTTCCTTTATAGACAGACACTGCTATTTATCTGACACGTGGAGCCCACCCCTGCTCGTGAAAGAAACAATTTTCCGTTCGGGCAGACGCACACCTCAAAGACATTTTGTCGAGCAGACGATGAGGAAGTGTATGAACCCATGGGTAGTCTGGGTAATATTATTTTTCTGGCTTCCAAACTGATCTGAAAAATAAAAAAAAACAGAGAATGAGATTTGTACAAAAAATGGTAATGTTCTCACCATCGAACAGTCCCCGAGAGAATCTCAATCTCAGAACATCTTCTAAAAGTCAAGAGGGCCGAAATTGCCCCTCTCCAGAAGGCATGTTACCACCCAAATTGGTGGCCACGCTGCGGAGTGGAGTGGCCGCCGACTTTTTGTGGAATGGCCGCTCATTGCCCTTCTGAGTTTTCCCAGCGACGCCCCGATCCTCTACTGCTACACTGCCGACCCATCTCAAGTGCATCATCACCATGCACACCGCCGAATTACCCCCCCTCCCCGACGGCGACATTCTCTTTGGAAAATCTTCGGCCCGCCAGGCGGTACCAAAATCTGCTTTTTCCCGGTGGTCCAGTGAGACCTTCTGCAACAGCGGAAAGGGGAGGATACACTGCCGCTGCTGCCATGTTTTTTTTGTTGGCCGACTATCAGGTCGGCCTAACAATTATATCCCGGGTTCGGCCGAGCCGCCAACAGGCAGCCTGGCACCCCTCTTGGGTGCCAAGCCGCTGGCCTGGCCAAAACCCTTGCTGGTGGCCCAGTGGATCAAAATTTTAAAATCGCAAAGGCTCTCCCCTTTAAGTGAAGGGGAGAACCGTGGTAAAGCCACGCCCTGGTGACGTCATCGCGGTGGTCACTCCACACCCACCCCCAACTTCCACCCCTCAAGTGTATTCACCACCCCAACTTCTGCCCCTCAAGTGTACTCACCACCCCAACTTCTGCCCCTCAAGTGTACTCACCACCCCAACTTCCACCCCTCAAGTGTACTCACCACCCCAACTTCTGCCCCTCAAGTGTACTCACCACCCCAACTTCCACCCCTCAAGTGTATTCACCACCCCAACTTCTGCCCCTCAAGTGTATTCACCACCCCAACTTCTGCCCCTCAAGTGTATTCACCACCCCAACTTCTGCCCCTCAAGTGTATTCACCACCCCCAACTTCTGCCCCTCAAGTGTATTCACCACCCCAACTTCCACCCCTCAAGTGTATTCACCACCCCCAACTTCTGCCCCTCAAGTGTATTCACCACCCCAACTTCCACCCCTTAAGTGTATTCACCACCCCAACTTCTACCCCTCAAGTGTACTCACCACCCCAACTTCCACCCCTCAAGTGTATTCACCACCCCAACTTCTGCCCCTCAAGTGTACTCACCACCCCAACTTCTGCCCCTCAAGTGTATTCACCATCCCCAACTTCTGCCCCTCAAGTGTATTCACCACCCCAACTTCTGCCCCTCAAGTGTATTCACCACCCCAACTTCTGCCCCTCAAGTGTACTCACCACCCCAACTTCTGCCCCTCAAGTGTATTCACCATCCCCAACTTCTGCCCCTCAAGTGTATTCACCAGCCCAACTTCTGCCCCTCAAGTGTATTCACCACCCCAACTTCCGCCCCTCAAGTGTACTCACCACCCCAACTTCTGCCCCTCAAGTGTATTCACCACCCCAACTTCTGCCCCTCAAGTGTATTCACCGCCCCAACTTCTGCCCCTCAAGTGTACTCACCGCCCCCATTAAGAGCGATTTCCAGATCCGAATTAAAAAAAAACAACAAAGAGCGGAATTTCGCTCAAGAGTCAACCTCAAATAATTATTGAAATGGGTTGCGTGCGGCCCATTTTGGGCGGGGGGCAATTTGTACCCCAAGCATTTACAGAGAACTATGATCAACGTCAATGTCATTTTGTTTTCCTCATCCATTCTGTGCAAACAGGTAATGACATTTGGCTTGGGTTACTGCACTCCATAAAACGGGAGTGTAAAATTAACATAGAGTTAATGCAGAATTATCCCTGGGTTAATGGACTCAATTTTCCCCAGTGATTTGTGCCGTTTTTTTGAAGCAGGCCACTTCTTTTGGCCTAAGTTAAAAACACAGTTTCCCCGATCAATTTGCATCAGTGCAACTCAGTTAGTTACGATTTTTTTAGGTACATTTATTTTTCAGCCAAAGGGGGCGTAACCTGCCACCCGTGCCAATTCTGGCCATTTAGCGAAGTTTGGCCAGCTGAGAGTTACTCCAGTTCTTCTTAGGGCAATGTATATGGCCTCTACAGAAAAACCTTCTGGAGAGTTAAGGAAATTGGCGCTTGTAAGTGCAGCAAATGCCCGGACAGCAGCAGCAGGAGCGGTAAGAGAGAGGGGAAGAGAGGGGGAGAAAGGGCGGGGGCAGGGGGGGAAGCCTTTTGGGTAGAGTTAGGTGCACGGACCAGGAGGGAGGAGGCCATTTGGCCTGGGATAGGGGCGGGGGAGTGGACTGGGAGGCCATTCGGTTAGTGGTGAGGGAAGCAGACCGGCAAGACACTCGGGGCTAGGGGCGGGCGGGGGAGCGGACCAGGAGGCCCTTCGGCCAGGTCTAGGGGCAGGGGAGCTGGACCGGCAGGTCACTCGGCCAGGGTTAGGGGCATGGATCGGCACGGCATCGGGAGGGAGGTAAGTTGCTGTAATGTATTTTAATGTGTTTTTAAGTTGCTGCAATGTATTTTAATGTGTTTTTAAGTTGCTGCAATGTATTTTAATGTGTTTTTAATTTGCTGCAATGTATTTAAATGTGTTTTTAATTTGCTGCAATGTATTTTAATGTGTTGCGAGCTGGCTGTATGTTTCACTTTGCACTCGCAGCCCACATTGTGTCCCTGGTTACCGTGGCAACCTGACCTTTTTGGCGTAGATCAAGGCTGCATTCCCAAAACTAAAGGACAGGTTAGGCTGCGCTAAAAAGAAGAAATCAAACGGAGAAACTTAGACATTTTTTTTGGCGTACTTGGACCCCACAAAAACGGGCGTAACTCTTCAAGTATGCAAAAAAAAAGCTTTGGGGAAAATTGAGTCCCATGAGTGTAGTTTAAAAGTTATTTTAGGGGATAATAAGAAGAAAGAAGAAAGAAAAACTTGGATTTATATAGCGCCTTTCACGACATCAGCATATCCCAAAGCACTTTACAGCCAAATAAGAAGACAAAGAACTTGTGTATTTATAACCTTCTATCCCCAGGATGTCCCAAAAGCATTTTATAAAAAATTAATTACTTTTGAAGTGCAGTCCCTGTTGTTAATGTAGAGAAACACAGCAGCCAAGTGATACACAGCGTGGTCCCAGAAACAAAAGGAATGAATGACCAATAAATCTCATTTTTGATGATACTAGTTAAGCCAAAAAGATTTGTCAGAATAGTAGGAAAAGTCTCCTGCTCCTCTTCAAATCATGGAATCTTTCACATCAATCTGAACAGGCAGATGCAACCTTGATTTAATGTCTCACCTGAAAGACACCACCTCTGGCAATACAGCACTCCTTCAGTACTGCACTAAACTATTAGCCAAGATTATGTGCTCACGCGGGGTTTAAACCCACAACCTTCTGATTCAGAGATTCAATAAGATAATACCAGGAATGAAAGGCTCTAACTATGAAGAGAGACAAGAGATAAAGGGGTGCTGTTCATAAGAGCAAAAAACATTAAGAGAACATCTGACAGAGATGTTCAAAATTATAATATGGTAAATAGGAAGATACTATTTCCACAGGTCAGAAACTAGAGGGGATAAATTTAGGATCATTACCAAAATAATTAAAGGGAAAGGTTCGGATATTGGGCTGAAAATTTGTTCGCTTTGCGCCACCCGTGAGCGCCCTAGAGGGACGCTAACGAGCCACTAGGCTCTTACTGACCGACGCCTCCCGCAACCTTCAGTGGAGGTTTACCAGCGGCGCTAAGAGTGAGCGCTGTGCACTCTAGTGCCACCCACTTAGTGACATCAGTGAGTGTGCAATGCCTCCATAGCGCCGTGTCAGGAACATGACTGCTTTCGCCTGCCGTAGCGCCTGCCACTAATTCTGACAGGGAAAGCAGGCATCCCGAAGAAGCTGCCAGGGTGATATTTCCACAGGTGAGCGATTAAAATGGAATTTATTTGTACTAATCCATCTCTCTTACATGTTCAACACTGTTGCTAATCTCCGTTGCATTTTCTTTCAGTTTTTGGGTGGTCCAGCTGACCTCGACTTTAGGCGCTAGGATGACAGTTTCCTAACACCAGAACTTCAGCATCGCTCCCGCGATAGCGCCCCAAGAATCAGGGTTGGCGCCCTAGGAGGGGTACGGAACGCTTCAGTTAGCGCTCCACTCCCCTCTTGGGGCTCTAAAAATCAATATCCCGGTTGGCGATGTAAACATCACCTGGCGCTAAAGTTAGCAACTAGGTGGTGTCACCGCCTCAAACCGGGCTAGACTGAATTCTTAGCCCATTTTGTTTTACGTAACTTTATGTCACCAGAGGCCATGAATTTCTAGCCCCATTGCTTTGATTGTGTTTTTTTAAATTTATTCATTCACGGGATGTGGGCGTCGCTGATAAGGCCGGCATTTACTTCCCATCCCTAATTGGCCTCAAGAAAGTGGTGGTGAGCCGCCTTCTTGAACCGCTGTGTCCGTGTGGTGAAGGTACTCCCACAGTGCTGACTTTGTCGTGGTGGTTTGGTACAACTGAGTGGTTTGCTCGGCCATTTCAGAGGGCAGTTAAGAGTCAACCATATTGCTGTGGGTCTGGAGTCACATATCGGCCAGACCGGGTAAGGACGGCAGATTTCCTTCCCTGAAGGACATTAGTGAATCAGTTGGGTTTTACAGTGATACACACAAAATAGATCACATCTCTAAATGTAACTAACTAAGACCTGACAAGTAACATCACAAGTCTGTGTGTTGGCAAGGAGCATTGTCTGTTGGCAGTGCAGGTTGAAATGTGACCACCTACTGCCCATGGTTTATAGCAGCGTTAGAGGACAGGGGATAACTGGATTCAAACAGGGGAGTGGGCAGATGGCAGCAGCAGGAGAGAGAGAAAGGGAGAGGAAGAAAGGGAGTGAGGAGAGGGGAGATGGATGATGGGGTGGGGCAGGTGGTCAGGGAGAAGGCGAGGGGAGGCGAGGAGAAGGAGAGAGAGATGGGCAACAGAGAGGAGTGGGGATGGGAGGAAGAAGAAAAGAGATGGGAGAAGTGGATAGGGAATGGAAGGATATGGGAGAGGTCAAGAGGGGATGGCAAAAAGATAACGGGGCAATGGGGTCATTGTGGGTAAAGTGTGAATAGCCATAAGCTATAATACTGCTCAGTGCTCCATGGGAGGAAAGAGCTTGCAAAGGCCTAAGTTATGTCTGTGCAGTTATGGGAGAGGTGCAGGGACAGAGCTGAGGATCAGTGAGAGGTGCTGCGTTAAAATGAGAGCACAGAGACACAGATTAACCATGAAATTAAAAAAAGAACTAGAAAGAACCAGACACAGAATAACCTATGAGAGAATTCCATAGAAAGAGAAAAGAGAAAAGAGAACAGAGTCTTTGAAAGTGAATGAGGTGAACGGTGAACTGTAAGACCTGGAGTCTTTGCCTATTTTCCCAATTCTCTGTTGTTTAGTCCCTTCCATTTTTTGTTCCAGCTGTTAGCAGGTTCTAACTGATTACTCAATCTTGAACTGCTTGTTCTACTATTGTGACCTTTTGCCTTTGTATCCATTTGACATCATTCACTACATCTTGTCAAACAGTGGTTTCCACCTCAGCTCGAAATTTAAATGACTTGGCATGCTATCCCATGCAGGCGGATAGACAGTCAGCATTTCTCTGTTTGAAGGCGGTGGCTGAAAATGATCTGGTCTTCAACATGATAATGTCAGTGCTCTTCTCCCTGCTCTCTCCCCATAATGCATTCTTCACCTGATCAAGCCTCCATTTTCCAAGCTAATCAATTATTGCTCCAGCTCAGAAAATCATAAAAACAAACAAGCTCATTCATTGTCTGTAGTTATACCTCTATGTGCATGGATGGCTGCACTCATTGGGGTAGATCTTGGCTTTGTGCAATAGTGTAAAATGGGTGCCAGTGAGTTGATGGTCCATGTTATATCTCTCCCCATTTTTATTTCCATTGAAGTCACCCGTTTTACATTACCGTGCAAAGTCAAGATCTACCCCATTGAGTCTTGGGTTTGATTTTCAGCCACTTTTGTGGGGAAAAAAAGAATTATGAGGTGAATTCCTGCCATTTTACCATTTTACTGCTTCTGTACTTCTGCAAATCAATATCCAATGTAATTATCTCACTCAAGTAAACAAAAGAGTTGCACATCTGACAATAGGGCCTGAAACCACAGAAAAAAATCATGGTAAATAGACCCCTGGAGATTTGAATTTACTGAACAGACAAGAATGAGACTGGCTGAGTGCCAGAAGGTTGGCGTTCATTTCGAACAAAGTCAGACAATTTAAATCTGAAGAGGACATGGAAGTTAAAAAGTGATAGAAATTCCACTGGAACCACACCCTCAGAAGTTTTTATAATTACAGTTTCTGATTTATACACAACCTTTATTTACTGTGAGAGTGAGAATATTTATTATTACTGAAAGTATTGGTGCATTATAACAAATGTGTGCACAGGTACTGCACAAATAATTGATGCTGAGAACACTATCCATTGATTCACTGAAAGCACTGTGCATTTTTTACCTATGAGGGTATTGTGCATTTATTAACTGAGAATACTGAACATTTTACTAACTGTGATTACTGTTCATTTATTAATTGAGAGTACGATGCATTTATTATGAACAATGAGAGCACTGTGCATTCACTGAATGTGAGAATACTGTAGATTTATTAATGCTGATAGTACTGTGGATTTATTAACTGTGAGAGTATTGTAGATTTATTAACTGAGAGTACGGCACATCTTATAAATGCAGAAAGTGAATTGTGCATTGATTGTGAATGTGTATATTTATGAACATAGAGTGTACACATTTATAAACTGTGACAGTACTATGCATTTTATTAACTGCAAGAGGACTGTACATTTTACAAATGCAGTCGTTAATTAGGGTAGATAAGGATAATGAAGTAGACATAAGGGCCATTATTTTGCTGACCTTGGTGGATCCGTGGCGAGCGACGTTGGTGGCGGGTCCTGACCTACTGTTGGCGCTAGCCCGTTCTGTTAAATGAATTTACTTTCACAGGACTTGATAAGACCACATAGTTTTCCCTGGCCAATTAGAGGAAGCGGGTCTGGTAACGTCATTTGATCATCCCTTCCTTAAAGGGACCATGGCCATCTTTAATTTGACAATTGTGCTGTCCGTGTTCTACAGCATTGAGGTGCTGTAAATACTGACAAGCACTGCACAAAGGTGCAGGGCTGCACCCAGGCTCTCCCATCTCTCCTTCCATATGCATATGGAGGGAGTCACAGCCACAGGGACTCTTCCCTTTCCAAGGGCAGAAGAGACTTCCCCAGGACACCAACACAGCCTGGTTGCACATTGCAGAGGACGGCACAAGCAGGGTTGTGGTCAGGAGGACCTGGATGCAGTCCCACAAACGTTTCAATGATCTCAGTAGATTGTGAAATGTTAGTACAAAGAAACAATCAACCTCATCCTGCTGTGCCACTCATCACATCCCCATCACTCTGCCTTCCCCACCCTATTCCTGCACATCCTTATTCACATAAAGTTACCTTGCACCTCCACCCATCCCTCTCTCTATCAATATTATCACATCCCCATCTTGCTGGACATCCCTCACACTCACCCTCATCCTAGTGCAATCATACCAACTAACAACACAAAAGGATAGGCACTTGGGTGTTTTATGCAATGTCCATGTAAAGTTTCTGTTACTGTGGTGTCAAACATTAAGACCTTTATTTTCAACTCTTTGCATTCTTGGACAGATGTGGCTTTGGAAGTGGCTTAGTGAGTTGTAGTGAATGGTGAGACATAATGGTACCCCTCACCCCCCCCCCCCCCTCCAATGGTAATGAGTGTGAAAGGAATGGTTTGGGCATTGTAGGGATGCTTTATGGTGGTGTCAACCTGGCGCATCATGTGGCAGCCAGGAGCCAGGGTGTACAGCGTCTCGTGAAGTAAATCTGGCTATGGTGAGGCCATCCCATGCCTCCTGGGCAGCAATGTGGTCGGGTGCTGATGCCCTCTGCCCTGTGCAATATCAGGTGATTGCACAGAAGGTTGGTAGTGTTGTTGGTACTGCTGGTGTGCCGGGTGCTGCTGGTGTTGAGGATGATTGCGGTGAGATTCTGAGGACCAATGTGAGAGAGTATAAAGGGCACCCATGCTGATGGAATAGATGGCAGGCGAAGTTGAAATGACAGAAGTTGAGATGACAGAAGCGATCTGTCAATAGTGAGAGAGGTAAGGACGCCAGACTGGATAGAGACTTGTGTAAAGACTTGCAGCATTGTGAATCTGTTGTAGAAATGCAGTGAGGAAGAGTTTGTGGCTGAAGGAAGGTATCGCTGTAAGGTGGGAGTTTTTACTGTACATTTGAAGCTGTCAATTCAACAGCTGATGCAATGCCACTGAATTCCCACCTCAGCTTGATAGATGTGATCCACGTCCAGCATGGATGAGTTATAAAATGCAGGTGAGCTGAAATTCATTCTTAAGTGGCTCGGAACAAGCCACGAAATACCTGAATTGGGTCCTCCGTTGTGAACCTGCCGCTGCGTGTCGGATCTGCTGAGTGCTGATGGACCGGACATTGGGGAAAGGGGCATGGCGGCGGGTTCACAGCGGGGTCCCGACCCACCGGGGAAAAAGAATACTTCCGCACCTGGCCCATCACCGATCGTGCCTGCTGAGCCCCTGCCAAAATCCAGCTCAATATATTTGGATTTCCAAAAAGCCTTCGATAAGTTACTGCATAGTAGACTCATGACTAAGATTAGAACATGTGGAGTCAGGGGACAAATGGCAGAAGGTATAGCAAGCTGGCTACAAAACAGAAAACAGGTAGTAGGGGTTAAAGGTAGCTACTCAGATTGGGACGTGGTGTTTCCCAGGGATTGGTCCTGGCACCACTGTTGTTCACGATTTACATAGACCATTTGGACTTTGGAAGCGGAAGCACAATTTCCAAATTTGCGAATGACACCAAATTGGGTGATTAATACACAGGAAGACTGCGATAAAATACAGGAAGACATTAATAAACGTGTACAATGGCATGTCGTTGACAAATGAACTTTAATATAGTTAAGTGTGAGGTGGTACATTTTTGTAGGAAGTAAAAGGAGGCCACGTACTCCTTGGAAAATGAGTGTTTAAATGGGTTGGAGAGCAGAGGAATCAGGGGGTACTGAATGGAAAGTAGCAACACAGGTTAATAAAGCCATAAAAAAGGCAAACAAAACACTGTGGTTCATTTCCAGAGGGAGAGAATTGAAAAGCAGAGAAGTTATGTTAATATTATACAAAACCTTGGGTAGACCACGGAGCACCGTGAAAAGTTCTGTTCTCCATATTATATAAAGGACACAAAGACACTGGTGAAGGTATAAAGAAGATTTACTAGAATGATACCAGAACTGAAAGGTTATACCTATCAGGCGAGATTGACCCAGCTGGGGCTTTTTTCTCTGGAAAAGGGAAGAGTGAAGGTGAACAGCTGTGTTGTGAGGTCAGATGAATCTGATCCAAGAATCGCAGAGAAAACAATCATTGCACGTCTACTGCAAAAACTGAAAACTTAAGTTGAAATAATTCTAACTGTTTAAAAATCATATTTGAAAGTTTAACTGAATAAGACAAAATAACATAATTTTTTAAAATTGAGGTTCTAACTGAAATTTTACGTTGAAGACCTAGGCCCTTGAGAATCAATTTATGATCAGCCCAGTCAGAGGTGTCAGTTGCCGAGGCCTAATTTAAAAAATATTGTCTCTGTGCTATCAATGCCACAAAACATCAACTGGTCTTTCAGAGCTTTCTGATGTCACCTCGCCTCCCCACTCATAAAATCTGCTAACCTGTTAATTCTCCTTGGAACCTTCCGTGGTGCAAAACAAACAGACATTAAGCGGTCACCGAGCTTCCTGGTCGGACCGAAGTGGCTTTGGTTTTGTACAATTGCTTCAATACTGCTCAGCAATCACCATTTTACTTCACAGTCCGAGTTCCTTAGAAAGATCTCTGTCTAAATTAATTCATCTTGCTCAGCATGTGGGCTCTCCAAATATGAACACAATCTAATGACTGTCTCCCACTCATTGAAGCAAAGGCTGATCTCTCACCTCCACGAATTTCAACCGCAGTCTTCCTAGCTGTTCAAAGAACTCAGCCTGGCTGCATGTTTCTGATAGTGTGACATAAACTGCAACAACTGTAGCAGCCTGAGCTCCCAATAATATCAGAGCGCATCTGGTCAAACAAAATTAACAATGGCTACCTATGGCGAAATGAGGAAAGCTGGACCCTGCTGAGATGGTACATTACTGTAGGTAAATTGGTCTACAAATTTGTTGACACTGCACCCGATTTTCAGGCATTCAACATTGTGGGTAGCGTATCGTGCACATTCTGTGCCGCCCGCCATATTGGAAAAGGCTGAGATATAGGCGGCCAGGTCCCTCGGCTGAAACATATGAACATATGCAAATAGGGAGCCTATCCTTGTCCCAAAATTAGGCTAACCTGGGCCTGCTGCATTCAGGATAACCAGGCCTACATACAGCCTAACTGGTGGTCTCTAAAGGGACAGTTGGAGGCAGCCTCAATTTTTATTTACCTGAATGTGAAGCCGAGAGGAGCAGGCACGTTCCACCCGGCTTTACAGCAGTCCCGAAGACCATTGCTGTCCCATGCTCGGCCTCCTCCCAATCGATCCCACATCTCCCTCCCTCTCCTGATCACCTCTCTCCCTCTCTCCATTGCCTCTACCCCACCCAAGCGCCTCCCCACATCCCAGGATCTACCTGAAGGCAGCGGCCGGCAATGCAGCAGTATGCAATTTAAATCCGCTTCGCTGGCAAGCTGCCTTGGGGATGCGCAAAAGGCATCTGCAGGTCGTCAGTCTAATTTAAATAAGGGCAGAGGCCAAATATCGGGTGTGCCTCGGGCCTACTCGTTCCGGCGCAGGGATCGTTCTCTGTGTGCAGTGCATGCCGGCAAGCCAGCGCTATCTAATTTCACCCCATTGTATGTCACAGTTGATGTTATCAAGCGCTCTTTTCAAATGAGATGCATTCACTACAAGCCTGAAGATGCAGAAGTGATACTCTTCACTGTTGCTGTTAAGGCAAGTCATACCACCTTCTCGATAGCATCATTATTTCATAATGTTTTATTTAAGGCATCTTTTTGTACTGCGAGTTGGCTTTCACTGAAGACTAAATTGAAGCTGTCAGATCATTATTTTTATGGACCTGGTGCAACTGCTAGTTTAAGATATGGGAGAAAACTCAATTAATGTTTTCCATTTCTCTCACTCTCAATCACATTGAAACATAGAAACATAGAAATTAGGTGCTGGAGTAGGCCATTCGGCCACTCGAGCCTGCACCGCCATTCAATAAGATCATGGCTGATCATTCAACCTCAGTACCCCTTTCCTGCTTTGTCTCCATACCCCTTGATCCCTTTGGCTGTAAGGGCCATATCTAACTCCCTTTTGAATATATCTAACAAACTGGCCTCAACAACTTTCTGCGGTAGAGAATTCCACAGAATCACCCCGGACCTTAGGATAACATACAGCCTGAAAACTGGAACAAAATGGTCAAGATTCTCACACATATGTCATGGTATTTTCTGCTTAATTATGTTGTGGCCATTTTCGAAATTTCCTGCCCACGAAAGTACCATATAGATAGGGAAAATCTTTCCATTGTGTATTTGTGTTGGAATTTGTTTAGACCATGTGAATATTCCACCAATAAATATTTCAGATTAAAGTATGAATGCCAAAGATATCTTTATTCACTCACCTCACCATCTTCGGATTCCAATCTCAATTCCGTTCGACAAGTAGCCTCCATGTTACCCGCCTCTGCTAGGATCTCAACTCCTTTTGGTGCCTCCATTATCAGTGAGCGTGTGGGTGATTCCAGTCTAGGGCCACAAAATGACAGCATTAGTTACATTATTTATCACTTGTCCTTCAGCAGAGAGTTACTGAATGAACACATCGTCGAGAACTCTCACTCGCCTATCTCTTGCAATAACGTAAATTCCTCTGTGGCACTTTCTTCAAGGTTGAGTGAGTGATACCAATCCCATTGGCAGATGATGGATGTGTTTAATCAAACAGGCTGAGGAATGATCTTTTGAAATTAATATCCAACGTAGATAAGATTTTTTCTTTTTTTTAAAACTTTGTTTGGTGACATGTTGATTAAAGAGGCACCGTTATCCTACCTTAGATGTTTATTAGGTGTTTGTAAACCAATGGGTAATGTGATGCAATGACATCATCATTTGAGTGAATGGGGGAAATTTTGAAGCATCCTGCCCAGCGGAAACAGGGCCTGAAAAAGGCAAGGTCTGATTTACCATCTTATTCCTGCTGACAATATGGACGACACTATAGTCCCAAGGGCCAGGCGACAGATCCATTCGATATGCAAATCGGGGTCCTGTGGTGTACATAGGACTCCGGCGGCCATTTTAGGACTCAACTGTGTGGAGTGGGCATCGTGACACGCTGCTCATAGTTCCAGTTGGTGGTCCAGCCGAAGAGGAGTCCACAAAATGAGTGTTTATTTTTGTGGGCCAGGAGGAGCAGGAGACAGGTGTGCTCCTCTGGGCTGATCGTGGCGGAATTCTGAGGACCGAGTTTCAACGACACCCGTGCTGATGGAATAGATGGCAGGTGAAGTAGAGATGACAGAAGCGATCTGTCAATGGTGGAAGAGGTCGTGAGGTCAGACTGGATAGAGACTTGTGTAAAGACTTGCAGCATTCTTACTCTGTGGTGGAAATGCCGTTTAGGGAAGCTATCGGTTGAGGGAACATTTCTTAATCAGCTGGGAGCTTTGACTTGACATTTGAAGCTGTCAATTCATCAGCTGAATCAGCAAGTGATCTCCCACCTCAGCTTCACAGATGAGGTCTAGGCATAATGGGAAATCTGTAGGCGACCTGTCAAATTCAGAAAGCTGGGAAAAAAAACCATTGTTAAGTGGCTGTAAAGAAGCCACTAATGATTTTAATTGCCTCCCCTGTCGCTGCGTATCGGGTCTGCTCAGCGCTGACAGACCCGACATTTGGTAAAGGCGTGAGCTGACGGGTTCATAGCGGGGTCCCAACCCGCTGGGGGAAAAAAAGCACTTTTCCACTCGACGTGCCACCGATCGTGCCCGCTGAACCCCTGCAAAATCCAGCCCTCAGAATAAATGATTTAAGGTGTAACTAGTAGAGTGGACAAGGGACAACCAGTGGATGTGGTGTATTTAGACTTTCAAAACGCTTTTGACAAGGTCCCACACAAGAGATTAGTGTGCAAAATTAAAGCACATGGTATTGGGGTTAATGTATTGAAGTGGATAGAGAACTGGTTGGCAGACAGAAAGCAAAGAGTAGGAATAAACGGGTCCTTTTCAGAATGGCAAGCAGTAACTAGTGGGGTACTGCAAGGTTCAGTGCTGGGACCCCAGCAATTTACAATATACATCAATAATTTGATCGAAGGAATTGAATATATCTCCAAGTTTGTAGATGACACTAAGCTGGGTGGCAGTGTGAGCTGTGAGGAGGATGCTAAGAGGCTGCAGGGTGACTTGGGATAGGTTAGGTGAGTGGGCAAATACATGGCAGATGCAGTATAATGTGGATAAATGTGAAGTTATCCATTTTGGTGGCAAAAACAGGAAGGCAGAATATTATCTGAATGGTGGCAGATTAGGAAAAGGAGAGGTGCAACGAGACCTGGGTGTCATGGTACATCAGTCATTGAAAGTTGGCATGCAGGTACAGCAGGCGGTGAAGGCGGCAAATGGTATGTTGGTCTTCATAGCGAGAGGATTTGAGTATAGGAGCAGGGAGGTCTTACTGCAGTTGTACAGGGCCTTGGTGAGGCCACACCTTGAATATGGTGTGCAGTTTTGGTCTCCTAATCTGAGGAAGGACGTTCTTGCTATTCAGGGAGTGCAGCGAAGATTCATCAGACTGAATCCCAGGTCGGCAGGACTGACTTATGAAGAAAGACTGGATCGACTAGGCTTATATTCACTGGAATTTAGAAGAATGAGAGGGGATCTCATAGAAACATATAAAATTCTGACGGAATTGGACAGGTTAGATGCAGGAAGAATGTTCCCGATGTTGGGGAAGTCCAGAACCAGGGGTCACAGTCTAAGGATAAGGGGTAAGCCACTTAGGACCGAGATGAGGAGAAACTTCTTCACTCAGAAAATTCTCCACCACAGAAAGTTGTTGAAGCCAGTTCGTTAGATATATTCAAAAGGGAGTTAGATGTGGCCCCTAAATCTAAAGCGATCAAGGGGTATGGAGAGAAAGCAGGAATGGGGTACTGAAGTTGCATGATCAGCCATCGTCATAGGCAGTCCCTCGAGTCGAGGATGACTTGCTTCCACATCAAGAAGTTCACAGATGTTTCAATGAAGGACCTAAAATTCCAAGTTCCGAACTAAATCTTGAAGGGTGGAAGATGTCTGTGCATGGATTTTTTTAACGTGGGGTGGCTGTTGCACACAAGCCACCACACGGGCTTGACAGAGCAGGTCTTCGTTCAGTGGCAAGGATTAACCAAGACAACTGGAAACTAGTTCTGCTGCACAGACCTAGTGTGCACCCATATTGCAGTGTGGGCTGGCTCGTGCTGCCTCTGGGCCCTTGCCTTTCCTGGGCCCCGAACTCGCGCCTCTCCTGGGCCCCGATCACGTCACTCTACAATCTCTCGCCGTTCCTTCGCCCCGACCTCGCCGCTCCTGCTGTACCTAGGCGCACTCCAATCACCGACCTGGATCTTGGTGACATCCCTTTTCACTGCCGTTGCTTTCCTGCTCCAGCACGTGCTGCTCCCTGGAGAGGTACGCTGCCATGCTGCTCCTTCCATCCCCGGCCTGTTCCGATGGTGCTCGCAGGCTGGGGGCCGCTCAGCCTGCTGGACCTCTGATCAGCCATGATCATATTGAATGGTGATGCAGGCTTGAAGGGCCGAATAGCCTAGTCCTGCACCTATTTTCTATGTTTCTATAATGATCAAAGCTGAAACCCTGGTTCATCTTCCCCTCCCGAAAGTCGGGTGTTGAGATCAACTGTAGCATCCTTATTGCTACACTGGTTGAGATCAGCTACTTAACGTCGACTGGAAAATAAATATAGATCTATATGGCTGAGAGAATCGCTAGGTAAATTTGCTAAGCCATCGAGTGAACAGCAGAAATCACCTATTTGTCAATTATATAGCAGGAACCAAACCCCCTGGAAAACCATTGCGCAGCAGAGAGTGGTCTGTTAATCAGTGATAGAACAACTGGAACCAGCCTATATGTCGATCATAGTGTAGCATAGATTAGCTTATTGGTCATGTGCAGAGCAACTGTAAACAACCAGTGAACACAGATCAGATTGGTCCACAGCATAGAAAAAATAGCCTACGAGCTAATCGGCATTACTGGGCTCACCTGTCAATCACAGAACACTAAATACCACTTGTGTGTGGTTGTGTATCGTAACCATTAGAACTTTAGGGGGCATCTGTTGCAGTGTGTACAGGTCACAGTGGATCTGACTTGCAGCAAGATCATTTATAGTGGTTTGATTGGTTTCAAAACCTCTCTGGTTATTAACTATTGCACACTCCCCTTGATGGCTTCTTCTGATGAAATGCGTTGGCTTCTCACACAAAAGCTGCTTTGCATTTAAAACACCAAGATGTCATAAGAAGCACCACTGCCACTACTACATGCCTGGACCCAGCACAAGGTTTATTACGATAAGTTCTGAATTTCCAACAATAAGTTCCATGCTCAAGAGTTAAACAATCAGTAAAGAGTAGGCATACATAATTCAACAATTAATTAGAAGACGGGGCTGTAGAAATGCTGCACTTTTCTGAAGCAGAACTTGACGAGCACTCAATCATATTAAACATGATCTCTCACTATAACACTGCACCAGAGCTATTTTTACCAAAGTAAATGTTATATATTCTAAATGCGGTGTACATAGTGCTGGCAGGGTCATCAGGTTTAACGCATCTGAGGTGAAGAGAAATTCAAGTCTCTCATACTTCAGAACTGAATATCAAGCGGGGCCTATAAACGATGGAGGCTATTTTGCGCTACCGCCCGAGACAAATTGCTATCCCTGGTGCCTCTCAAACATCTGCTTTTTCAAGACTACATAGGGCAATTTCTGCTGATGGATAAAATATGTTCTAAATCATTTGTTTCTTGTCATATTTCACAGTATTAACTGCTTACAGCCAAGGTTGGCACTGTGCAGGTGCAGGAAATAGAAGTACAAGTCAAGTTGGGGGCTGTCGCGCATACTCTTCATTGCTGGTTGCACAACACCGTTTTCACTGTTTACAGGGCTCCTTCTCAAATATCATTCATTTCAGTGGGATGGACGATTGAAACGGTAACATACCTGAGTGCTCAGAGCTGCTCTGCCCCAATTGTGCCAGTCCTAAAAAACAAAGTGATGTTTCAGACTGATAACATCAGAGCAGCCTCTGTGCATTGAGGCACAGGGGGAGGGCTTTAATTTTACCTGTGCAGAGTACACCACAGCACAAGATACGACTTTCACCTGAGACACGTGAGACTTGAAGAGGTTGTCAGCAACCATATAACTCATGTGGAATCTGCAGCATTTATTTTTGTAAAAATAGCTCCGGGTGCGGTAACATAATGGAAAAGGTGCAGTTTAGTGTGATTGAGTGCTTGCCAATTGCTACTTCAAAACAGCGCAGCAAATTTTACTGCCCGATGAGGGAGGAAAGAAAGATTGAAATTCATTGCCTCCTCAAGCATTTGCTGTGTGAAACTTAAAACTAAAAGCTCTGAGACAGAACTAAAGAGTGCCATTTATTATATGTGTGCTGTGGCTCTCACCCAATGGCTTTGTGACTGGCTGCAATCCAGCACAATTAACATATGCTAAAAATCAGCTACTAATGACTATCTTTCAGGAATTCAATTCGTAATAATCATCAATTACTACAGTTTTAAAAGTTGTTATAATCACTGCACATTTAATTTCTCAGAAAATATTCTTTGCTAATTAAACTCAAGCAAAATCAGGGATGTGAATATTAAAATATTTGGATAATTCTAAATTACTTTGAGAGAAAACAAATAAAACAATAACAATGTATTTAGATTAAGATTAAATTGTTGACCTTCCAAAAATATCCTGTGAGAGCAGTGTGGAAGAGTGCAATTGTAGTTGTAAGCCTTGAGATCTGATTAATATTTACACCTTGTTATGTAGCTACACACAACAAATAGAAACAAAATCCCCAGGAGTGGAAGGAATTAGTCAAAGTGAATAGGCAGACATGTACCTAATTTCTCTGGAGAAGGAGCAAATCTTTTTTCTCTCCTGAGTTATGAACTGGGGATAAAAGTAGGAGAGGACGTTTGAAATTCTACTTTGCATTTTTTTCCACATACATCATCCAGGATCCCAAAGGCACCGTCAAGTGTTTTCAGGTTTTGAGCTAAACTAATCTAAACATACCTAAATGGTGTACAAAGTCGATAACATATGTGGCAGATGGCACGAGATATATGGGATGCAAGACATGGATTCTGGGAGCCTGACATAAATGGAAACCCATCATCGGGGGTAATTTCAACTTCAGCCCAAAATGGGCATGAAATCGACAGTGCCCGCCCAAGGCACAAAATCATTTTCAGGTTCCGGCCTCATTTAAATGTTTCCGGCAAGCTGCAGATACCAAACGGGCACTCAGCTGCAGCATACCAATTTTGGACAGCAGAAAATCGGCTGTCTTTTGCATGGACGGGTCAGCAAGTAGGGCCTGTTCTTCCTGGTCCCGTTAAAATCTTAAAGTAAAAACAATCGTGCCTTTTCCTGAGCAACTGCTGGTTAGGCTGCTCACTGCCCAGTACAACTGAGACTAAGTTGCTTGGCACATGCTCTGCCTTTTTTTACATTAAAATCGCAATTGGTCCTATAACTGGCCCAGGACACCGATTTGCCCATTTGAAGAGCTTGCTTTAGGGAAAAGGTTGGAGTATGCACTGCACATGCCAGTTTCACTTTCTCCAGGCATTGAGAGGTCTTAATGAGACCTATAAAGGCCTTTCCAAAAATATTTGTTGTGCTCCTCCAGGTTTCACAAAAATCCTCTGGCCCGCTGTTGTTTCCCACCCCCCTGGCAACTACATCCGTTCTCTCCCCAACTGACCTTACTTTCCAGCTGGCTGGGTGCCAGGGCCAGTTGATTTTTCACCATAGAAAATCGTCGAGCTGCAGTGAAGAACCCGTTTGGTGCCCGCAGCTTGTCACATAAAAATGAACGAGACCGGAATCTGAAAATTGTCCCGATTCCGTAGTACTGCATGGGGCAGCCACTGCGGGCGGCGTACCACTGATTGCAGCGGTTTGGTGCCCAAGTAGAACATCTCTCCCATCATCTAGGCGCCGACTTGGCCCCTAAAAGATGTTGCTTACCTCACCCAATTGGAAGATGCTCAATAGGCAAAGGGACAAGTTTGTGGTTGAGCCTTCACTTGGCAGGTAACAGATACCAGGAACAATTCAACAAGCAGCACAACCCAGCGTGTAATGTTTGATTGCACTGAAACCATGTCCCTGACCACTCCATGGAGTCATGGTTTCAGTGCAATCAAATACTACCCAGTGACTGCTGGTTCCACCTGAACTTCAGCACTAACTGTTTCCTCTCTATGTAACCAAATCATGGTAGGCATCAAGTCCTGGATCTATGAGTGCATGGTGTCATACTCAACCTTCCAGCAGCCGTCTGGTCAAGCTTCAGAGTTTCCTCATCAGCTGTACACTTTGTTGTGCCAATCAGCTTGATGTTCTAATGTGCTGCTTGAGTTTGTATATCTTCCCATAATAAGTTTAAGCTTTTAGTGGGTCCACAACAGTTTTTTTTAATAAGAACATAAGAAATAGGAGCAGGAGTAGGCTAATTTGGCTCCTCGAGCCTGCTCCACCATTTAATAAGATCATGGCTGATCTGATCTTGGGCTCAGCTCTACTTTCCTGCCCGCTCCCCATAACCCTTCACTCCCTTATTGTTCAAAAATCTGTCCATCTCCACCTTAAATATATTCAATGACCCAGCCTCCACAGCTCTCTGGGGCAGAGAATTCCACAGATTTATGACCCTTCTTCCTCATCTCAGTTCTAAATAGGCAACCCCTTATTAAACAATGCCTCCTAGATTTCCCCATGAGTGGAAATATCCTCCCTGCATCTACCTTGTCGAGCCCCCTCAGTATCTTATATGTTTCCATAAGATCACCTCTCATTTTTCTAAATAAGTCGATCTATATTGAACCCCATCTGCTTTATTTGTTATATGACGTTTAGAAGAACTTGATAGGCTACTTACTCCCTATCTCTCCAATTTGACTTTAAGATAAACTGAAGGCTTTTCTTTCAGGGCCCAAGTACAAGAGAATCATGTAATTCTTTGGCCAAGTGCAGAACACCAATCACAGGACATTATTACAGTTACCATGACAATCTGAATAGAAAATAAATACTGATCTTTTGTAACTATTAATAATGTTACCCATTTTAGGGTTGGTAAATTAGATACTTTATGCAGGTCTACTTTATTATTAACAATGGGAAATAATTCCTAAAATTTCGACTCAGAAATGCCATGAGGATAACTGAAAATAATATACTGGCACAGTGGGGAGCTCATTTGAGGTTGAGATTAAGGCACATTGCAGAGGGAGTTTAATCTGCAGCTAGCTGATATTATACCTGACGGGAAAGCAAGTGACACTGCAACCTGGATTTTCCAATCAGCGTTAATTTACTGCTGCTGGTATCTTGCAAAAAATATCATCACAATATACAACATAAATCAAAAGTAAATGTAATATGGAATGAATCAACTATTTTAGCACGGTAGACATCTGGGCCTTTTTAGGCCTTAAGAAAACAAATTAGGAAAAATGTTAATCAAGTACTTCCCTTCTTATAGTACAATTATGCAGAACATTGAATACTGTACTCATCAAATGGTACTGAATAATTATACATTGAATTATTCATGAGCAGCAATAAAAGAGGCCCAATTTAATTTAGCATTTGCCACAAAACATTTGTTCAGTGTTTTGCCAAAGACGCGTAGCGCTTAAAGGGCAAAGATGTCATTTGGATATTAAATAATACAAAAACATTTGAACCATATCGCATGAGCAAACTTTCCCTACAATCCAGCAGTGCTCCAATTTCATGATCAGATGCTGCCCTATATACCACCTATCCTTTCTCCTCTATGTTATCCTTGCACTATATACAGTTTTTGTCATTAGCTCCTATTCCCTTTGCTACTTTCTGTTTCTTTGCATTGTTTGGTTCTCTGAACTAGTCTTTTAGTTTGTTTCCATTTGTCCTCTGGCATTCTTTCTCCTCTCTCATTTCTCCGTTGTCTTTCTTTCCTTCCTTTATCCTCTCTGAAGGACAAGTTAGTTAACCTGCACAGTGTGTGCTACATAAGACAGTTGGCATGTTTTTTCAAAGAATTCCAGACAGTTATCACTGGACGTGGTGTGCCTGCAAATATTGCATCAACCAGATTTCCTCTTGACAGTTATCACTTATCATTGGCTTCCACTCCTGAAATCTTAAATCAGGTGAGGAACCCACTTTGCAAAATCAGACAGAAACTGCAGAATTTAAAGAAAAATTCTGACATTTGTATTTTGGAATTATGTCAAATATATGAATAGTGTGTAGAAGCCATCTCCAAACATAATTTTCCTTATCATATATTTTTTTAAGAATCTTTGGCCTCTCCTCATCCATTGTTTTACTTTTTGAATGCTCCCCTTGCTGTTACACTACACCCACTATCTAGGGTGGCACTTTCTGGGTTAGGTTTCTTTCCTGACTTGTAATTAATTTAGAGGAGATACACTTTGACTTCATCATTCTTCCAACCACCGCTTGTTCCGCATGTAAAATTGAATTGACTGCTGCTGTGCAATACAGGTTGAACCTCCTTTATACGGAACCCTCGGGACCTGGCCCGTTCCAGATCAGGGATTTTTCTGGACGAGGGTTGGTCACACTAAATTGGATGGTACAGGTACTGAGCAAGGGGATATCGAGGCTGGCTTGGGGCTGGGAGTGCGGCAGAGAGATCATTGGGGGGCCGGTAGATCATGGGGTCAGGCCAGCAATTGCGGGAGTCGGCAGTGAGGAAGGACTTCAATTTGTTCATGTCAGAGTTCTGCACATGCGCCACCCAGTGGCCGGGAGTGGTTCCGGACGAGGGGTGGTTCCGGATAAGGAAAGTTCAACCTGTACTCCCTTGAATGGCCCAAGTGAGCATGTAGTCTTGCCCAGGAGGGGCAGGTTATGCCCAGATCAGGTTAAAGGCAGGATCTCCTCAACAGAATTTTCTTTACAGATAAAGGGCTCAATTTTCCCCAAAGCATTTTTTGGGCATACTTGAAGAGTTATGCCCGATTTTTTGGGGCCACAAGTACGCCAAAAAAAAACTGTTGTAAGTTTCCCTGTTGGATCCCTTCATTTTGGCGTGGCCTAACCTGACCTTTAGTTTTGGGGGTGGAGCCTTGATATGCACCAAAAAAAAAATCAGGCTGCCATGGTAACCAGGGACACAATGCGAGCTGAGGCTGCAAAATGAAGCATACAGCCAGCTCCCAACACATTAAAAGAATCTCAGTCTCTCTCTCTCTCTCTCTCTCTCTCTGGCGGGGTTGGAGGTAAGTTGCTGCTATGTGTTATTCAATTCTTTGTGTGTCCGGGCATCTGCTGTGTCGCTTTCCTTACCTGCGTGATTTCCTTAATTCTAGGGAAGGTTTTTCAGGACAGGCCACAAACGCTGGCCTAATCAGAACTGGAGTAACTCTCAGCTGGCCAAACTTCCTTAAATGGCCAGAAGTGGCGTAGCTGACTGGTTACGTCTCCTTTGGCTGAAAATAAACTGACTTGAAATATTCGTAACTGAGTTACGCTGGTGCAAATTGATTGGGGAAACGGGATTTTTAAGTAAGGCCAGAAAAAGCAGTCTGCTCCAAAAGAAACAGTGCAAATATTAGGGAAAGTTGAGCCCATAGTATCACCATGAAATGTTATCTCCATCTCTGCTTTAAAGAGGGAATACGATCTATTTAAAAGGGAAGGTTCAACTTCAAGACCCATTAAAATGGCAATCATTTTGAGGAATTGCTTGTCAAACTATTATTAGATGACAAACACAAGTCACATGAAAATGATACACTGCGCAACCATCGCACACACAAACTGAAAGGTCCGAGTATTGACCCACTTGGTCCCCAGGCCTCATCGACGCACTCTGAGCGAACTGCCAATGCTGCCCACACCCGCACAGGCAGCTTGACTGAGTGAAGACATCAATGTTGGACACTGCCTCACCAGCATCGACCCTCTGGTAAGTCCTGGGCAGAGGGATTTAAGCTGCTCCTCCTGGCTCCACAGAAACGTTTTGTTGAAGGCCACGAGATCCACTGAAGAACTCGGACTCGGGCCCACTGAAAAACCTCGAGTGGGGCAGGCCCAACATCTACTCCGTTCATGGCCGACTCATTTCTGGATGGGAATGTTCACCATTTGTTAGGCTCTTAATGTACATATTCAAGGTGCTTAATGCCAGACGTCTAAAGAAAGGGCCCCATGAATTTAGCATTGGGACCAATGCTTGCACAGATTGGATGCAGTCTGTCCCACTGCTAAATTGGCATATTTTGTGCCCCATTTCTACCTCATAGAAATTTTCCCAAACAAAAAAATCTAGCCACATTTTTTCTTTAATGAAGACTGCTCCTTTAAAGTGGGATTACTGATGTTGAAACATAAGAACATAAGAAATAGGAACAGGAGTAGGACGTACAGCCCCTCGAGTCTGCTCTGCCATTCAATAAGATCATGGCTGATCTGATCATGGACTCAGCTCCACTTCCCTGCCCGCTCCCCATAACCCCTTATCCCCTTATCATTTAAGAAACTGTCTTTTTATGTCTTAAATTTATTCAATGTCCCAGCTTCCACAGCTCTCTGAGGCAGCGAATTCCACAGATTTACAACCCGAGAAGAAATTTCTCCTCATCTCAGTTTTAAATAGGCAGCCCATTATTCTAAGATCATGCCCCATCAGTGGAAACATCCTCTCTGCATCCACCTTGTCAAGCCCCCTCATAATCTGATACCTTTTGATAAGATCACCTCTCATTCTTCTGAATTCCAATGAGTAGAGGCTCAACCCATTCAATCTTTCCTCAAAAGTCAACCCCCTCATCCCTGGAATCAACCTAGTGAACCTTCTCTGAACTGCCTCCAAAGCAAGTATATCCTTTCGTAAATATGGAAACCAAAACGGTACGCAGTATTCCAGGTGTGGCCTCACCAGTACCTTAAGGTTTTACAGACATTCTATGAGGTAGAAATGGAGCACAAAGCATGCCAATTTATCAGTGGGACAGACTGCATCCAATCTGCACAAGCATTGGTCCCAATGCTAAATTCATGGGGCCCTTTCTTTAGAACCTTGACTATGTACATTAAGCACCTTGACTATGTACATTAGGAGCCTAACAAATGGTGAACATTCCCATCCAGAAATGAGTCGGCCATGAACGGAGTAGATGTTGGGCCTGCCCCACTCGAGGTTTTTCAGTGGGCCCGAGTCGGAGTTCTTCAGTGGATCGCGTGGCCTTCAACAAAACGTTTCCGTGGAGCCAGGAGGAGCAGCTTAAATCCCTCTGCCCAGGACTTACCAGAGGATCGATGCCTGTGCGGGTGTGGGCAGCATTGGCAGTTCGCTCAGAGTGCGTCGATGAGGCCTGGGGACCAAGTGGGTCAATACACGGACCTTTCAGTTTGTGTGTGCGATGGTTGCGCAGTGCCGAGTCTGAGCCCGGAAAACGAGCTCGACCAAAGTATACCACTAGAACTCTATTTCAATTTATTTATCATCCCACAGATGCAGCTGTCCTGCAGAACTGATTTTAAATTGCAGAACAACAATTACAGTGCACCCTAAAAATGTTAAATGTGCTTCTCCGACTGAGCTCCCAGACTGCAGTGAAACAAAATACAAGCACTTTGTTGTGTTGTTAAGGGAATGCAACAAATCCACATTAAGTATTAAATGCAGCACTGTGCCTACATTCCACTTGCAAGGCCAATCTTATCAGCCACGAAATATCCATAATTCAGATTTTTATTTCTAATTGTGGCATTTATTAGCATCTGCCTTCCTCTCAAGGTTATCCAGGAGTTTAATATAAAGACTAATTACAGTTGCTGGTGTGGTATACTCCAGGGTGCCTGCATTCTCCTACACCTGTTTGCTTTCGCTAATGAGATCTCAACTTAATTAGTTTTTGACGAGCAACCAAATATTGATTAGAGATAGAGATACACAAGCAGGATGAGAAAGTAAAACGAAAGAGCTAAGAAAATTAACATGAAAAAGAGAAATAATTAAAAAAGGGATGAGGCCGACAGAGAGAAAAACGAAAGAAAGAATGAGAGGGAGAAAGTGGGAGAAAGAGAGGACGTGATTACTGATGAGGGAAAGGGGGGAGAAAAGAGCAAATGTGACAGAGAGAGCCCTTCAGTAGCAATGGGTAACAACCAAGCAGAAAGAAATCTGACAGCAGTTTTACTAATGTCATCGAGCAATGGCTTTTGCCATAAAAAGAGACAGATAACTCTATCGCAGAGCAAATCGATTTAACCTAAACAATTTACAATCATTCACATGTGGACTTTAATAGCCCCCAAATTGCGAGCCTGGAGGACAGTAGTGTAACTGAGAGTATGCTCTTTATGCTTGTAGATGTGAATCAACATCCGCAATTTGCTGATCTTTGGGATTCCAAATATACGATTCAGATTCTTTTGCAGACCTGGGTACTTGTAACGTACGTGTTCATTTTTAAATGGAAAACTTGCCTGAGAAAACTCTGAAGATTCACTTGTCATTGATGCCCAGCAGTGTTTTTGACATCTGACTCAATCTTAGCCAGATTTGGAAATGAAATCAATACAACTGAAAGTTGGGCAATTCAGGTTCAGGCAGAAGTTTAAGGTTTGAACCTATTTGGGACGGAGAAGCCGCGAGTTAAATGCCCAGAGCTCCCTGAGGTACTGACCTGTCTTTGTGTCAGATCACACCCAGTACACCACATGGATTAACAACAGCAGGGGATTCCATCTCGGATTAGTATTGACTGAATTCATCTTCCAGCAAACCAGCCATCATTCCTCTCATCAACAAAAACACACCTCTATATCCCACTATGTTACGCTGGGTAAAGAAAACATAGCAGAGCCTTACAAAGACAAATGTCATCATCAGCATAGGCAGTCCCTCGAATCGAAGATGACTTGCTTCCATGTCAAAAAATTCACAGCTGTTTCAATGAAGGACCTAATATTCCAGGTCCCGAACTAAATCTTGAAGGGTGGAAGATGCCTGTGCAGCTACCACACAGACTTGACAGAGATAGGTCTTGGTCCGGTGGCAAGGATTACCCAAGACGACTGGAGACCAGCTCTGCTGCATGGGCCTAGTGCGCACATATATCGCAGTGTGGACCTGCCCATGATGATGGCTGGTGTGCAACGGTCACCACACGTTAAAAAAAATCCACGCACAGGCATCTTCCACCCTTCAAGATTTAGTTCGGGACCTGGAATATTAGGTCCTTCATTGAAGCGCTTGTGAACTTTTTGACGTGGAAGCAAGTCATCCTCGATTCAAGGGACTGCCTATGACAAATGACTGCTTTGCTGTTTGACACGCAACAATGAAACAAAGCAGACATGCTGCAACAATGAGGCCCTTGGCTTACGTCACACCATCATGATCGTTCCAACACCCATACATGAAAGCAATGGCTGTGTGGAGGATTCACGGTAAGTTACAAGAAATACAAAGATATGATCTGGGACAAGTCAAGGGTCTGTAATTGCACTCTCTGAATGTACCTTGGTTCTCAGAAATAGAATGTTAACTATGGTTTGTGAATGGTCAACTTATGACAACAAATAGGACGCCAGCATACATTTAAGGAGAGTCGAACTGTTTCTCAAGACATTTCCTCGTCACTGCATCTGGGAAACAATCGGTTCCCAGGGGGCGCAAAGAGGAGACTTGTTCTGTCAGGTTCCCACCCCTACTGTGCTGTCCTAGATAGTACTAGGCCTCTACATGAAGTAGGCACAAGTCCGGTACTGGCACACAAATGAGACCGGAAAGGGTGTTCCCACCAAGGGAGTGTCCAAACCATATTAATGGCCTGGTCCTGGAAATGTGGCTGCACTGCTGCCTCTGCAGGTGCTCACATCCTGCGTGAGAGCACTGTATCTGACTTGTTTAATAATGAGCCACAAGGTCAATGCTGGATGCTTGGGAACAAAGGATATGGCTTCACCACCTGGCCAATGACCCGCCCCCCGCGCGACACCCACATCGAGGCCGAGAGGTGATACGATGAGAACCACAGAGCAACTCACACATTGTGGAGAAAACCATTAGAGTGCTGAAGCAGCACTTTAGATGCCTGGACCACTCCGGAGGTGAACTCCAATACCACCCTGAGCAGATAGCTCAATTCATGGTGGTGTGCTCCATGCTACACAACTCGGCTATCAGGAGGGGACAAGAATTGCTACCTCACCAGAGAGAGGAAGAGGAGGACGAGGAGGCGGATGCTGACATCGGGCCAGACAATCAGGCTGAAGCTGAAGCCATGCCCCCGCCCCCCTGTAGACCGCATGAAAGGGCCCATGGTGGCATGATAGTTGCAAGAGCCTTACGCCAGGAGCTCATCAATGATTGCTTTGCCTGAAAGAACGTTGGTGTTATTTACAAGGCTGACACACTGCTGGGTGTGCAGGTCGTAAATCAATGGTAGGCATCACCTTGGTTATACCCTTTGATGTTAAGGAATCACCAGCGTGTAGTGGTGCAGCTATCTGAGCCAATGTGCTACAAGGTTTTGTTAAATAAAAAACATTTAAACCGAACATTAGTCTGAAATCATCAGTATTTCTGTACAAACCAACCCTTTCCCCCCTCCCCTCGTTTATCCTCCCCATCTCTACGCCTTCCCCTTCCCCTCCTGACTCCAAGCCGCTTGGCTGAGGAGGTCCTCAGGTGATGCTTCATTACGCGGGGGGGGTGGTTGACGGTCAAAGCGCTGCTTGGACGGATATGGGAGAGGACGTTGCCAAAGTGGGAGCGTGCTCCGAGCCATAAGCAAGATGTTGCTGCTGGCTCTCATGTGTGGTTGACAATGGGGGTGCGTCACCTTGGGGTGCAGTGCGGTGCTCCGGGACCACGGGGAGCCCTCTGCCACCAGTGTTCCTGGCTACCAGCTCTATGTCTTCTCCATCCCTTCCATGTTATATATTATTTGTTGGACAAAACTCGGTGCGTACTATGTTCTTGGTGCTTAGTAGGCTTTTTGCTACTGGTGAACCTCCGTCATTCCTCCCACAATAGCCAACCAAGCACACACCACAGCCACACATGCTTTCAGTCCCTGTGAGCTCCCTCTCTCTCTGTCTCCTCTTCTGCGCATGTCATGATGACCCTTGGCCTCCTGAATCGCTGGAATCGAGCGTTGCCATGCCGTTGCTAAGGACGGCCATACTTTACGGCAAAAGGTCAGAAAAATTTAACGCTACCGCCCATTTGATATCACTCGCGGCAAAGCCCATTTTCAAAAATGTAAACTAGGCGTTTTGAGAATGGGCGAGAAGCCAGCGAACTGAAAACCCTTTTTTAACACCCACGCAGGAAATAACACCAATTTTTGGGCGATAAACACAAAAGTGGAGGTTCTAGCTCTATGTCCCCTAGTTTTAGTTTCCCCTATGAGTGGAAATATCCTCTCTGCATTCACCTTGCCGAGCCCCCTCATTATCTTATGTTTCAATAAGATCACCTCTCATTCTTCTGAACTCCAATGTGTAGAGGCCCAATCTATCTTTGTAAGTCAACCCTCTCATCTCCGGAATCAATCTAGTGAACCTTCTTTGAATAGCCTCCAATGCAAGTATATCAAGACCAAAACTGCATGCCGTACTCCAGGTGTGGCCTCAACAATACCCTGCACAGTTGTAGCAGGACGTCTCTGCTTTTATACTCTATCCCCCTTGCAATAATTATGAGCAACAGTTATACTGATTATACCAAATGGTATGTGTCAGGTCCAGAAATATACAGAAAGTTTGAAAGCCAGAGGCATCTGATTTTTTTAAATAGATGACTGATTCCTATAAATCTTAAAAACCTTGGGTTTCTTTTGGTCATACTCAGTATTCTGTATGTTTTGCCTACCGAGGAATAAAGTAGCTTATGAATCGAACTGGACCTCATCTTGCCCAGTACTCAATTGCCTTCGGAGAGATTGAAGAAGGAGTATATGTGTGTAAGACACAGTTATCACAGGTGAGTTTCAATATTGCACTCCCAGATTCTGCTCCCTCTCCCCCGTAGATAAAACGACAGTGGGTGTCAAATTCCGTAAGAAGCAGGCGACCAGACCAATTAAGAAAGTGCATGATACCATTGAACCCGAGTAGATGCCTGTGTCAGGCCCAGAAGTATATAGAAAATTTGAAAGCCACAGGTGTCTGATTTAAAAAAAAATGTAAATCTTAAAAACCTTGGGTTTCTTTTGGTCATGGTCTGTTAAACAACACTTAGGACTCACATGGTCACAGAGAGCAATGAGACTTAATCAAAGCCTTCAAAGTTCAGTGCCATGCTCGCTTATTCTTACAACAACTTGGATTTATATTGCACCTTTAACATAGAAAAATATCCTTACCTACTTTACAAAGGTGCAATCCCCCATAAAAATGGCATCAAACCAAAGAAGGGGATGTTAGGAGGGGTGACCAAGAGCCTGGTCTCAAAAGATGAGTTTTAAAGAGGGTTAAAGGAAGAAAGGGAGGTGTAGAGGTGGGATGTGTAAGGATGGAATTCCAGAGCATGGGGCTTAGAAAGCTAAAAGAGTGTCCATCAATGGTGGGGTGAAGGGGAGGGGGTTGCACAAATCTAGAGTCGGAGGAGCAGCGAGTTGTGGGAGGGGGTGTTGTAGGGCTAATTACACTTTATTTAATTGTAAGGAAAATATTTGTTACAATTCTTCCAGCTGCACCTTAAAAAGATCACATTTAAATTACCCCAAAAAGCTCAATGCATTTTATTTGAAACCTTGACATTATCGGTATGAAAGACAACTTGCAGGTAAACATCTTCAGTGAGAAGCAAAATCTACAATGTGACTCTGCCATGTGCCAAAGGATTAAAGGGATAGTTTTCTGCATTCCAAGAGATTAAAGAGAAAGCTTGCCATGTGTCAGGCAATTGAAAGTTAAGTCTCTTACACGTCAAGTGGCTTCTTCTGCAGATGCAATTCCTGGATCAAAATTGTTCGAAAAACCCACATTTTAGCTCTCTAATAAAGCCGAGGTTTCGAATAAACTGAATCTAGCTTTTGGAGTCCTTTTAAGTGCAGCCTGAAGTATTGTAACAAATATTTTCCTTACAACTTACTAAAATGCTATTAAGAATAAGCGAGCATTGGCATTGAAATTTCAGGCTGTTGATTTAGTCTTGTTCTCCTTTTTGTTTATCTCGGTCATTCTAGGAATTGAATAACAGACCATAACCAAATGAAACCCAAGATTTTTACAGATTTACAGGAATTGGTCATTTATTAAAGAAGGACCCCAAGTTTGTGCTGCTGCTTTGTACATTTTTGCAATGCAATTTCATCTTTATTTTTTATTAACATTGGAATTTAAAACAATAGTAGAGGTTGAATTCGTCTTTGGCATTAGCACAAAACAGGCGATAATGAATCATCAGCTTGTTTCCCCCCCCCCCCCCCCCCATGACTACAATGGAAACTAAAATTGGGTGGGGCGTAACAGGGGCAGCCAATTCACTGGTGCCCATCTTGCGCTGCCACGGAAGATCAATGTAATCCCCATGATATTAAAAAATCTCTAAAAACTACAGATACTAGAAATATGAAACAAATCCAGAAAATGCTGGCAAACAGCATCTGTGCACAGAACAAATAAATTAACGCTTCAGGTGCGGACTCCTCTGCATTGAAGAAGGATCTGATCCCGAAACATTAAATAGTCTGCTCTCTCCACAGAATCTGCCTGACCGGCTGAGTATTTTCCTGTCTTCTAATAGATTTCTAACACCAGATGTGATTCATGGGGATGTCATTGTGCTCTCACTGTATAAACACGATGAGGTTTCTGTCAAGCCTTTTTTTTTTTATCATGGCAACAATTCTGGAGCAATACATCCCCTCAGCTACCATTCAACATAATCTCAGTTTTAACTGTGAAGAGACTGACTCCAGAACATAGAGCTCATATCAACGTTCAATGTGAAAAGGAAAAGGTGGAGGAAAGGTAAAGGAGAAAGGGAAAAGGACTCCCTTACGGAGGAAAGGAAAGAGGAAGATAACGACATATTTAAAAAGAGCGCAAAATGAAAGGGAAGAGGAGAAAATAAATGAATGAGGGGAAGAAGGAAGAGGAAAGGGGAGGAAAATAGAAAGAGCAAGGAGAAGGATGAAAGAAGGGAAGAGAATAGGAAAAAGAGAAAAGAAAAAGGACCAGAAAATCATGTTTCATACCTCAGTTCTTTGAAAGGTTCAGCCCGGATCTGTGGTGTTTCTAGAGATCTTTCAAACACAGCTCCTTCAGCACCTGCAGGAAAAAACCAGTTGATGTTACTGAAGAAATATCACAATTCAGACTTCCCCAATTCTGTACCTGAATTAGTTACTCTAGTGAGCCCCAGTAATATTGTACATAAGAATACAAGGTAGGTATAAACAAGCATCTTGTTGGCACATCATAGAGAATTTTTACTCTCGCCGCCCAATGGAAACCAGCCAGTGGTATGTTAATGAGCTCTTGCCGTTAAACTCAGCTGAACTTCCCATTGCTGCTTCCAGACGGGTTGGCTGCTTGCTAGGCTGCTTTCCCATCCAGGAGTTAAAATTTGCCCCATCGTGTTGCATCACCAAAGCATCGTATCACAGTATAGTGGAATATGGGTTAGATCCCCACTCCACCAATCGCTTTCTATCACTTTAGAGATGCACCAAGTATTATCAGAATGACCACCAAAAAGATCATATCGAACTGTCAAAGTCTTGGAAGCAATGGAGAAGGTCACACAATGAAATCGACTGAGGAGAAAGAAAGCGGAACTATTTTTTCCCCCATTGACTTTGCATACAAATAGAAAGTAAAGTGTGATAAATAGTCTACTCCCAAGACGCTATACTGTCTCTTTACAGATTGTGACTGATAGCAACAACCCCATCTACCCCATGGAAAACAGGACTCCTTTCTGGGGTATACTTACTTCCACACACACTGGTCATTCACTGGTACTTTGCCTCAGCAGCCATTACTCATGCTTGAGATTTAGCGGTAACTGTGGGCAGGTTATCTGACCACAGGAGGGCATTGCAGACAAGCCTAGTCCTGCCTTCACCTGAAATCCATGTGCACATTTCCTGCAGCAAACAGGAAGTAGAAATCCGGAAACCGATAGCATTTCCAGTTCTTAACCCTGAGGTACTGAAGGCAATTTTACTTTCCCTATCACCCTGATGGAGATCAGGTAACTCAGCACAGATTGGAGAAACTGCCTGAACTATTGGGAAAGCCCCCTCCAAGCTAATACCCAACAACTACCTCTTTTTCCCAAACCTCCCAAAACTGTAGACTTCAGAAATGAGACAATAGACAATAATTAAGGATTTATAAGGCACAAAGGCCTATCAATTCTTGAGCATATTAGTACAGCAACTCCTACAGTCACACAGGCTTCAATTGTGTCCACATGACATTGTCCAAGTAAAAGCAAGCAATTAAAATAACAAACAATCTATCCTAAATCGTATATATAGGATAATGAATACGGATGTAATTTATTTAAGGGCTTGGCTAACTATTTTTAAAATAACAAAATAAATAACTGGTTAAAAGAAAAACTTGTATTTATATAGCGCCTTTCATAACCTCAGGAATGATGTACTTTTGAAGTGTAGTACTGTTGTAATGTAGGAAATGTGGCAGCCAATTTGCACTCATCAAGGTCCTATCAACAGTAATGTGATAATGATCAGACTATCTGTGTTTAGTGATGTTGATTGAGGAATAAATAATAGGCCAAGGCACCGAGGAAAACTCCCTACTCTTCTTTGAAATAGTGCCATGGGATCTTTTATGTCCATCCGATAGAGATGGGGACTCGGTTTAACGTCTCATCTGAAAGATGGGATCTCTGACACTGCAACACTGAAGGAGTTTCATCCTAGATTTCTATGCTCAAGTCTCTAGAGTGGGACATGAACCCACAACCTTCGGACACAGAGGCGAGAGTGCTATCTACTGAGCCACGGCTGACACTGTAGGGTTAGGAATATGACTGATATTAATGGGGCAATGATAGACAAAGGTGACCAAACCACCCCAGAATATTATGCTTGATATAATTGTGGCCTATCACTTGAGTGTCAAAGAAATATTCTACAGCGCTTTTCCTCTCGGGATTAAATAAATTGGATGGTCCATATTAGGGAAGGTTCATGGTTTGAGGTTATTCCATTTCAAAATGTTTGTGTTTTTTAAAGATTGTACCTAAAATTCCATGGTCTGAGGCATGGAACGTTTTTATGTTGTTTAGCTGCTAAGACGGAGCTACGTTTAAAATGACCTCTCCTTTTAAAGCCATTACACAAGCACGCTCTGTGGAGAAGCGGTCAAAATCTCCAATTTTTGCAGATTGTCAGCTGCAGAGTCCCTGGCCCCTGCCTTTGGGGGAGGGCGAGTTTATCAGGGTCGGAGAAGTCAACACGAATTGACACTTTCAAAACATTATTGTACGATTGCACTGTTGAAGTGTGATGTCAGAAGTGTGACAGATTCAGGCGAACTACAAAGTGGGTACAATTCACCTTCGGCGGGGGGAGGGCCGGGGGTGTTAAACGGGAGGTGGAGGATCTGTCGCCCGTTATACACGCAGCCCGAAAGGAAAATGGGGAAGGGAGTATGGCGTGTGACCGAGCTGATTCTGCCCGTTTTGCTCCCCTGCTGAGTTGAAATCTAGCCCCGAAACCTCTCTATATAATAGATGTACAAATGAAGATAATGGGGGTGAAGTAGGTCTGTGTCAGCAGCGCAAAACGGGCTCATCGTGAATCGGCAACCCATTTTACACAATGGAAAAGAATACCTGTCACGGTGTAAAAGGGGGCTGCCAACTGGCCTCGAGCACATTTCGTGCTGCTAACGTGGACCAATTTCACCCCCAGACTTTTCTCTTTACAATTTACATTACGACAGAGAGAGCAGCTCGAGAGCTCTGAGGCACACAGTGGTAGGTGACTGCATCCTGCCTGCCAATTATCGTACTTGCTAAGTTTTCTGACCCCAGATGAACAATCAGAGGGAGGTGCTAAATTGAGGGCAGATACTTCACCACAGTCGAGGCAAGGACAATGAAAAGGGAGCCTCTGTGCCACTCACATGCCTGACCAGATGGTTATAGATTGGCCATGGCACAGACCCAGAAGCAGCTCTCTTGGCTGGGTGAAGTCTATGATTCAGACAGGCTTACAAAAATTACAAATCTATTTTAAATATTTAAGGTGGTGTAATGGTGGTCAGCACTGAACCAGTTTGCAATGGACAATATGACAGGTTACAAACCGAAAGTGTTTGTTACGTCTTTGTCAATTTTAGATGTTTCCCTTAATCTTGTCTGGCAGGAAGAATAATTTGAACTAATGAAGACGCAGATCCTTCATGTCAGCATGCGATAAACAGCCGCAGAATTGGGTTTGATGAAGGTCAGGCTGGAAGGCTGCAGGGCTGATGAACTGCGACTCACAAAAGCACTCTTCAGGTCCAATTAATTCAGCAAAAGTGTCATTCTTCACAGTCCAAAGGGTTTGCTATACACACTCGGAAACATCTCATGGCTGTGACAATTCTGTCTGCGTGTCAGAAACAGAGAGAGAGTGACTAGGAAAGTGTATGTGAGAGAGAGAGAGTGATTGTAAAGTGTGTGTGGGAGAGAGAGAGAGTGAACGGGAAAGTGTGTGTGAGAGACAGAGAGAGTGAAGTGTAAAGTGCATGTCAGAGAGATAGAGAGAGAGAGAGAGAAAGGCAAAATGTGTGAGAGAGAGAGAGAGAACAGTAAAGTGTGTATGAGACAGAGAGTGTGTGAACAGGAAAGTGTTTTTGAGAGAGAGTGAACGGGAAAGTGTGTGTTAGCGAAAGAGAGAGAGAGAGTGAATGGGAACGTGTGTATGAGAAAGAGAGAACGTTAATGGGAAAGAGTGTACGTGTGAGAGAGAGAGTGAACAGGAAAGTGTGTGAGAGAGAGAGAGAGAGGTAGAGAGAATGGGAAAGTGTATGTGTGAGAGAGAGAGAGAAGAGCAAAGTGTTTTTGAGAGCGAGAGAGTGAACAGGAAAATATGTGTCAAAGAGAGAGAGAGAGAGTGAACGGAAAAGTGTGTGAGAGAGAGAGAGTGAATGTGAAAGTATGTGTGAGAGACACAGAGAGTGAGTGAACAAGAAAGTGAATGAGAGAGAGCATGAACAGAAAAGTGTGTATTAGAGAGTGAGAGCGTGAATGGGAAACTGTGTATGTGAGAGAGAGAGTGAATGGGAAAGAGTTTTTGAGAGAGAGAGTGAATGGAAAAGTTTGTGCGAGAGAGAAAGAGAGAGAGAGAAAGAGAGGGAGAGTGAACGGGAAAGTGTGTGTGAGAGAGAGAGAGAGAGAACGGGAAAGTGTGTGAGAGAGAGAGTGAACAGGGAAGTGATTTTGAGAGAGTGTGAATGGGAAAGTGTGTGTGAGGGAGAGAAAGAGAGAGAACGGGAAAGCGTGTGTTAGAGAAAGAGAGAGAAAGATCGCGAAAGTGTGTGAGAGAAACTGAGAGCAAGAGTGAATGGGAAAGTTTGTGAAAGAGAGAGAGAGAGAGTGAACAGGAAAGTGTGAGAGAGAGAGAGTGAACGGAAAAGAGTGTGTGTGTGAAAGAGAGTGTGAACAGAAAAGTGTGTGTGAGAGAAAGAGAGAGCGCGAGATAGAGAGAGAAAGAGAGAGAGTGAGAACAGGTAAGTGTGTGTGAGAACAAAAGAGAGAACAGGAAAGTGTTTTTGAGAGAGAGTGAACAGGAAAGTGTGTGTGAGAAAGAGAGTTAATGGAAAAGAGTGTGTGTGTGAGAGAGAGAGGGAGAGGGATAGAGAGAGAGAGAATGGGAAAGTGTGTGTTAGAGAGAGAGAGTGAACGAGAAAGTGTGTGTGACAAAGAGAGAGTGAGAGTGAACGGGAAAGTATGTGTGAGAAAGAGAGAGAATGAATGGGGAAAAGTATGAGAGCCAGAGAAGTGAGAGTGAATGGGAAAGTTTGTGAAAGAGAGAGAGCGAGAGAGAGAGAGAGAGAGAGAGAGAGAGAGAGAGATTGAATGGGGAAGTGTGAGAGAGAGAGAATGAAAGGAAAAGAGTGTGTGTGTGAGAGAGAGAGTGAACGGGAAAGTGTGTTAGAGAATGGGAAAGTGTGAGAGAGAGAGAGAGGGAGAGAACGTGAAAGTTTGTGTGAGAAAGAGATAAAGTGAACAGGAAAGTGTGTGTGAGAGAGAGAGAGAGAGAGTACGAACGGGAAAGTGTTTTTGAGAGCGAGAGAGAGTGAATGGGAAAATTTGTGAAAGAGAGAGGGAGAGAGAGAGAGAGAGAATGAACAGGAAAGTATGTGTGAGAGAGAGAGAGAGGGAGAGAGAGAGCGAAAGAGAGAGAATGGGAAAGTGTGTGTTAGAGAGCGTGAGTGAGTGAACGGGAAAGTCTTCGTGAGAAAGAGAGTGAACAGGAAAATATGTGTGTGAGAGAGGGAGAGAGAGAGTGAACAGGAAAGAGTGTGAGAGAGAGATACAGAGAGAGAGAGTGAACGGAAAGTGTGTGAGAAAGACAGAGAGAGAGAGAGAGAGAGAGAGCGAGAATGGGGAAGTGTGTGGAAGAGAGACAGAGAATGAATGAACAGGAAAGTGTGTGTGAGAGAGAGCGAGAGAAAGGAAAGTGTGTGTGAGAGAGGGAGAGAGAGGGAAAGTGTGTGTGAGAGAGAGCGATAGAGAGAGGGAACGGGAAAGTGTGAGTGTGAGAGGGAGAGAGAGTGAATGGGAAAGTTTGTGTGAAAAAGAGAGAGAGTGAGCAAGAAAGTGTGTGTGTGTGAGAAAGTTTGTGTGAGAAAAAGAGAGAATGAATGGGAGAGTGTGTGTGAGAGAGCGAGAAAGAGAGAGCGAGAGAGAGATAGAGATTGAGAGAGAGAGAGAGCGAGTGAGAGAGGGAGACAGACAGAAAGAGTGAACGGGAAAGAGTGTATGTGAGAGAGAGAGAGTGAATGGGAAAGTTTGTGTAAGAGAGAGAAAGAGTGAGAGAGAGAGTGAATGAACGGGAAAGTGTGTGTGTGAGAGAGAGAGAGAGAGAGAAAGAGAGAGTGAACGGGAAAGTGTGCGTGAGTGAGAGAGTGAACGGGAAAGTGTGTGAGAGAGAGCGCGATAGCGAGAGGGAACGGGACAGTATGTGTGAGAGAGAAAGAGAGAGAGTGAACGGGAAACAGTGTATGTTAAAGAGAGAGAGAGTGAACAGGAAAGTGATTTTGAGAGAGAGAGTGAACGGGAGAGTGTGCGTGTGAGAGAGAGAGAGAGTACATGGGAAAGTGTGTGAGAGAGAGCGTGATAGAGAGAGGGAACAGGAAAGTATGTGTGAGAGAGAAAGAGAGAGCGTGAACGGAAAACTGTGTGTTAAAGAGAGAGAGAGTGAACAGGAAAGTGATTTTGAGAGAGAGAGAGTGAATGGGAAAGTGTGTGTGAGAGAGAGCTAGAGTGAACATAAGTGTGTGTGTGAGAGAGAGAGAGTAAACGGGAAAGTGTTTGTGAGAGACAGAGAGTGTGAATGGGAAAGTGTGTGTGAGAGACAGAGAGAAAGAAAGAGTGAACAGGAAAGTGTATGTATGTGAGAGAGAGAGTGAATGGGAACGTGTGTGTGAGAGAAAGAGAGAGAAAGAGAGAACGGGAAAGTGTGTGAGAGAGAGTGAAGAGGAAATTGTTTTTGAGAAAGAGGGGGAATGAATGGGAAAGTGTGTTACAGAGAGAGTGAATGGAAAGTGTTTTTGAGAGAGAGGGAGTGAACAGGAAAGTGTGTGTCAGAGCGAGAGAGAGGGAGAGTGAACGGGAAAGTGTGTGTGAGAGTGAGATAGAGAGATTGAACAGGAAGGTATGTGAGAGAGAGAGAGAGTGAACGGGAAAGTATTTGTGAGAGACAGAGAGAGTGAATGGGAACGTGTGTGTGAGAGAGAGAGAGAAAGAGTGAACAGGAAAGTGTATGTGTGAGAGAGAGAAAGTGAACGTGAAAGTGTGTGTCAGAGAGAGAGAGAGAGAGAGAGCATGAATGGAAAAGTGTGCATGAGAAAGAGATAGAGTGAATGGGAAAGTATGTGTGAGAAAGAGTGAAGAGGAAATTGTTTTTGAGAGAGAGTGAAGAGGAAATTGTTTTTGAGAGAGAGAGTGAGAAATGAACATAGAAAACATAGAAAATAGGTGCAGGAGCAGGCCATTCGGCCATTCGGCCCTTCGAGCCTGCACCACCATTCAACATTGTTGTGTTCCTAACACAGATGAGGCTGCACACAGGGAGGTTAAAGTAACAGTGACCTCGGTCTTTATTAAGACACTCCAGAGTGAGGGATGCTGCGATCCCTTGGGACTTCAGGGGATGCACTCCCTGGTGGCGGAACATGGGAGTGCATGCTTTACAGATACACAACATCACTCCCCCCTGCCAAAGTCAAAGTGAAAACAAGTTATAAGGTGAGGCGGTTGGGAGCCTTTCTTTCCCTGGTGAACCGCCACGGTACAAATGTCTGTTCTGGTGTGTTGTTGGCCCTGCGGGGCTGCTGGGTGAGCCTGGCCTTGCTGGGCTGTTGGGCGTGATGGGTTCGATTTCCTGGTCCGGCCTGGTGTCGTTGATCCTTTGGGTGTGTGTTGTGGGCTCAAAAAAAGTGGTGTCTGCTGTGGGTTGTTCAGGGCAGTCTGTGAACCGCAGCCTCGTTAGATCCAGGTGCTTTCTAAAAATTTGTCCCCTTGTCTAGTTTGACTACAAACACCCTACTCCCTTCTTTAGCTATCACCATGCCCGCGATCCACTTGGGACCATGTCCATAGTTTAGCACATATTCAGGGTCATTCAGATCAATTTCCCGTGACACAGTGGCGCGACCATCGTTTACATTTTGTTGCTGCCGCCTTCTCTCTACCTGATCATGCAGGTTGGGGTGAACCAGCGAGAGTCTGGTTTTAAGTGTCCTTTTCATGAGAAGCTCAGCCGGGGGCACCCCTGTGAGCGAGTGGGGTCTCGTGCGGTAGCTGAGCAGTACTCAGGACAGGCAGGTTTGGAGTGAGCCTTCTGTGACTCGTTTAAGGCTCTGTTTGATGGTTTGTACTGCCCGCTCTTCCTGCCCATTGGAGGCTGGTTTAAACGGGGCCGAGGTGACATGTTTGATCCCATTGCGGGTCATGACTTCTTTAAATTTGGCACTGGTGAAACATGGCCCGTTGTCACTGACCAGTATGTCAGGCAGGCCGTGGGTGGCAAATATGGCTCTCTGGCTTTCAATGGTGGTGGTGGCGGTGCTTCCTGACATTATTTCACATTCAATCCATTTAGAAAAAGCATCCACCACCACCAGGAACATTTTACCGAGAAATGGGCCCGCATAGCCGACATGGATCCTCGACCATGATCTGGAGGGCCAGGACCACAAACTTAGTGGTGCCTCTCTGAGCGCGTTGCTCAACTGAGCACATACGCTGCATTGCCGTACATAGGACTCGAAGTCAGAGTCGATACCGGGCCACAACACGTGGGATCTGGCTATCGTTTTCATCATTACTATATCCGGGTGTGTGCTGTGGCGATCCGAGATGAACGTCTCCCTGCCCTTTTTGGGTAGCACTACGCGGTTACCCCACAACAGGCTGTCTGCCTGAATGAACAGCTCGTCCTTTCACCGCTGGAACAGCTTGATTAGCTCTTGCATTTCAACGGGGATGCTGGCCCAGCTCCCAAGCAGTACACAGCTTTTTACTAGGGACAGCAGAGGATCTTGGCTGGTCCAAGTCCTAATCTGGCGAGCCGTGACAGGTGGTTTATCATTTTCAAACGCTTCCATGACCATCAACAAGTCTGCGGGCTGCGCCAACATCAACAAATTTGCAGACTGCGCCATTTCCACCCCCGTGGTGGGCAATGGTAGCCGACTGAGAGCATCCGCACAGTTCTCGGTGCCTGGCCTGTGGCGGATGGTATAGTTACACGTTGATTGCGCGAGTGTCCACCTTTGTAAGTGGGCTGAGGCATTAGTATTTATCCCCTTGTTTTCAGCGAACAGGGATATGAGGGGCTTGTGATGGGTTTCCAGCTCAAATTTGAGGCCACACAAATACTGATGCATTTTCTTTACCCCGAACACACACGCTAATGCCTCTTTGTCAATCATACTGTAGGCCCTCTTGGCCTTAGACAAGCTCCTGGAAGAAGCGACAGGTTGCAACTTCCCCGCAACGTTAGCTTGTTGTAATACACACCCGACTCCGTACGACGACGCATCACATGCTAGCACGAGTCTTTTATAGGGGTTATACAATACAAGCAGCTGGTTGGAGCATAAAATGTTTCTGGCTTTCTCAAAAGCAATTACTTGTTTTTTTCCCCATACCCAGATCTCACCTTTACGCAATAACACATGTAGGGGCTCTAAGAGGGTGCTTAACCCCGGTAGGAAGTTACCAAAATAGTTGAGGAGTCCCAGGAATGACCGCAGCTTCATGACATTCTGTGGCCTGGGCGCGGTCCTGATAGCCTCTGTCTTGGCGTCTGTGGGCCGAATGCCGTCTGCCGCAATCTTTCTCCCCAAAAACTCTGTTTCCATGAAGACGCATTTCGACCTCTTCAGCCGCAGCCCTACGTGATCCAGTTGCTGGAGGACCTCCTCCAGGTTTTGTAGATGCTGGACGGTGTCCCGATCCATAACCAATATGTCGTCCTGAAAAACCACCGTGCGTGGTACCGACTTGAGTAGGCTCTCCATGTTTCTCTGCATGGAAGATCGCTGCAGCCCACCGAATTCCAAACGGGCATCTGTTGTAGATGAACAGTCCCTTGTGCATGTTGATGCAGGTGAGGCCCTTCGAAGACTCCTCCAGCTCCTGCGTCATGTAGGCCGAAGTCAGGTCGAGCTTGGTGAACGTTTTGCCTCCTGCCAGCATCACAAATAGGTCGTCTGCCTTAGGTAGCGGGTATTGGTCCTGTAGCGAGAAATGATCAATAGTTACTTTATAATCGCCGCAAATCCTGACCGTGCCATCACTTTTGAGCACTGGAACAATCGGGCTGGCCCACTCGCTGAATTCAATTGGGGCGCTGATGCCCTCGCTTTGCAGCCTGTTCAGCTCGATTTCCACTCTCTCCCTCATCATGTGAGGTACCGCTCGCGCCTTGTGGTGAATGGGTCGTGCCTCTGGGACCAAGTGGATACGCACCTATGCCCTGGAAAAGTTTCCAATGCCTGGCTCAAAAAGGGAAGGAAATTTGTTAAGAACCTGGGTACATGAGGCCTCATCGACATGTGATAGTGCTCGGACGTCATCCCAGTTCCAACGGATTTTGCCCAGCCAGCTCCTTCCAAGCAGTGTGGGGCCATCGCCCGGGACAATCCAGAGTGGCAGTTCATGCACCGTGCCCTCGTAGGTGACCTTGACGATGGCGTAGTGATAAGCTCTTTGGTGTACGTTCTCAGTTTCATGTGGATGGGGCTCAGGGCTGGTCTGAGTGCCTTGTTGCACCACAGTCTCTCAAACATCTTTATACTCATGATGGATTGGCTAGTGCCAGTGTCCAGTTCCATGGCTACGGGTAAGCCAATCAATTTTACGTTTAGCGTTATAGGTGGACATTTCATCGAAAATGTGTGCACCCCGTGCACTTCAGCATCTGCCTCCTCTCTCTGAGACTCGAAGTTGCTTTGGTCCACCATGGACCGATCTTCCTCTACCACGTGGTGGTTAGCAGGTTTTGCAGAGCTTGCAGCTCATCTGCAAGCTCATTGGCGGTGCCCCATTGTCCCACAGCTCTTGCAAACATACCCTTTGAAGTGGCATGAATAGGCTGAATGGAAGCTTCCACAATGCCAACAAGGTGTGAATTGCCTTGCGTTCATCCTTTGTTACGGACTCTGAGTCATCTGGGTCACCTGTCTGCTGGCAGTTGCAGACTCATGGTTTCTGCCCTGTACATTTCTGCTCACAAACACAGTTCCAGTTAATTTATGAACATTGCTAGCATTTGTGTGCTGAGAGATTTGTTGGTGTTATCACTGGTGGACATAAACGCCTGTGCTATCGCAATGGCCTTGCTGAGAGTCGGTGTCTCTACAGTCAAAAGTTTTCATAGGATGGTCTTGTGGCCAATGCCCAGTACAAAAAAGTCTCTGAGCATTTGCTCCAGGTAGCCATCAAACTCACATTGTCCTGCAAGTCGCCTTAGCTCGGCAAGGGAGCTCGCCACTTCCTGACCTTCAGATCACTGGTACGTATCTAACCGATACCTCACCATCAGCACGCTCTCCCTCAGGTTAAGATGCTCCCAAACCAGTGTACACAGCTCCTCAAACTTATCTGTGGGTTTCGCCGGAGCCAGAAGATTCTTCATGAGGCTGTAGGTCGGTGCCCCGCAGACCGTGAGGAGGACCGCTCTCCTTTTTGCAGCGCTTCCTTCTCCGTCTAGCACGTTGGCTACAAAGTACTGGTCTAACCGTTCGATATAGGCTTCCCAGTCCTCACCCTCTGAGAACTTCTCCAGGATGCCCACAGTTTGTTGCATCTTTGCGTTGGATTCCGTATACTCGTTGCCAGTTGTTGTGTTCCTAACACAGATGAGACTGCATACAGGGATATTAACGTAACAGTGACCTCAGTCTTTATTAAGACACTCCAGAGTGAGTAACAGGCCTTAGGGGTGGCTTATACACAGTGCTCCCAAGCGATGCTGGGATCCCTTGGGACTTCAGGGGATGCACTCCCTGGTGGCGGAACATGGGAGGGCATGCTTTACAGATACACAACAAATATGATCATGGCTGATCATGCAACTTCAGTACCCCACTACTGCCTTCTCTCCATACCCCCTGATCCCTTTAGCTGTAAGGGGCACGTCTAATTCCCTTTTGAATATATCCAACAAACTGGACTCAACAACTTTCTGTGGTAGAGAATTCTAAAGGTTCACAATTCCCTGGGTGAAAAGGTTTCTCCTCATCTCGGTCTTATATGCCTTAACCCTTATCCTTAGCATGTGACCCCTGGTTCTGGACTTCCTCAACATCGGGAACATTTTTCCTACATCTCACCTGTCCAATCCCATCAGAATTTTATATGCTTCGATGAGATCCCCTCTCATTCTTCTAAATTCCAGTGAATACAGGCCCAGTTGATCCAGTATTTCTTCATATGTCAGTCCTGCCATCCCGGGAATCAGTCTGGTGAACTTTCGCTGCACTTTCTCAATAGCAAAAATGTCATTCCTCAGATTAGCAGACCAAAACTGCACACAATACTCAAGGTGTGGTCTCACCAAGGCCCTGTACAACTGCAGCAAGACCTTCCTGCTTCTATACTCAAATCCTCTCGCTATGAAGGCCAACATGCCATTTGCTTTCTTAACTGCCTGCTGTACCTACATTCCTACTTTCAATGACTGATGTTCCATGACACCCAGGTCTCATTGCACCTCCCCTTTTACTAATCTGTCACCATTCAGATAATAATCTGCCTTCCTGTTTTTGCCACCAAAGTGGATAACCTCACACTTATCAATATCATACTGCATCTGCCCACTCACCTCACCTGTCCAAGTCACCCTGCAGCCTCTTAGCATCCTCCTGACAGCTCCACTGCCACCCAGCTTAGTGTCATCTGCAAACTTGGAGATATTACATTCAATTCCTTCGTCTAAATCATTAATATATATTGTAAATAGCTGGGGTCCCAGCACTGAACCTTGCGTACCCCACTAGTCACTGCCCGCCATTTTGAAATGGACCAGTTATTCCTACTCTTTGCTTCCTGTCTGCCAACCAATTCTCTATCCACATCAATACATTACCCCCAATCCATTGTGCCTTAATTTTGCACACTAATCTCTTGTGTGGGACCTTGTCAAAAGCCTTTTGAAAGTCCAAATACACCACATCCACTGGTTCTCCCTCAAAATATTCTAGAAGATTTGTCAAGCATGATTTTCTTTCATACATCCATGCTGACTTGGACCGATCCTGTCACTGCTTTCCAAAGGCGCTGCTATTACATCTTTAATAATTGATTCCAGCATTTTCCCCACTGCCGATGTCAGGCTAACCGGTCTATAATTCCCTGTTTTCTCTCTCCCTCTTTTTTTAAAGTGGGGTTACATTAGCTAACCTCCAATCCATAGGAACTGATCCAGAGTCCATCAAATGTTGGAAAATGACCACCAATGCATCCACTATTTCTAGGGCCACTTCCTTAAGTACTTTGGGATGCAGACCATCAGGTCCTGGGGATTTATCGGCCTTCAATCCCATCAATTTCCCCAACACCATTTCCTGACTAATAAGGATTTCCCTCAGTTCCTCCTTCTCGCTAGACCCTCGGTCCGCTAGTATCGAAGTTACCTTTCTTTAAGCTCAGGACCCTAGTCTCTGAATTAACTGTGTCACTCTCCATATTAATGAAGAATTCTACCATATTATGATCACTCTTCCCCAAGGGGCCTCGCACGACAAGATTGCTAATTAATCCGCTCTCATTACACAAGACCCAGTCTAGGATGGCCAGCTCTCTAGTTGGTTCCTTGACATATTGGTCTAGAAAACCATCCTTTATACACTCTAGGAAATCCTTCTCCTCAGTATTGCTACCTGTTTGGTTAGCCCAATCTATATGTAGATTAAAGTCACCCATGATAACTGTTGTACCTTTTTTGCACACATCACTAATTTCCTGTTTGATGCCATCCCCAACCCCACTACTACTATTTGTAGTAAATGAGAGAGAGTGAACAGGACAGTGTGTGTGTGAGAGAGAAAGAGAGAGAGCAAGAGAGAGAATGGGAAAATATGTGTGAGAGACAGAGAGAGAGAACGGGAAAGTTTGTGTGTGAGAGAGAGAGTGAGAGAACGGGAAAGTGTGTGTGTGTGAGAGAGAGAGAGAATGGGAAAGCGTTTGACAGAGAGAGAGAGAGAGTGAACGGGAAAAAGTGTGTGTGAAAGAGAGTGAATGGGAAAGTGCGTGTGAGAGAAAGAGCGAGAAGAGGAAAGTGTTTTTGAGAGAGAGTGTGAACGGGAAAGTGTTTGTCAGAGAGAGAGAGAGAATGAACGGGAAAAAGTGTGTGTGAGAGAGAAAGTGAATGGGAAAGTGTGTGTGAGAGAGAGGCAGAGAGAGTGAGGGAACGAGAAAATGTGTGAGGGAAAGAGAGTGAACAGAAAAGTGTATGTGTGGGAGAGAATGAATGGGAAAGTGTGTGAGAGAGACATACAGAACGGAAAAGTGTGGGTGAGAGTGAGAGAGAGAGAGTGAATGGGAAAGTGTGAGTGTGTGAGAGTGAGAGAGTGAGATAGAGAGAGAGTGAGAACGGGAAAGTGTGTGTGTGAGAGAGTGAACGGGAAAGTGTGTGTGTGAGAGAAAGAGAGAGACTGAATGGGAAACTGTGTGCAAGAGAGAGAGAGAGAAAATGGGAAATTGTGTTTGAGAGACAGAGCGAGAAATTGAATGGGAAAGTGTGTGTGGGAGAGAAAGAGTGAACGGGAAAGAGTGTGTATGAGAGAGTGAATGAACGGGGCAGTGTGTGAGAGAGAGAGCGATAGAGAGAGGGAACGGGAAAGTGTGTGTGAAAGAGAGAGAGAGAGAGAGAGAATGGGAAAACTGTGTGTGAGAGTGAGATAGAGAGAGAATGGCAAAGTGTGTGTGTGAGCGAAAGAATGAGTGAATGGGAAAGCGTGTGTGTGAGAGAAAGAGAGAGAGAGAGAGAGAGAGAGAACGGGAAATTGTGTGTGAGAGAGAAAAAGCGAGAGAGTGAACGGGAAAGTGTGTGTGAGAGTTTCAGAGTGAGTGAGTGAACTAGAAAGTGTGTGAGTGAGAGTGAATGGAAAAGTGTGTGTGTGAGAGAGAGAGCGGGAGAGAGAGAGAGAGGGAGAATGGGAAAGTGTGTGTGAGAGTGGGAGAGAAAGAGCATGAATGGGAACGAGTGTGTGAGACAGAGAGAGAGTGAATGGGAAATTGTGTGAGAGAGAGAGTGTGAATGGGAAAGATTGTGTGAGAGGGAGAGAGAGAATGAATGGGAAAGTGTGCATGAGAGAGAGAGAGAGAGAGAGAGAGAGAGAGAGAGAGAGAATGGGAAAGTTTGTGTGAGGGAGAGAAAGTTAAAAAGTGAATGGAAAAGTGTGTGTGTGAGAGAGAGAGTGAATGGGAAATTATGTGTGAGAGAAAGAGAGTGTGAATGGAAAAGTGTGAGTGTGTGTGTGTGAGAGAGAGAGAGAGAGAGAGAGAGATAGAGAGAGAGTGAGAATAGGAAAGTGTGTGTAAGAGAGAGAGAGTGAATGGGAAATTGTGTGTAAGAGAGAGAGAGAGAGACAACAGGAAATTGTGTTTGAGAGACAGAGCGAGATAATGAATGGGAAAGTGTGTGAGAGAGAGAGAGTGAATGGGAAAGTGTTAATGCGAGAGAGAGAGAGAGAAAGAGAGAGAGTAAACGGGAAAGTCTGTGTGAGAGAGAGAGAGTGAACGGGAAAGTGTTTGTGCAAGAGAGAGAGAGAGTGAATGGGAGAGTGTATGTAAGAGAGAGAAAAAGAGAATGAGAGAAAGTGAACAGGAAAGTGTGTGAGACAAAGACAGAGAGTGAACAGGAAAGTGTGTGAGAGAGAGAGAGTGAAAGAGTGAATGGGAAAATGTGTGTGAGAGAGAGAGGGAACGGGAAAGTGTGTGAGAGAAAGAGAGTGAAAGAGTGAATGGGAAAGTGTGTGTGAGAGAGAGAGTGAACGGGAAAGTGTGTGAGAGAAAGAGAGTGAACGGGAAAGTGTGCCCCCAAAAGTACATCACCCTCCTCCACCTACTTCACGACAACATGCAGGCCATGACCCTTACTAACGGATCCATCACAGACCCAGTCCATGTCCGGACCAGGGTCAAGCACGACTGCATCATCGCCCCAACCCTCTTCTCAATCTTCCTCGCTGCCTTCCTCCACCTCATTGTTGACAAGCTCCCCGCTGGAGTGGAACTAAACTACAGAACCAGTGGGAAGCTGTGAAACCTTCGCCGTCTCCAGGACAGGTCCAAAACCACCCCAACCTCTGTCGTCGAACTACAGTACGTGGACGACGCCTGCGTCTGTGCACACAGAGGCTGAACTCCAGGACATAGTCGACGTATTTACCGAGGTGTACGAAAGCATGGGCCTAAAGCTAAACATCAGTAAGGTAAAGGTCCTCCACCAGCCTGTCCTTGCCGCAAAGCACTGCCCCCCAGACATCAAGATCCAGGGCGCGGCCCTGGACAACGTGGACCACTTCCCTTATCTCGGGAGCCTTCAATCAACAAGAGCAGGCATTGACGCCGAGATCCAACACCGCCTCCAGTGCACCAGTGCAGTCTTCGGCTGCCTGAGGAAAAGAGTGTTTGAAGACCAGGCCCTCAAAATTGTCACCAAGCTCATGGTCTACAGGGCCATAGTAGTACTGCCCTCCTGTATGGCTCAGAGACATGGACCATGTACAGTAGACACCTCAAGGCGCTGGAGAAATACCACCAACGATGTCTCTGCAAGATCCTACAAATCCCCTGGGAGGACAGATGCACCAACATCAGCGTCCTCGTCCAGGTCAACATTCCCAGCATTGAAGCACTGACCACACTTGATCAGCTCTGCTGGGCAGGCCACATCGTTCGCATGCCAGACACGAGACTCCCAAAGCAAGTGCTCTACTCGGAACTCGTCCACTGCAAACGAGCCCAAAGGTGGGCAGTGGAAACGTTACAAGGACACCCTCAAAGCTTCCCTGATAAAGTGCAACATCCTCACTGACACCTGGGAGTCCTTGGCCAAAAACCGCCCTAAGTGGAGGAAGTGCATCCAGGAGGGCGCTGAGCTCGTTGAGTCTCGTCGCCGAGAGCATGCAGAGATCAAGCGCAGACAGCGGAAGGGGCATGCAGCAAACCAGACTCCCCGCCCACCCTTTCCTTTAACCACTGTCTGTCCCACCTGTGACAGAGACTGTGGCTCTCGTATTGGACTGTACAGTCACCTAAGAACTCATGCTAAGAGTAGAAGCAAGTCCTCATCGAGGGACTGCCTATGATGATGATGATGAACGGGAAAGAGTGAGTGTGAGAGAGAGAGAGTGAATGTGGAAGTGTGTGTGAGAGAGAGAGAGAGAGAGAGAGAACGGGAAAGTGTGTGTGTGAGGGAGAGAGTGAATGGGAAAGTGTGTGTTGGACAGAAAGAGAGAGAAAGGAAAAGTTTGTGTGAGAGAGAGAGTGTGTGAATGGGAAAGTGTGAGTGTGAGAGAGCGAGAGAGAGGGAGAGTGAATGGGAAAATGTGAGTGTGAGAGAGTGAGAGAGA